>NW_020884912.1:1281685-1811685 GCF_003945725.1 Corapipo altera
TTTCTTTCTTTCTTTCTTTCTTTCTTTCTTTCTTTCTTTCTTTCTTTTTCTTTTTCTTTCTTTCTTTCCTTCTCTCTTTCTCTCTTTCTTTCTCTCTTCCTCCCTTCCTCCCTCCCTCCCTTCTTCCTTCCTTTCTTTTCTTTTCTTTCTTTCTCTCTTTCTTTCTTTCCAGTTTCTTCCTCTTCTTTCCCTTCCCACACCAGTTCCCTGATGCATAGACACAGTTAAGAATTTCTGTTGTTTTACAAGGAACTAAATATATACCTTCAGTATTTTGAGAACCTTTGAAGTATATCAGAGGAGTTAGGAAATGTTTATAGTATGGAACAGGTAACAAATGGCTATTTTTAGCATTTAAAACATTACCTCAGATTGGAGTGGACTGTATTCTGAGAGCAGACTGTTTGTATTACCACCTTCAAATTATTTTCTCAGATCCTAGTGTGATGGGGCTAAGACTTCAAGAGAACAAGTATGTTTGTATATTGGGGTTTGGAGGTTTTTTTGAAGACTGAGCAAGTGCCAGGGTAGAAAGTATCTCAAAATAAAGTAGAAAAATATCAGAAGGACAAAGTCTCCACTAAGTATATTACAGTACATTATTCCAAGTTCTGTAACATTTCCACTTTATTAGCATATCATAAAAGACCTACACTGCTTCAAGACAAAAATCTTAAAATTCGTGTTACATATGAGAAAGTATTTTCATTCTGCAAAGATTTGTTTTGAGGGAGTTCTAAGTTTTGCCCCAAATTAACTTTCAGACTGCTGTAAATCTTCATATTCTCAGTGGTTTTTGCATTTCTGTGAACCTGAAAATAGATAAATGAACCTGGTTTTGAGTTTCGCTTGCACAAAAAAGATGATATATAAGAAGTAATAATATTGTTGAATCATAACTGAATATTAGAATCACAAAGTGAACTGTTTTTTCACATAATTAGTTCTCCAAGAAGACAACATGTTTTGATCAAATGGGAAAATCAGCTGAAAAATAAAATGTAGAAATGTAGAAAAGAGAATAGATGCAGCTGGTATAAAATATACAGTTCCTCAGTGATATAAGCATTTGATGAGTGCAACTATATGTTTGTTTTTGCAGAGGATTCCAGGTTATGTGAAGAAATATTTCAGTATCTGGCTATTTACCCACAATCTAGTTGGGTTTGGAGTCTGGATAGTTGTATTTATACTAATCCCTGTGGATTCTACTGAATTCTTCAAACCATAGGAATTCAGTCTAAGCATGTCAGGCAAATGTGGCCATTTTTCCGTTTGGTCTTGGTTTCTCAATGTAATATTTTACATTCTCTCTTGGCAAAAAAACATGAGAAATCTGGGTGGAGTACGAAATATGTGTGAAGTGGTTCCTTCTGAAGTAGCTGGCTATTTCTGAATTTGTTTAATCTGAAAAGGCAGCATTTAAGTGGGAAGACTTTTTTTGATCACTAAGAACTAAGGCATGTTCCATGCAATTCTTTCCTAAGAATTTCTTATCACTATATTTTTGACTGTAGATGTAACTCTCTCTCCTGCCATCTTCATAAATAGTAAATTATTGTAACTATATTGCAGAATTCTCTGAAGATCTCTGAGAATCAGTGTGGTTAGGACACTCATTGGGAAGGTAGCAGACCACAGTAAAATTTATTATTGCCTATTTTAGACATTTAAACTATGTTTTTTATATGCTCAGGTATGTGGGAGATTGGTGACTAATCACCAATTTATTAGACTTTTTGATGTGTGTATATGTCTCTTATTTAATAGCCTATTGTGGACACACAGAACCTTTGTAACAAAGGCACTAGATTGACTGAATTGTTTGTTACCAGCTATATGTGGAACGCGTGGGTTCAAATCCTAGTTCTGCCACAAATTTCTTACGTAACCTCAGGCAAGACAATTTATCTGCCTAAAAATTAGGCACCTAATCTCAGCTAGTCATCTAGGCTCCCACTGTAGTCAATGGTGAGAGATAGGGACCTCCAGAAGGCAGCTCATAAGCCTTATTTTAGACCCCTATCTTTGAAGATGAATCACCCCCTGCAGGTGCCTGTATCTGCACCCATTGATACGGAGGGAGCCTGGGTGTCTCGTCTAAACTAGTTGCTTAACTATTAAGTAGCTAAATAAAGGTAAAAAGCATTTCAGTGTGGCTATTTCTGTGCCTCATTTATCTGTGTGCACTGAGAAGAATTCAGCCCGTTTGTGAGGGATGACAAAACAGACACATATGGGCAAGATAGTTGTGGATGGTTTGTAAAACTTGGTTTGTAAACATCACAAGCTTTACAGCCTCAACATGTAGGAACCAAAAGGATAATTTGGTCTTCAGATATCGAAATATATCCCATGTTTGCAAGGTGAGGCACTCTGACTTTCTGTTAGCCCTATGGATAAAGATGTAGAGGAGAATGAAACATAGACACAAATTTAATCTAAAATATTCTTGTTGGTTGGGAATGAGTTTAAAAAAACCTGTGATTTACATAGATTCTGTATCTTTGAACTGGATGCTAAATGATGCTAAATATGAACGCTGACGTTTTTGTTCAACTCCTTTCTGCAAACGAACCAATCCTGAATCATTTAATTATGTTTCTGCAAGAAGACGGGAATTCAAACTAAAACAAAGGTCTATGTTGGTCTATAAATTTTTACTTCATCCTACAGTTTTATATTTATTACCAGCTATCTCAGGAGGGTTTACTCCTCTTCTCTTTATTAGTCAGCACTTTTAGACTTGTAGTGTCAGTCGATGAGTACAATGCCCTACAGCAGTTATAATCTGTTTATAAACCCAAGGTTTTCTGTTTAATTCCTTAACCCTCACTAAGGAAAAAACAGACATCTATTTGGCAGTGAGATAAATATGTGAAGACTGACCTGATACTTAGAATTTGATCTGATCTCATGAACCAGTACCTGCCTAGACACACTGGCTCCTGAATTGCTTTTTGGAGTACCCTGCGCTGTGTGTGGAGCAACTATAAGAGATCAACTGCAGATGGCTCTAAGGGAGTTACACTCAGCGTGAAGGGACCTATTTGTAAATGCAAGGGAGACAATAAGCTACACAGCCTTGTGCTACAGTCTAGTACTGTAATCTGAGGCTACCCTGTACAATGGTCAGAAAGGCTATGTTACTCGCTAGTTCAAAGATGGTTGCAAGAAGAGGCACAGGCATTTATTCTCTCTTTACCCCTATGCATGAGATAGGTAGACTACTTTGGATGGGGGATCTGGGATCAAAATGGAACAATGGAAGAAATGCTTTTTTCTTTTTGTGTTTTCTTAGAACTACTCTGTCTCTATGCTGCTGCAGCTAAATCTCTCTTACTAAGTATAGAGGATTAGGAAAGTAGGTACTGTTATGTGCATTTGAAAATGCACACAGTATGGACATAGAAAAATGTATAAATGACTCAAACTGGGATTAGATATACTTGAATTGTTTTTTTTTAAATAAATGTGATATCACTTTTATCTGCAATATGATTTTAGAATAAAGTATATGGAAGCATGGAGAACTTTTTCATATTCGTTTATTTCATTAATCTCTGAAATAGTTAAAAAGGTCATGAAGTGGAAGCACAGGCTTAGATGCTGATATATATATTTATTTTCAAAAAGAAAGATGTAGCTGAATCTCTTATACTTTGAAATCAGGCCTAGGGTGTCTAATAAAAACACGTGGCTTCTCTACTTTAAGACAGGGAACTTTGATCACATACTTGACAATGAAGATGTTCTGTGGAGGTAAAGAACAATCTGCTGATTTAAACATATTCATTTTTCTCATTCTATTAAGTAAAAGCTTATGATTATGAAGAGTGAATTTCTAGGTGTTCTTTTGTCCATCTCTGACTTTCTTTTTCATCTATAGTAAAACAATATTTAAAAAAAACAAAGAGAAAATAATACGAAAAAGTGGTATACAGACTGAACTAAAGGAAAACAATTTCTTTATTTCCTTAGAAAACAAGGCTGCTGTTTCAGATGACATTTTTGGTTTTGACAAAATTGTCAAAAGAGATTTAACTCCTCTGTTTCCAGATCATAAGACGTCTGTAAAAGCAAAAAGTGCCGAGCAAAGGAATTCCTCTGTCTATTGTTAAAGACAGATCAGATTTAGCAAACTCGGTGTTATTTTGAGATAAGAAAATTGCACAAAAATAAACAACTTGACATTTTACTTCCTCTTTACACTCTACCAGAGATGGAAACCACATGAGTGTAGGCATACTGGCTTGGAAATATGAAACATGACAAATCTTTGTTTTGCTTTGTTTTCAAACTAAACCAAAGAAATTGCATGCTTCCCAATGAATTACAGTAAGGTTTCCCTGGGTAACCTATGATTCTTCAGAACCTATTTTAGTGTTTCAGAAAACCGTTAGACCAAGCTAGTAATTGTTTATTAGTCCTCAGTGTACAGTTCAAGCCAAATAATTGCAAACATACCTATTCTTATATCATCTTAAAACTACTGATACTGAAGGGAACCTCTTTGCTCTTAGAGGAAAAGGCATATTTTCTTATTGTACGGGACAGTGAGTGACATAAAATATGTCCCCATTGCAGTCAGTGGAAGGTTTTCCCTTGTGGGACACTGTTCCACCCACCTGGCAGTTACATCCATTTTTGTACAGTGCCAGTGCACTGCGCTGCTTGCTGGTAGCAGAACATCAAACCTACATACACACTGAGTGTCCCAATCCTAAAGCATGTCTGATTTTCCCTTTCGAAGTCAGATTTTGAAGGATGAAAAGAAAGAAAGGTGCACATGTTTTTTATGAGTTAGAAATCAAACTTAAACTTTTACTCTCTATCAGCTGATTTTTCTGCAGTTAAATCAAGTTATTCCATTGGCATGATGTTCTACCAGGGTAAAACAATTTTGTGAGGTTTATCTGGAAAAATACGTGTAAATTATATTTTGGGAAAGTTCCTAACCTTTCTTTAATTTGTATACTTCTCTGTTCTTGTAAGAAGTTTGAAGGATTTTCTACGCTTGTGTTACCAAGTACTCTGCTTATTTCCAAGAGGAGATAAAAGTCTCTGAAGAACTAGAAGAGGTGTGAATGAGCTAGACTGCAGACCTAAAAATGCAGTAGATAGCTTAGACTTGGGTTGTACTGGCACTAGGGGTAAAACTCAGGGACTTGTACTAACAGATCTTTTCTGAGTTTGAGCTTTGGAATCCCTTTAAGGTTGACATAACCCATATGCTTTACTTAACTTATTACAGCAAGTCCCCCATACAGCAGGTGAAAATCAGCAAGTCAGCTGGGGTTGATGGAATTCCACCTGAAGTCTGGAAACATGGGGGCCAAGCACTTCATGCTAAATTTCACGAATTTGTGGTGCGCTGTTGGGAACTAGGCGAGCTACCATCAGGCCTTCGAGATGCAGTCATCATCGCTTTGTATAAGAAGAAAGGAGTTAAATCAGACTGTTCAAATTATTGTGGTATTACTCTGCTCTCCATTGCTGGCAAAATCCTGGCAAGAATACTTTTGAACAGACTAATACCTGCTATTGCAGAAGGAATTCTACCTGAAAGCCAATGTGGTTTCAGAGCCAACAGGAGTACCACAGACATGGTATTTGTTCTCAGACAACTGCAAGAGAAGTGTAGGGAACAGAATAAAGGTCTCTATGTAACCTTTGTTGATCTCACCAAGGCTTTTGATACTGTGAGCAGAAAAGGTGTATGGCAGATTTTGGAATGTTTAGGATGTCCCCCCAAGTTCCTTAAAATAATCATTTCACTTCATGAGGATCAGCGTTGCCAAGTCAGATATGGCCATGCACTTTCTGAGCCCTTTCAAATAATCAGTGGTGTGAAACAAAGCTGCGTTCTTGTACCAACCCTATTCACAATCTTCAACATGATGCTCCAAAGGGCCACGGCAGACCTCGATGATCAGGACAGTATCTACATTCGATATCGTACTGATGGAAGCCTATTCAATCTAAGGCGACTGAAGGCCCACACTAAGACCTTAAATTATCTTGTCCGGGAGCTGCTTTATGCTGATGACACCGTCCTTGTCACCCACACAGAAGCAGCTCTGCAGTGTTTAACATCCTGCTTTACAGATGTTGCTGAGCTTTTTGGGCTGAAAGTCATCTTAAAGAAGACAGAGGTTCTCTATCAACCTGCACCTCAGGAAGTCTTTCATCACCCCCGTATCACCATTGGCGAATCAGAGTTCAAATCAGTCCAGCAGTTTAATTACCATCTCCTCGGATGGTAAGGTTGACGGAGAGATAGACAACAGGTTAGCAAAGGCATATAGTGCTTTCAGTAAACTCCGTAAAAGAGTTTGGTGAAATAAACACCTGAAGAAAAGTACAAAGATCAGTGTTTACAGAGCCACTGTGCTGTCTACTCTTCTATATGGATTCGAATCATGGGTCATTTACTGCCACCACCTGTGTCTCCTAGAACGCTTCCATCAACGCTGTCTCCGTACAATCCTAAACATCCACTGGTCAGATTATGTGGCTAATACATCTGTTCTAGAACAAGCAGCAATCACAAGTATTGAGGCCATGTTGCTGATAACACAGCTGCATTGGGCAGGACATGTCTCCAGGATGAAGGACCACCACCTCCCTAAGATCTTGCTTTACGGTGAACTTGCCGCTGGCTGCCACAAGAGAGGATCCCTGAAGAAAAGATACAAGGACTCCCTGAAACAACATCTCAGCCTGGGCCATATTGACCAACATAACTGGTCTACTCTGGCCTCCAGTCAGGAGGCCTGGAGACACACCATCTATAACGCTGCTGCTTCTTTTGAGAAAGCATGCAGGATCACTCTTGAGGAGAAAAGACAACGCAGAAAGAATCGTTTCTTGCAGAATATACCACCTAAGGAGTCCTTCCGCTGTGCCTTTTGCAATTGGACATGTCTATCTCATATTGGCCTTTTTAGCCACCAGTGTGCTTGTAACAAATGTGGGTAGAACCCTTCCCAAATCTTCGTTCGCGAAGCCCAGCCATGATGACACCAAGTCCCTGTGAACTTCATCTAGTGTTCTCCATTTCTGAAAAACTGAGATAAGACAAGTTAATTTCCAGCCAGAGGATGGATTAGTTAATATTCAGATTGCGTTTTCAAATATTAAATATAATACCATGGAAAACTATAGACGAACATAATTTAAGATTCAGAAAACCATCTCCAAGATAGGGAGAACTCCCTTACCAGTCCTCTTTAAAAATAGGCGTGTCAATACTGTGAAGACACACTGATACCAGCTGTATTAACAAAGCATATAGGAAAAAGCTCACCGAAACCCACTGTATTTTGTATAATGTAGAATTTAAATTACTGAAAAACTTAAGACAATAATTTTAAGGCTAGAAATATTAGTGTTTTGAATGAAGCAGGAAGGACTAGTGGTTTGTAGAGACTGTTACCAGTCGTAATAACATTGGCGGAAAGAATGTGGGATGTGAAATCACAGAGATATTAATGGAAAAAAACTTTCAGGTAATCCATAGGATCCTTTTGAGAAATAAGAAAATGCAATTATTTTGGCTTTTCAAATTTTTAATTATATGTATTATTTTAAAAATCTTTATTATCCATATTACAACGAATCTTCATCTTCTGTAGCAGCCAATCATTATTTTATAAAGGGAAGAGGAAAGAACATACTTCATATTAAAAACCTGCCTAGAAATGCCACACAATATGCTTTTCTGATGGACAATCAACTGTCTTGCAAACACTAAGTTCCATTTAGGAAACTTGAGGAAAATTTTTCTTATGACAGAAGATTTTTTCATTTGAGAACTGTCATTATAATTGTAATATTTAACCTGAGTTAATTTAAGTATTAAGCTACAATCTTGTTAGAAATTGGGTCTTCATTCTGTACTGCAGTCTTGTTCTTGGAGATTGCCCTACTCTTGCTACAGGTCACTGATGATTCTTTTTGTCTTAATTCAGTCATATGTCATGAATATCACAACTCTCCGAATGTCTGGAACATATAGCCTGATCAGGAAGCTAGATCCATAGGAGAAAATGACTATGGCATACATTTAATTCTGACTGCCATGAGATAGTTTTAGTAACAGAGCTGACCACCAATGAAGTAATTCTGATTGATTTATTGAAGTACATGTAAGATTTAGGTAGAAAAATGCAAAATGATTGCTCCAAGTTAAAGAGAAATATTGAAATGAGTGGTACTTCTCTTTTCAAATATTGTTCTTGATTTATATTCTGTTGTTTGTGTTTCTTAATTTCTGACAGGTTGCCACTTTCACCTAAAATAAGAAGAATTATACAGAAATGACAGTTTCTTCATACTGTAAATTCAGTATTTTGCACATTTCTCCTAAGGTAATATATTTACTCCTCTGCATATTACTTTATTTAATACAAGCAATTCTTACTGATTCCTGTGATGATTGACTGGATGATAAATACTCTGTCCACATTCCAGTCAGGCCTCCAGATCGGTGAGTGATAGTGTTCAACTTTGACACCTATGCAAATTGCTAAAAGTGGGCTAGAATCTGCATATAGCTGGGGAGGGTGGTCTTTTCATCACTGTTTGACTGTATGCTCTGTTATTTTGTTTTAGGCTGTCACTAGAGAAGGGACTGGACTGCAACTCTCAGCTATCCCAACTGAACACTTTCCTCGCTGAAGTGTACCCTTTCTAGATCTAGCTCAATTGTCTCTATTTGTTCTTTCATCTGCTACAGAAGATAGTAATGCTTTCCTTTTCATTGCTCCAAAGGTACATCTAGTGTCTTAGTGTTTAATATCATTTGTTTGCAGACCACAGTGTGAAACAATTTGACAACCTGTTTTTTGTAATCAAGACATCTCATGTAGGTGTTGTGGTGCAGTGTGTAAGAAAATGATGACTGTGTTAGCAAACCCAGATATCTGAGCATGTGTGAGCTATTTGCAATAATATGCATAGCACACACAGGATCTAGCTCTATATTCTGATTGAAAACTGAAATTTAACATTTACCGTAATGGGAACAGGATCTTTCTTCTGGGTTCTGTGTGAAGGGTAGAAAAAGTCTTTTAATGGTAGTGGACCAAGACACAACAAATTAACTATAGTAAGAAATCACTACTGGGCCTAGTTGGCATCTCCTGCATCCTAAACATGTGTTTGAGAGAAAAAAAAGAGACAAGTTCACATGCTAATCATTTATTGTGTCTGATGGTAAAAGCAAAGTGGAAAGTAATGGCAATACTGTGTTTTGTTTCTTTCAGATTTCCATTTTATTTCCTTTGCTCTAAATTTTTGATGTATGGTGTTCTTCCATGTTTTCCTCATTTTCTGTCATCATTTACTAAGTCAGGAGACAAATTCCCTTCTTTTGACCACTGTGTGAAGCTGACCAATTTTTTTTTGTAAACATACATAGTGCAACTTATCTTACTATTCTGGAAGACTGGCTTTTCCCATGCATTCCAATGGTGATCTCCATTTCCTCTGCTCTAATCAACACCATCAGCACAGGAAAAAAAAAAAGTCTGCTTCCTATTTGGATTTTAAAGTCTCCTAGATTTTTATATATCTAAGACACTTTGAAAAAGTTTTTAAATGCCTAGCCATCAAAAACCCCCTTGTTTCTGTGGATGATCCTTTTCACAGAAATGATGCCATTGCCTTCAGTTTTGCTCTGAGAAAGGAATAATGGGGGGAAAAGTTATTCCACAAGAAAAAGTGGGATTGGATCCAAGAGTAAAGGTTACTCATCAGGTGCAACATGTCAGGATTAAAGCATCCCTGTGTGTTTCAATCAGGTTTTAGAGTATCTTTCCATTTTCTCCTAATGTACAGCCTTCTCAGCATTTATTTTCTTAAAACTGAATCTCTGGACCTGGCATCCTGAATCTGAGCCCTTTTTATTTTGGCAGATGGGCCTGTGAAGTACCTGACCCCAAGTACCTACTTAAAGGATGATTGGCACCTCTTATGGACTGTTGCTTTTTACAGGCTCAGTACCATAAATTAGGATGATATTTCAGTAGAAATACATGCACAAATAGAGGTTACTTATTTGAGTAGTGTGAACTCATTTTTCCTTATTTTTTGTCATTAAGTGTACTTGATCTTATTCAATTGTTTAGTGTACTGTGGTAGAATTGAAATAGAATAGAGTGTCATATTGCTGAACTGTAGCAAGCTATTATGGTCACGGTCTCTCCTCTGACTATTTGCAAATTAGCATTTTGCTAACAGAGGAAGCATATGCTAGATTAAAACAAGGAGGGTTTTTTCTTTCCTTTTTTTTTTTTTTAAGAAAGACAGAAATGGCAAAAATTATGCTCTTCAGTTTTGTTCTGAAATATCTCTCCTTTTCAGGGAAATATGTTTCCTGGATGGATTGCCACCTGCAGAGTATACTATACATCTTTGTTAAATTATTTCCTGTCTCTGCAGAAATAGCAGTTTAGTTTTGTAGTTATTTTTTAAACAAAATGACTGAGCATTTAGCACAATTATGTTCAGCACTATAATCTTTTTTTTTCTTCTTTTGTCAAGCCATCCTTTAACAGGGAATAAAAAATGTGACACACTGTAAGCTACTTTGCATAAATGAATAATTATGATTGCCACATATTGCCAATTGTAATTAGAGATAATAATGCTAGGGTTTTGGAGCTTTTACTCATGCATTGCTTTTCCAAGCAAAACAGAACTTTTGTAACATTCATCCAGTTAAGTGAACAGATTGGGTTTTCTCCTCTCACCGAGGACACACACACACACACACACACACATATATCAGGTTTTTTTCCCACTGCATTCTTTATTAAAATGATAGCTTTAATTAGTTGAAGGTAAATAAGTAAATAAATGACACACTATAAATAGTAGGCTCTTAGCAAAATTAGAGGCACATTAACAGATAACACACTTTTGGGACTTGCAGATCAGTTAGCAAGATGTCTGAGCATTAGATGGAAATTGGCAGCTGCTTACAGTTAGCAACCAAAAGTGCTGTAGGTAGTGTGTGCATGTGCAAATCATTTAAGGGCTCAGTTTACCTTATTTACATTCCAGAACCTATGGGATCTGAGGAAGGGTTGGGTTTTTTCTGTTTGTTTGCTTGTTTTGTTTTGTGGGGAATGGGGATTGATTCCTGAAAACTGCTGAGTTAAGAAACAGTGGAAGGCATACCTGCTCACAGAGTAAGTTGTTCACTACTGCAGTGGTAAAAACTGCACTTTATGCAGCTCTTGGATACTGTGCTCACTGACATGAGAACTTGGCATGGTACTATACTAAAAAACAATGCTGTTTAATCAGGTGTGGAGTGCAGGCTTATTACTTTTGCCAGCAGCTTTGTTTTATTTGGACTGCATAGCCTTGTAAGAATTCAAAGCCATTGCAATATTGCTGAAGAAGCTTTCTGAGATGTGTAACTAACCATAATGCTGTATCTCCAGGGTACTGAATGAATGCGGCAAACGAACTGTACTTTGCAACTGTCTCATTTTCCTAGGAAAAATGGACCAACTTCTGGAATTGTTCTTCAGCTCCCAGTCTCAGTGGGAGTTCTGTCTCAGCACAGACAGACTAAAGCCTAAACAATGAGCATTAAATTTGGCCCCTTCATCTCAGGATCTCACAATTCTTTTGGAAATGTTAACAAATTAAGGTTCACAACCCCCACCCTGTAAAATAACACTGTTCTTTTTTTACAGATGGGTAAGGAGGAGCATGAATCAGAAACAACAACAAGAACTACAGATCAGAAATCTGACCCTACAGTAAGCTGCTTTGTCATTGTCATTGTTTATTATTTTCCATAGCCCTGTTAGTCCCCCAGTCTCTCATTACGCTTCTTAAGAGTTTTCATGACTGGAGTTGAGGGCATTTGGACATGCTTTTCCACAGGGATTATTTGATGCATTTTCATCATTCTGCATATCCTGACTTGACTTTGTCGCTTAAACCCTATTTGAAAGGGTGCTGCAGCCATTACAAGTTACAAATACTGCCGTTTTGCCTACCATGGAATGATTTAAATGCAAACATAATCTCTGTTCCTTACCCTGCAGAAGCTTTCATGTGGCAGCACATCTCACAATTAGGCCACACCTAGCTGAAATCTCTCAAAGGAGTGCTCTAGAAACTATTATCCTCTTTAGGGATTGGTAACCTGGCACAGATAAAAGCAGGGGGGAAAGGAGACCCAGTACTCTCTTAAAGTGTACACTGAATTTTTTTTAATGGGATTTGAAAACGTTTGGGCTGTTGTTGCTGCTGTCTTTCCTGGACCTCAAGGGATGTATCAAAATGCTCTTTAAGTAGTTTGTCCTTATCTCATAGCTTAATTTTCTTATCTTGGAGCAGAATCTATGTGATATCTTCATAAACTAGCCAGAATTTTAGCGGAGTTTTACAAGCTTATGTGTTACCACCTTCTCACCATTACAGATCTCAGCAATGTTGTGGCAACAGAAGAAACAGCTTTTGAAAAAAGGAGTATTAGAAAAATACTTTCTGTATTTAACTTGCTTTAATATAGTATGTTTACTACCTACATGAATTTCTTGTTGCTTTGTATTTCTTCTTCTTCTTCTTCTTCTTCTTCCTTTCTTCTTCTTCCTTTCTTCTTCTTCCTTTCTTCTTCTTCTTCCCTGAGTGCACACTTTCTGAAACCACATTCCCTTCTTTTTCTCTTAGCTGAATATTCTGTATCATTCCTTTCTTCTGCTTAAGCAGATTCACAACATGATCATCTTATTTCACTTCACTCTTTCTCTGCAGGGACCTTCTCCAGGTTGTAAGTTTGTTGATTTTCTCAGTGTAACAACTCAAAATCATGTGCTTATTCTCTATTTGCAAAGCTGTTAACTGTTGTCTGGGCTTTCGTCATGTGATGGTTCAGGTTTTTTTTCTCTCTTTTTTGGTTTCTCTAGACGAATACACTTCTGTGCTGTTACAGCCTTTCAGATAATGCTACAAGTATCAGTTTTCTATCCATTTAACTAAACCATGGCACCCTTTCTATTTGCATTGCTTGGAGAGGTATGTTCACTTTCAAGGTTTCTTTGCTCATGTTCCACTGCTTTGAAGTTAATTTTCAAACTATTCCTATGTTCTCATTTATTCTGCCCTTTATTTGTAAGGAGAAATCCTACAGAAGCTTTCAGGGCCACTCTACTACCTACATTTCAAAGCCTTCTTTAAAATTCTTCTTGCCTTCCTACGTTTCTCCACATTTCACAAACATAACCCTATTGACCACTGCTTATTCTTCGCATCAATATTTTCTCTATGTTTCCTTTTACTCCCTAGACATCCATTTGTTACCCATTAATAAATTTCTTTATATTGCAGTTGTAATCTCTTGCAGCTCTAATCATCATATTAATCTTTGTGTGATCCTGATTGCCATGGAGATCTCAATCTAGGACTGACTCTTTAAGGACTGTGGCAACACAAGTAAAAAATGTAATGACACTTCAGTCAGTTGTCCTGTGCTACAGTTCTCATTGTCTGGAATCAAACACCTGCAAATCTATCTATCCTGAAACCTCGTTATGGACTTTGTTCAACCACTCTGTACTCTGCACATGTAGTATTACAAAACCCTGCAAAGTTGTCCAAATAAACTCCAGTCTTGATTAGTCAATATAAAACTTTATATCATTACCTGCAAAGATCCCTGTCTAACAATTCCTAATGAGCCTGAGGATTATATAGTGTGAGGAACAGGGCACTGCAGTGATCACTGGTTCCTTTCATTCGTTTTAGGCTACTCTGTGCTGCCAGGTTCATACACATTCAAGCTGACTATATAATCTCAGTTAAATTAATTCCCTTCAGTACATACTCAAGGCCAAAGACATGGAAGTATAGTCAGAAAAGATGAGAATAGGTCTAACAGGGGGTTTGCTAGTACCAACAATTTTAGGGAATTTTTCAAAAGGAAAACTGCAAAAGGAATGACATCAGGTTACAATGATGCTCAGAGAAGGGGCAGTTTGCTTTTCCAGTTTGTTGGATAAATTGAGGAAAGAGAGTAAAATAATTTGGGTCAATCCAAAGGAAAAAAATTTTAACTTTCCTCACCAAAACAAGAAAAGAACTCAGTTAAATGACATCTTTCAAATGATGAATCACAGAATCACAGACTGTTTGGGGTTGAAGGTCATCTGGTTCAGCCCCCCTGCTTAAACAAGTTCCATTAGAACAAGCTGCTCAGGACCAATTCTAGATGGCTTTTGAATGCCTCTAAGAATGGAGACTCCTTTTCCTCTCTGAGCAGCCTGTGTCAGTGCTCAGCCATCCTCATGGGGGAAAAGCGTTTCCCGATGTTCACAAGGAACATCCTGTGTTTCAGTTTATGCTGTTGCCTCTCATCTGTCACTGGGTGCTACTGGAGAGAGCCTAGCTCCTTCTTTACAAAACCTCCCTTCAGATATTTATATACATTAAAAAATCCCCCTGAGACTTCTGTCCTCTAGGCAGAACAGTCCTAGCTGTCTCAGTCTTTCCTCAGATTATGATATCTCAGTGGCCCTTTGCTGGACTCTCTCTGCTGGACAACACATTTCTGTTGTCTTGCAATTGTTGCAAAACACTTAGCTCTTTCCCTTTTAAAAAAATGTGTTTTCAGATGAAACCATCTGACTACTTCATTACAAATGTGTAAGTAGCTTTTACCAACCCAAATAATTTTCCAAAGGACAAAATATTAGCATTTTTCTTTAGCTCAAATTACATCAATGGATTTCTTATATGTTTTTTACAGACTACGTATTTCACAGGTCAGCCTTTCTGTGCTATATTGATACAATCCCTAGATAACTTCAATAAATAAATACAATCACTCCTGGTTTACAAGGATGCAACTCCACTGAGATTTTAAAATTGATTATAATATTGTGTAAATAGATTGTGTTTCTCCTTTTCAGGAATTGAATTTAAGGATTCATACCAATTTGTTTTTCTTGATGTTATTAATGAATTTGAGGCTCTTAGTAATTATAACATTAGCAATTATTATTAATTATTATCATTGTTAGGGGAATTTTTCTAAGTATGAAAACCACAAGCAAACACCTTAGTGAGAGAAAAAAAAAGTTTGCCTGCTAATGTTAGTGCATCCTTTATTTAAAATGTAAACTCCATCCTCAGTTTCTGCCTGCTTGACAAACCTATGAGTAAGAGATAGTGTTTGACTGGAAGCTCACATTTGCCTAGTCTTTTTAAATTAAATTTAAAAATGTCTCAAAAAATATGAATTCAGTATCCTCCTTTTTCTTATTTTCTGGTTAGCTGTATTTTTTTGCCTGCAATAACAAAGCCATGAAAAAAGGCAGCAGTCCCCTTGCTCATGTGATATAATTCCACACTCTGAGTGTGAATACTGGCAGATCAGCAGAATGAGCCATCTGCAAGCTATAAGCTGTGTCTTTGCATGAGTAGATTTAGGATAAAAAAAAAAAAAATGTCTGACCTGGAAGCCAAACGTTACTTGGCATCTTTTCTAGACATCCCTGCAAGGCCAGCTCAATGCTTGTGCTGAATTTGAGTCCTTTCTAAAATATACATGCCTCCCTCTTGCCATCATATTTTATAGGACATGTACATAAGCACACACACACAGGGCTGCACCACAGGCCACCTTAGAGATGCTGTATTGCAGTTTAATGAATATCAGACTTCACAGTTAGTCTCTGTTGGATTGCCATGCTGGTGAATAATGAATATCATACCGCAGGGTTAATCCCAAGTGGCTAGTTTCCTGGTTTTAATAGGCAGGGTGTTAGTCCTGAAATGCTTATACATGTCTACAGTTCATGCATTGTGCTGTGTAGGAACATGCACCTCTAAATCCTCACCTTATTCAGACCAGTAACTCCTGCTGAACTCAAAGGAGACAGTCAAGGATGTAGCACAAGATGAATTTGTTCCTACAATCTTACATCCCCACCCTGCATGCCAGTTATTATTTCCCAAACTACTCAAGTCCCACTTCAAACAGAAGAGTTATGCATGCTGCTTTTTTTTTCCTTTTCATGAATTGCTGTCTCCCTTCTAAGCTTGTTCTGCTGGCTCTGACATCCTAGTCCTCTGAATTACAGCTTGCACCTTCAACTAATGAAGTCATTGGCAAAATTCCCATTGACTTCATTCAGAGAATGATCCAGCTGAAATAGTGCTGACTCCTGAGAGCTCCTGAGCCCTTGTGTCATAGACATGACCCCACAGGATTTGTAAAGATTTGTCCCCAGATTATAGAACATTTGAGACAGGTGGAGTTTATCTTTTCAAATGGTTTGTGAAGTGCCATTTTCACCTAATGCACTATAAAAATGATTAAGTGAGAGTAACACTTGTCAGTTGACACAAAACTTGTGGTACAAGTAGGGAGCATAGATTAGCCATTTGCTTTCGTTGCCCTTGTGGAGGTGCATGTGCGAAGGAACTAGAGCAATACCTTTAAAAAGAAATCCCTTTTTCCCCTGTAGTTTGTCTTTTTGGCTTCCTTCTCTATTAACCCCATTGGGAGAACTAGAATCTGATCAGACTTTCCCAATTGTTCCAGCTAAAACTGTTGCCTACATAGGGTACATTTTCTGTGCTCCTATGCCTGCTTTAAAAAAGACCTTTGAATTGTGTTAAAAATTTCCCTCCCATTAATTCCAATAAGGGCAAACCCAGACTAAAACAAAAACAAATGAAAAAAATCCTTCCCCAGCATTAAGACAAACAGAGGTTTGTTTAACATGAAATACTTTATTGCATGATCCTTTTCCTGAGATTACAGTGAGAACTACTGCTTCCTAACTGCTCTTTTAATATAGACTAAAACAAGTTAAAGACATTCTCAGATCTTGGGACTGTAGGTGATGATATTCTTGCACAACAAAAAGAAAAATCAAGTGACTGGCCAGGCTGGTGTGATATAGGCATGATAGGTACTGAGAGAGAAATATTTGGTATCTCAGTGTATGAACATATCACCTGCGGAGAATAGACCTACAAAAGGAGATTTTATCATCCCAAAGTAGGACATAACTGCGAATCTGCAATGGGCAAAGGGTAGTGCTTTGAAGGCTGATTCTGATGGGCTTGGCACCTGCTTGTGTGAGACTGGGAACCACCTGCAATGGTTGGAAGGGCAAAGTTTGCCTTCTTTATGCTTTTCCCCTCCATACATCATAGTGAATTAGAGCATTCCCCTTCATACTGTGTGCACTATTGACCATCTATAGAATGGAGCCTTTGTTCTACCCACACTGATATTTATGCATCCTCCATCCTTGTGATTCATGACATTTAAATGAGAGAGTACTGGACTGTGGCTCAGTGTAATAACATGGTCTCTGTTCTACCTGCCCTCTAGACACTGAAACCATGTTTTGAGCAAACTAGCCAATTATTCAATTTAGGGAGTGTTAGTAGAAATGCTACAACAGAAGCAGCAACAAGTTTCTAAAGCATGTATTGGTACCAAAATAGCCCTAGGTACCTAATTCTGAGCAAGCAAACAGCCTCATACAAGTGCCTTGCCTCTGTTCTGTGTAGTACCTCACTCACTTTTTCTCTTCCAGGAGAATTTAAGGATGCAGAACAACATTTAATGCCAGCAATAACCACATCCTGCCTTTCAGCAGAGGGAATAGCAGGCAAGTTTTCAAAAACAGAAGCTCGGATATCCAAGTAGGTACTTAACTATATGTCTACTGTGCTAATTTCCTAAAGAGCTTTATGCTAGTCTTGGAGTTTGAGGTCAGGCATAACAGCAGGAGAAGCAGCCATGTTAAGGGTCAAGAGCCCCAGGAGACAGAAACTTCTGCCCATTCCCTGACTCATTTAGGTCATACAGTGCTTACCAAGAGTTGAGAAAGCTCATTAAGATGAAGAACTAAAGGAGATCTTGGCTTTAGAGGAAGGAAAGCTGAAGCATGGGAAAATGGCCCCTGAAGCTCATGTTTTGTGAGAGATGGTTTCTTTTTCTTTTCTTCTTCTTCTTCTTCCCGCCTTCCCCCCACCCCAGTTAATAAAGTGAGCCTGAGGAAAGAGCCTGAAAAAGATTTTGGCAGGATGTTAGTCCTTCCTGGGTTAGGGAAACAAGCCAGCAGCCTTACAGGCAGCTAACTCTTTAATCACATATTTAGTATCTGGGAGAAAAATATTCTGAGGTAGCTAAGTGACCTCTAGAACTGAAATCTATTTCAAATGTTAGTCAGAGATTTCGGAGCCAAGGCACACTATGAAGCCCATCATCTTCGCCCTTCTAAGGGCTCAGAATTGTAAAGATGTTTCATTCCCCAAACTTTTTATTTTTTTTTTTTTATTTTTTTTTTTTTTTAATTTTTTTTTTTTTTAACTTCTGGTCCTGTGGCATTTTGTAACTGCGAGTTTGGATTCTGTATGAGATTGTCATGTTTTAAAATATTAACTTTGATTTTCTGTTCCCAAAGCTCCAGCTGGGCTCAGTTGGTTTCACAGGTATTTAGACCCTTTAACAACCTTTCAAAGCATGGAACTATGGATATAAGTAGTAGAACACAGACTTCTCTCTCCAAACTTAGGTCAAAGTATGAACATAATGAATGAAAACAAAATACATTGTTTCTCTGTTCAGAGAACTGTCTTGAAGGGCAAATCCAGACTGGGTCTGCAGAAAAATATTCCCTTCTGCAGCTTATTCCACCATTAGTGAGACAGTCTGTCTCAGATTGACAGAGACTACTCGGTGGTCCACATATCTCTGAAAACACTTCAAAGGGCTTCAGGAACATGGGCTATGTGATCATAAAAAAAACCTAGAAAAGCTGGGAACAAAACTGAGAATGTGAATCCATGTAATCGTGTGTTGTAGTTACTACCTGGATGCCCCTACTACCTGTAACTACTCTACTTTTACAAAGCACGCTCTCCCAAGGAAATGAGAAATTACTGAGTGTGGTTAACCAACTTACTCCAAAGTGACGTTTGAATCCCACAAGAGAAAGTTGGCTGAGACTACACCTAGGTAGTCTGTTCTTTCTCTAGCTCCGTGAGCAGGGGTTGTTTTGAGGCTGTGGGGTGATGGCTGCAGTTAGACTGTTTGTTTAATTTTATGAAAACATAGCCATATTTTGACCTTTCTCTTTATTTAGCTGGATTTAAAAGTCTGAAAAATTGCAAAAGGTAATAGCTTTCATGTATGCAGATGGGACTTAAAATGGTGATGCTAATATAGCTATGTGTACCACTTCAAAATATGTAAAGGGCCTGTGGTCAAAAGCCAGCTAACTTACAGAAAATGTAAAAGAAAAGCCTTTATTAAATCTGAAGTTCAGCAGTTTAAGTTCTGACCTAAAGGAGAAATACAATCACTCATACGTTGCTTTTGGTTCCTAATTTAAAAACTTTCCCAATTACCACAAAGTGCTGGGAATTAAATCACTTTTTTTTTTGTAGTTAATAAAAACACTGGGAAAAGTGGAAAATTATGTGAAATCTCTAGTAAGAGACCTTGTTGGAGAGTTTATTTTCAGTAAAAGTAATAAAGTAATCTGCTAGAGGAATTATCTAATCAGACAAAAGAAAATGACAAAGCATGTAGTGCCACCACAGAAATTTGGAATTCTTCTGGATTTTATGCCTTCAAAGCCAAGGATCCATTTAATCACGGGAGCAGAAAATCTAATACACTGGTAGCTTCTTTCTTTTTTTTTGCATTTACCTTTGAAATTGTTTGAAAGCATGAAACAGAAAATTGCTTTGCAAAAACCATGCTTTCAGTGACTAGCACCCCTAAGAAAATTGGACAAGTTCTGACCACAGCTCCAAACTGCTAACTTGTGTGGCAAAGAAGAGGGCAGGAGGAAGTAAACAGTCAACTACTGATTCAGACAGAGCACAAAATTCCAGCACAATTAAGCATGATCAGGAGTGGTGGCAAAGAAGAAAGCTAACTGCACTGGGTGCACTGAGATGGGACAATATCAGGTTATCATATTGTAGTTAAGCCAGGAGCAGCCGCTGTCAGCAAAACCAAACCTAGTTTGCTGCTTGGCTGAAAACTTAAATATCAACACCCTTTAATTATGCATAAAAAGATAAACAAAGCTAGCAGCTTTAAAGTAGTGTTATTAATTGCACCAAATGTTAGTGAAAGGTTGAATTATTCATAGTTATAGTTCTCAGGGGTTTCTTGATTAAGGGAAATAAGGGGAATTTAATGTGAATATTTCGTTTCACAAAGCTTTTTCTTTTTGCCTAATCCAAGAGATAGGGATATATTTCACATGTCAGATCTACACAAAATGCATGTATCTGCTAGTTCCTTAGCAACTTTCTGGGATATACCTGCATCTACTCCCATAAACCCTGTCTATTGTAAATCATCTCCAGTGAGTTTCCAGTGATCAGTGGATTTTGCCACAATAATAATACCATTCATGTGCAGTCAAAATAAATAATTTTATTTACTTACAGGATCACTGCTGTGTTTTGGGTTTTATCGAAGTAGTTCTCTGGGAAAATAATATGTAAATGACTTCATTGAGAACCCTCTGTATGAAGGAAGAAGGCTGTAAGCTGTACTAGCTGTATATAATTTTGTAATAGCTGAAAATAAGTAATGCTCATTCAGAAGTGCAGTTGTTCTTGTCATAGCTCTGGACCTCTTTCCTCTCTACTTTTTAGCTAGTTAGTAGCCAAAATTAGCATAAACTTCTGAAAAGCAGGATTTAAAAGAACAATATGTCTTTATACTTTGTGCAATCTTCTCTTCCAAAAGAGAAATGTTCACATTTCGGTTATCCTTACAACACATGTGCCTTAGATTTATCATTGTGGTATAATTTATGAGTGATCTGAACCTTATCAAACAACCCTGTACTTTGGTAGCTTGCATATGGTAACAGAACAAGGGACTCAGCTGAGTAATTTTTACTCATGTGAGTAGTGGAAACTATCTGGAGCAGGGAGTAAGGGTCCCTTTCCCGAGACAGTATTTTCTGAATTCAAATTGAGCTCAAAATGTTCACTGCAATCAGGACTGTTTGGGTCTCATCCAGAAGCTTAGGTAGAGCATGTGAAAATCTTCACTGAATCTGACGGAAGAGCTTCTGTTTATCTGCTCCTGCATCTGTGCTTTGTCAATGGTGTTTTGACACTGAATGCATTATGGTATTATTATTTGGGTATCCAATACTCTTCCACTAATAGGAGCTTCAAGACTGGACCTCCTTACTTCTGGTGAAGCTGATGGAGTTTAGCTTAAGTCCCTGGGGGACTTTTTGCAAGGAAAGTAGTGATAGAACACCGGGGAATGGCTGTAAACTGAAAGAGGGTGGGTTTAGGTTAGATATTAGGAAGAAATTTTTTACTGTGAGGGTGATGAGGCACTGGAACAAGTTGCCCAGAGAAGCTGTGGATGCCCCATCCCTGGAGGTGTTCAAGGCCAGGTTGGATGGGACCCTGCGTAACTTGATTGGGTGAAAGATGTCCTTGCCCAAGGTCCCAAACCATTCTATGATTCTGTTTTATTTGTGGCAAGTGAAAAATGTAATTTATCACTGTTAATAAACAGCTGGGAAAATCCTGTCTTTTAGAGTTACTGAAGGTTTTATTATTTCCTTCATAGAGACAAATTCATGCCAAATATTTTTTTATATAAAGATGAGAAGAAATTCATATTTATGTTCAACTTTGTCTTTCAAGCAAATGACAAGTCTGATATTTTAAGTCACATTTAAGTATGCTAAGACCCAGAAGGACCTAGCAAAAATCAGATAGGTCAGATATATAAATATCTGTTTAAATAAATAAGAGACTGTCTATAGAAATACATATAATGTATATATGAATATATATATTAAATGTATAGAATTTATATAGAGAGATATAGATTTGTATATTCATTTAAATAGTTATACAAAACTTCTACATGGAAATACATATGACTAATTTTTGATGTGATGAATGCTCTAGCTTTCCTTTCACAAAGGGTGAAATTGTATTCACACTTTCCTTATCAAAATTAAGAGCATGTTTAATAGCATGTGAATGTAATCTTTAAGTTGCTTTTAAATATGACAAAAACATAGTTTACCTTTCATTTATTAGTTTCTATACAAAATAAAGAAATATTTAGTCGACGGTTGCCTACTTTTCCAACCCGATGGATGCTATTTCTGTGGCTAGGATCACAAGACATGTGCTTGAGAGAAATCTCCTGATGTGGTTTCTAAGAAAGAGATGACAAATTTCCAGTAGAGTTACCATTTCCTTGTGTGATGATGCTGGGCTGGCATGAAGCTGAGACCCCAGGCAACCTAATCCTTGCAGCTCTCTGATAGCTCACTTCAGCCAGATCTGTAATCCTGTTGATCCTATTCTCCATCTGAGTAGTTGCTTGATCACCTGGTTCAGAGGATGAATCTTCTTAAAATAAATGAAGTCATAAATAACTGATATAGATAGCTGGGGCAGCAAAGGAGAAAGAAGAGACCTGTAGGAGTTTTCATAAGATATATGTAGTTTGATTGTGCTCATGATGGAGGCCACTGTCCCATGTGTTATCATTTTCCCTTACGCTGCCACTGAAGGCTTCTCAGAGAGTGTCTGTGCCAGCTGGCCAGGTGTTGACTTCTTTGGCAGGTCTATGCTGTGTAATGATGTGGTGCAGAGGTGTTGGGATTAAATTTGCCCTCAGCTGCTATGTTCATGCTGTTTGTTGCAGCTTCATGCAGAGATATTGACTTGAGTCCTATCAACAGTATATTGCAATAGTATTGTTCCATGACCCAGCTCTGAGAACTCTTTCCTATATTTTCTGTGATAGTTTTGATCATTGTCATTCATGCATTTCTCATTTTTGATCATTTCAGCAGATAACTCCATTCTAGTTGTGACATAATACAAGCTCAGGCCAGCAAATAGTGACTGAGACAATCATTATCAAAACCTAAGATCCACACCAGTACTAAGAAAAGGATAGAAGTTAGTGTGATTGGCAAACCTAACACTGTCAAGTTGGTTGTTTGAATCAGGGTTTCTCCTGATTGCATTTTTGCATGTTTTGTAATGTTACATTCAGACCAGAAAAGAATCTTATTATGGAATTACTGTTTTTAGCAAGTCACTGGAGCTCATTGCCTCCAAGGATCATGAGGTTTCAGGATAGATACCCTCAGAAGTGGTTTTCAGCTAAATGGAGACATCCCACATGCTCACTGGGAAGTCAACCACAGTCTTGTGCTGCTCTGTCAGGGGAATTGATAAAGGATTGATTGACCAGCTTTACCCTGAATAAGGATAATCATTTGCTTCTTAAACTTCCACCCAGTGTTTTGGCAAACAGAAAGCCTGTACTAGTGCCAAATCTGTAATTACTTTACAGCGATGACATGTATGCCTGTTCTGCATGATCCTTTTATGTTGCTTCTTCTGTTGGCTAGGAACAGCACAGATAATAGGAATCTCATCCCTGCAGCTATCTGTCAGCAAGGTGAGCTTTAACCTAGGCTTTGAGTAGGTTTTAAAGAGGAGGGGGATAAATACATCAAAGCAAGAAAAAGGAAAAACATATGAAAATATTGACTTGATAGATATAGCAAAAAAAAAAGAAAAAGGACAGCATATGCTGTCTCAAGGGTAATAAAGGCCTTATTGCTGTATGGGTCTTGCAGATGCATGGGGACCATTGCATGGTGGAAGCTATCTTTGCTGCAAAAAGCTACCACAGTGTCTCAGTACATTCTTAAAATCTATGGATTGTGCCACATGGTGTAGTACTTAATTAACAGAACTCCTTCATAGTCCAGTTCAGCTCACTGCTTTATTCTAATTTCTTGACAAGTTTGCTTCACTGCTTGTGTATACATGTACACACAGACATCTATGCATAATGTATCAGGTTAGAAAAAAATATCCATTGTCATGCAGTAAAGGGGTCAGTGACCTGTATGTGACATGTCTAAGTTATTTAAAATTCAGTATGTGTTTATCTTGAATATTTTCTCACCTGCTTTATTCAGTAGAATACACATTTTTAAATTACCAAGCAAGGAATATATGTCCTTTTTTCTAAAACTTTTTTCCCTTTTCTGCAGCAGCAGCTGCCTGCATGTTATTGTTTTTTGTCCCTAGCAGGCTTTTTCGGTGTGTGCCAATGATTTCGTGTGGGGAGCAGGACGATTTGCATCTGAATGGCAGTGAATGGCAAGGCTGGTCATGGGCAAACTCAGCCACATCAGGTAAGATAGAACAGCCACTTTCCAGCTCACCTGGAGTAATTAATTCAATAAAAAGTTAATTACAACAAAAGGGAAAAACAAACTTCCATATAACAGATGGCAAATTTTTAGTATGATGAAAACTAAAAGGATTTACTTTTTAAATACCATTATGGTGTGCCCTAGATGGTATACAAAATTCTCTTGGTATATACTTAAGCAATTTCATATGTTGTTTCTGTATACTGGCTGTGCTGTGCTTTTTGATACATGTTTCTTTCAGTTTCAGATATGTGTGAGTTCATATTCATAAAACTTTTCATCAACACACAGTATTCCTGGGAGAGTATGTTTGTGGCTAGGTTTCTGTAGGAGTTGCAAGTCCTCTGTGTCCATCAATCACTCCCCTTCTGGAAACTTTTGAACCTGAGAGTCAGGACACCAGCCGAATTGCAGAGGAGCAGATGCCTTATGAAAACTGAGGCTGGGTAGCAAAGAAAAACCCTCACAACTCCTCTATCTAGAAAAAGCCATGGGATAAAGTTTATCCCTTTCCCAAAGCATTTGACTGACCCAGCAGCTGAGAAACAGAGACTGGAGGCCAGCCAGGAGGCAAGTACGTAGCTGGGTGGTTTACACAGAGGACAGTCCACATGTATCTTCTACTTTGCTGACAAAGCTGAGTGAAAATATGGAAGGCAAGAATGAAAAATATGCTGAAATGGGCACAAAACTATTCCTTAACGGAGTTAGGCACACATATTGATGTTAGGGGTCATAAAAATTAAGAGGCAGAGCTGGGCTTTTAGTGGAAATAGCCTAGAGAAACTGTTTAATTAATTTCAGTACTTGTAGAATAAAATTTTCTTGACAAAGAGAAACTTTGTGTACTGAACAGAATTTAATAGTATTAGAATAATGTTAAAAAAATTGAACTCAAGGTACCTTGCTATTATGCAAGCTAGAAACATGTTTATAACAAGTAGCTGCTCAAACTTTCAGAAATGAGAAATGCATACCAACATATATGAATATTGGAGGGATCCAGATTTTAAAAAATATACTGAATCTCCATGTGAGAAAGCTGAGGTATTGACCTCAATTACTCCTCAAGTAGTCTTTCAGTATCAACTGCTACAACTGATCCACGATTTAAAGTATTTAAAAGGAGAATATTGTGTAGGCTTTTTTCTTTTTCAAAGACTTACCTAGTTATTTCTAGTGTATTTCGCATTTCTCTCACTGACTCCATTAGGAGGTTAGGTTCTTTTCAGAAAGCCTGATGGCTCAGACTAAACATAAATATGTTTTTGAGCAGGCAGAAGAAGAAAACCATTGCTACTCTCAGTGATGGGTCTGATTCTATATCAGTTTAATGCTTTTTATCCAGCCAACACATACAAAGCATTTATCAAAATTAAAGATTTCCAGCTGGAAGAACTCTATTCAAAATAGTGCCAAAATTTCCCAACATTTTCAGAACTGGACTCTCCATTAGTAGGCTTAGGAAATCCTGGTCCTTTTGTCATCAGGTGTCCTCTATTGCATAAAGGAAAAGAGTAAAGGAGGGGATGACTTATTCTACAAGATAGCAACTTCCCCACATACTCCCATGCCATCTGCAGGTAATTAAAAGTTGTTGGTGTAGTTATATCACACTGATAGTGAAGGCAAACTTCCACCACAGACCTGGATGGCAGTGCTGGCAGTGTTGATGGTACAGCCCAGGTGTATTTAGCATCCTTTTGGTCATCCTTCTTGCCCCCACCTTGCTGTGACTCCAGGCACGTGTGACAGCATGGGGACTCTGTACTAGCTTACAGCTGAGATGCTCTGCTGCCTAAGAAATAGTAAATGTAGAGACATACTATAACAAAAACACACGTTGTGGTTTTGCTGCAAACTACATGCTAAATGATTTTGACATGAATATTTTACAGCTACACACAATGAGAAGACTGGTGACATTCTGTGTCTCCTCTCTGTGACTCAGATGTGTTCTCCACAGAAGATGGCCAACAAGGAAACCTTACACAGTAAGGCTTGATGTGTGCTCTGTAACAGTCTCTCTGCTACTATCCTGCACTAAATTTAGTGAATGTTGTTTGATTTTTCAACTGGCACAAATAAATCTGTCAGTATTTTAACTTGAGCTTGTTTTACATGATGCAGTTAACATTCTTTAAGCCTCTGCGTTTGATATTGTATTTGGAAGCTCACTTCATAATTATAGGTGGGGCTGTTCGGCTCCTTATTATTCAGGCTACTCTGGACTTGAACCAAGGTTTTGTAATGAAGGAGACAGTTGTCTGAGGGACTTCTCCTTGACTGTTTGTCTGATAGATCTGAAAGATGTAGATGCACAGGGCAGGAGTGTGCATATGAAAGACATTGCTTTCATAGTAAAGGCACTTAAGTGTTGCCCAGATCAGCAGGACTCCCCTTCTGACCTTACAATCAGATTCTCATGCAAGTTGTTTTCAGGGATGACTTCTGGTTGTGGTATCTTACTCTTTTGTCTATACAAGATCAGAGCTTAGAACAAGGTCAGGAGAAACATGTCATGCTTAGAGATGTAAATGGTAGCACTCTGCACTCGAAAAGGTCTATAAAAACCAAGGGCACCACAGATTAGGTACCTGGAATCAGGTTTCACATAAGATCTCAATGTGTTCCACTTTCTTATTTGTAAAACAGAGATAATCAATTGCTGTCTTGGGAGGATATTGGGAAGTTGGGAGGGGGGAAGGCAAGCATTTTGTACCCTTAAAGAACTGCAGCACAGTAATGGTGATGGCATAGAAAAGATTGTGAAAAAAATATTTTAAGATCTAGATAGGGTGCCAGCTGTAGAGCTGGGGACCTCACACTGAGTAATAAGGAGACGGAGTTATCACAAAGTCACTCATTAAGTGTGCACCATCCAGTCTGCTCTGGATAAGGTGAAATTCACTTGATAATAATAGACTTTAATTACTCACGCGCTGTTGTAACACACACAGTGTGGTTGAATGAGATTTGCAGATAAAATCTGAACTTCCAAATTTTTGAATGCTTGATTTTGCAACCCCAGAAATACTATTCTGGCATAGGGAGATGGATGGAGATAGGGTTGTTTGTTACAAAATCTAGATTATTATAATCATATGGTTTCTAGTTCTCTCTTTGTTCCCTCTGCAATAGCCGTAAGATTATAAGTGGATGAAACAAGAAGAGAAAAGCCTCTTGGTGATCTCAAATACTGTAAAAGGGAATGAAATTATACTCAAATCCTACATTTTTAATATGATAAGAAAACATTTTAGAAACACCTGCAGGATCCCTTGAACAGTATCATTAGACATTTGATGTGAGACATTATATTTATTCTATTGTGAAAATCATTTGGGTTACAGAACTATCTTGAGGCACTGACCAAAAGACGGTCTCTATTCAACAGGTCACCATGCAGATATTTGACAGAGGACAATTCTTGCGCCAAAGGACCTTCAAACTAAATGACACTTATTCTGAGTTGGTAAAAAGGGAGTTACTCAAATGGCTGACACAAGCCTGTGCTGTGTGGAAAATGAGATGACTAACTCAGGGCATGTATCCGTACAGTATAGTGATGTGCAACATTGTTGGGCTAACCTGAACTCTAGAACAGCGACACTGAGCAAAGGCCTTCAGCTTCCTAGATCCAGCTCAGCTGTGCAGGCAAAACTGAGCAGAAGGCAACAGGGATGGGAAAAGGAAAGTAGCAGAGCCACGATGCAAAAGCCTGGTGAATTAAGCTTGCTGCTTCTATATCAGCCTACTGGATCTGGGATAGGTTGGGAAGAGCAAAGAAAATGACAGTTATTACTGGGGTGTTGGTCTTGGTGTCCTAGACATCCCATGAATCCTAACTGCCCTCACTGGTGGTGGCAGCAGCAGCAGAAGTCTGAATTTCCAGGGGCTGTGAAAACAAGCTAAATAGGCAGCTTCTGTGTAAGCTGTAGCAGCCTGCTGCCTTAGACAGTGACATGCTTTGCTGTTGCAGTAGGACCAGGAAGAAGCAGTCCAAGCAGAGAGCTAGTTGCTCATGCCTGTGTTGGGTTCTTCAGCACTTTTTCTCTGCAATGCAGAGCAGTGCATTGTGCCACAGGTGAGATACCAGCTGTACCTCAGCACCCCTAGCCCAACTCGTTTCACTTGTATAGCTCAAAGATCTGCTCAGTAAAATTTGCCTTGTGGTCCTCTTCACTCAAAAGGTTCTTGGTTGAGTATTTCGTACAGTGATTTTGTAAGCTGAAGTTGCCTCCCATGGCCATAACTGAGGTATATAATCCTTTGTTTCTGTTTTGTTTTTACTAAGCTGCTTTACTCAGCAATCTTATCAGTGTTCATGAAACTTTAACTGTAATGCATTTGTTTCTGCTTAAATGCTTTTTTGCAAAATGCTATTTTGTTTCTGCTGCTTGAAATTATATTTAACAGTATCCAAGCTAAATTTATGCATGCACATTTAAAGAAGGAGCCCTAGATATAATGCATTTTTAACCATGTGAAATATATTAGTAATGGTACTTACAGAAAGAAAAGAAAAATTATTTTGGCTTGCATTAGTTCCATCTTTGCAGTATGCAGATAAGTACCATACCTTTGACAGTGTAACTATATTAGGTTTGCCTCAAAGCTAACAGTTAGCAAGCCTAGTACACAACAGCCATAACAGGTGTCTTGCATAAGAGATGTGGTTGTAGCAGGAGCTCCACGCACTTTTGCGGCTCCCACAGTTCATAACGGTCCATGTGAAAGTAGCAGAGACAGAGCAGGATAAGCATCACCCTGACTGTAACACTTGAGGAGTGGAGTATTGTTACCATTAGCAGAAGTCATAAGGAAAGAGGGGAATATAACAGGGATTTGATCTTGCCCAGTTCCCCCCGCCTCTAGAATTGTTTGAGAAAAGGAGGGTGTGCTCATTTGTTCTTTTTTTTCTCCCCTTCATGTGAGTTTTCTGTGTTAGAATGGAAGAAGCTAAAGGAAGAAATGCATCTAAAGGTAGTTGAAAAAAATGTTAAGGAAACAAAGACTTCTTACAGTGTCATAACAGTAACGGTAATGAGAAAGGAAGTGGTAACATCTCAAACAGAAGACTATTATTAAGTGTAAACCAACCAGCAATCAGATGTGGGGCCAGCAGACATCTTTACTTAGCTAAAAATAAGCAAGCTGTTGTCTTTAGTTTTTCCAACTGGATTCAAACAGTTTGGGGGCATAGATAGAAAAATGAAGCATTGTGCTGGCAAAAGAGATGGTGCTTTGCACGACACTTGTGTGCTGGTGGTCAGGATGCCCAGCTGCCAGGCTGGTTCCCTGCCTGTGAAGGACCCAGCCAAGCAGGGATCTTTCCAACTGCTGTATCCTTGTATCCCACTAGCATGGGCAGGCCTTCCTGCACTGAGCTGAGTCTCGCTATTCAGGAGAGACTGGGGAAGGCTGAAGTGACAGCATGGGGCTTGGGGGGTTGTAGGTGAAGTTGGGGACTGTTGCCTACCTCACTGAAGGCCTCAAGCTTTAGGCCTGACCAAAGTCTGAGCTCTCTGCTTATACAGCCTTTAACCTCCATGGGTGCTTTACTGTATCCAGTCTCCAGTTGCTGACAGATCACACTTTGTTCATTAATAGAAATGCCTCAGCCTTCCTGGCAAGCCCATACCTGGAAGTCAGGAATTACACATTTTGGTAGTGAAGTCCCCCAGGGGCCAGCCCAATAGCTGTCTGTGAAACAGGTACAGGATGTGGTCCTGAGAGCAGGGTCAGCAGCTGAGAACAGTTCTTTCCCAGCCAGTTCCTTTGGATGTTGCCTTTGGGCCAAGGGTGTTCCTGTGGGCAATGTGCTCAGCAGGAGGTAGGTGAATACCCTTGTTTTTCTGTGCCTACCAGCATTGCCATCAGGCTGCTGGCTTGGGCTCCCACGGGTAGGGTGTGTGCACTTGCATCCCCTTGGGTGGTAGGAGGAAACCAAGCAAGGTTTCCTGCATCCTGGATGAGTGCTTTGACGACTGCATGAATGCAGTCAGCATCCATAATGACAATTGTATGTCACAAAAAGGAAAGCTTGGATCTTGCACTCTTTCTGAGTGAGGTGTGAGCTGTGCATGGTTAGCAGGAAGAGCCACATGCTGGGGAATGGAAGCCAGAGGAGAGGGGATACTGCTGTGGAGAGCTAGAGGAAGGGGAGAGATTTAACTCCCACCTCTGTCTCCAGCACTACCTGCTGGACAGTCTCTTGAGTGCAGACATCTCCTCTTCCATGGGCTCTTGTTTTCAGTGCCATTCTGGGGCACCGGAAATAAGGGAAGAGGTGGAAGGACAGTTTGTACTGTCTAATTGCAGACATCTCACTTAGCTCTGAATTGCACATGGGTAGATACCTTTCAGATATCTGAACCTACCTAAGGAAATTCTCCTGAGTACTGAAAAGCAACACATAGGGAGCTCAGTGGCTCGTGAGGAAGGGGCTTGTCCCTGGGCTCAGATTTCCACATGTGAACAGCTGATAGACCACAACTTTGGGCATCTTGGGTTGGTTTTATATTTTTTTTGTTGGTTTTTGTTTGTTTGTTTGTTTTGCTTGTTTTGTTTTTTGTTTTGTTGGGTTTTTTTTAATCTAATTGTTTTTAACGTATTTTAGTTCACAGTTTTTACAACATGAGTAATTTCGTGTGTCCCTGTCCCAGGGGGTGTGTTAGTAGAGCAAGTACAATTAGGGTTTTGAGGCACATGGGTTCTGTGGAAAGAGGATGCAGAATGCAGAGATACTGCAGAGAGAGCCACGCATTTCTAGCCTTTTCTCTGAGAAAATACTGCTTCCACTTAACATCATACAATATAGTTCGCCAAGCAGATACTTTCCCCCTGAGAAAATGTAAAGCTATAAAAATAGCTGTCAAAAATATAAGGTCTGCGTTGAGGCGAAACACTTGCCAGCGTCAGACAGGAGCAACTTTGCATGCCTGTGTAGAGTGAGCTGGGATCCAGACCTTACTATGAAATATTTCTTGTATGGGAGAGCATTTTTAAAATCCACTGAGTCCAATTCGTCACTGTTTCAAAGAGAAGAAGCTGGATTCCAGCACATTTTATCAATAAAAGATCATATGTAGTCAGCAGTGTGATTTTTTTTTTTTTTTATTTCTTTACATCATCTCTGGGGAAAGTATTTACCTCAAGAACTATTTTGCCAGATGATGAGTAGTACTTGTACTTATTTCATTGTGTCCAAGCCATAACTTTGCCTCATTTGCATCTACCGACTAAATGGTTTAATTAATTTTGCATTGTGCTTACTGACTAGTTTTAATTAGCAGTTAAATCAGTTCAGTTAACGAAAAAAATGTAGGTGTTTACATGAATGCAAATCATGATGGGTTCTCAGGGCTTGATTCGAAAAACAGTTCCACACCATTGGTGATGAATTTCTGCAGGCTTTATACAGGAACTGCGCGCTTCTCCTCCCCCAAAAACAAAGGGTAGGTCTTTATGATTCATTAACTGGCCCAGGCTTTCTTTTTCTCTTTCCTTCCTTGCTGATATGGAGAATGAGGAATGGAAGTAGATCAGCTCGGGTTTCAATGCTTCTTTCTTAGGTCATGCACTCAGTACTCATGCAAGAAAGGACAAGAGTTCTTTGCACTAGTGTTTGCAACTGTGTCTCCCTCCAGTGTCTGATTCCAGCCACTATGGCAGCTTGCAGTATTTTTAGCCACTAATTTTTCTCTTGGCTGGGTATTTTCTTATATCTAGCCAGTGCAGGAGTCATGACAAATGGATTTTATGAGAAGCAACTTCTGCATTCTGCTGTCAGTCAGACTGGTAATACAAGCACAATGCTATGAACATGGTATAAGGTCTTATTTCTGTTTTCATTGCTCTTATGTATGTTTAAAGGAATTCATCTTGGAAAAGCTCTCCTTCTGATGATATTGGAACAGATGCCAATGAGTACTTTATTGACTTATTTTGAATGAGAGGTGTAGAAAAAATCAGGATCAGTGTTACCTTACTCTAAACAAAATTCACACACAATTTGAAAGAAAATCTCCTTATTGTTGGTATAAAAGCTATCATCTGCCTGTGCTTAAATATCTATGTTTGCATGGTCTCCTGTGTGTCATTATGTTGAGCTCTTCTCCACAGACTGTAATAAAGTCTGTGCTGCATCCACTCTTAAAGGCAAGGTACAATAGATGAGGGTAAATTTATCCTGAGACTACAGTTACGTTACTCAGCTTTCCCAATAACCTTACCCAAAAGGGAAGATCAGAGACAAGAAGATAATCAGTGAGATCATCAAGAAATTACTTCATAAGCCCAAGCTTTTCATTTGAATGAATCTGGCAACCCGCCCTCTTAGAAGAAGGTGTTATTTCACTAGTAACTGTAGATCAAAGTCACCAGGGGTAATTATTTGAGGAGCTAAGTAGGTAATCAGTTTGGGAAACAAAAAAGAAGACCAAAAAAACCCCAAACTCTTGGAGCCTGAAGAAAAATTAACTGGAATGCATGCTGTCTGTAGTTTTGTTCTAAAATTAAACTTAATTTCACAAATGTAATTTCATAAGCTATTCATCAGATGTCTTGTTGAGGGACCCTGTGCCAAGCTCATATGACACAACTCTATTTCCAAGCCTCGAAAGCGGAATAACTCTTTCGTGTTTTTCCCTGTGCTTTGCCTATCTCATGGAAAAGGAGCCCAGTCCCATCCTCATTTGTGGGCACTCTGCCTGCAAATCCCAAACCAACAAGATTAAACTTCTTTTGTTAGTGATTCTAGTCTCCAGTGCCACCCATCTGACATTGTTTAGTTGTGCTTACTCTCAGCATGAAGAGAAAATGAGGTCATATAAAGGAAACCTGTTTGTCTGCAATTTTGAGAAAACGTCTTGCTCATCCCATGAACCTGAAAATGTGTTTGTGTTTGGGATGTACATGAGCGATCCACCAGCCAGTAGGCTTCCCTTCTGATATGTTCTCCCATGCTAACTTCTTCCTGTAATGCCATCCTATTATGTGTACCCCTGTGTCAGGCATTTACATTAATCAACAGGTGTCATAAGGAAGCAATACCTACCCAGTGCAGAGCCTGCTGCTCTCACAGCTCCCTTCACACCGCTCTTGGTCAGGAGTGTTGAGTAGTTAAAAAACCAAATTCATCTTTCAGCCAAAAATTAAAGACCAATAGTTAGAGGACTTAATTCTAGTGTTGATTTGCTTCAGTAATCTGAGAGAAGAAATGCCATCCACTGACTCTTAGTTTTTTACTGATTTTTCTATTTGTTTATTTAATTGTTGATTCAGGAGCCGTGTGGATATATGAGGAAAGTGTTGTTCCTTTATCTCACTAGAATATAAATAGATACTTTTTGGAGCTGCTGCTTTTTAAATTCATAATTTCACATAAATTGTGAAGAGCCTTGTACTGCGTAGTTGCATCTCTGACCAGACATGTATCACCTGGTACTTGGATTTTTTTGGTGTTACAAAGCAAACTTGTTGTCTAGAATATATCACATGAGGGCACTGCATAGCATCATTTACAACGATGCAGGAAGTTGAAAAGAAAGGCTCAATCAACTTCCAAAACTAGCAGAGATTTAATAGGCCAGCCTTTCATTATAAGTGAATTCCTAAATGTTGAGCACATTCTTTCAGATGTAGGCAGCTAATGGTTCAGGATGCATGTGATGCACTTGCCATTACACAGACATTGATAAAAATCCTTGAAGCTACTTTTTTCCCAGAAAGTTCACATGAGTAGAGAGGAGGGAAAAAAAAGACTTCTCTTCAGTGGTTTCTTTCATGTCACGAGAAGGAAGGTCATGTGTTTTAGTTTATCTGATACATTCCAATAAAATGATTTTCAAAGGGACAGGACAAATAATGACCATGTAACATATGGTGGCTAGTGCACATCAGATGGAGCTACTTTTCTCATACACAATATATTTGTTATTTTGCAAGCTGGTTGTAATTCATTCAAAGTGTCTTTTTATTTAATTTTACCTAATAAACTAATATAATGGCCCAGTGAAGCCTTTATGGATGCTACAATTTTGATGAATTATTTTAGTCTCCCTTTTCATTAAGAAATCAAAAATGCGTGTCATTCTTACACACAGTTTCTATTAAATAGAAAAAAAGAAAAAAGATATCTGGAGAACAAGTCCTTCAATCCAGGTCATATTATTTTTTGTAAATCTAGATGCCAAGATATGAGCTAGAAGAGACTGATCTATCACTTATTTTATGGATGACATTTAAACTTGCTTACATAGTTCTATATAATGCACATACTTTTGTTCCTGACAGAAAAATATGCTGTTGCATTAGACCAGTGTACTTTAGACTTGACATTTGCATAGGCTGAAAAAGTTGTCTTCCTTTACAGAGTCTCTTAAAATGAGGTCCTCCTTGCTGTCTAGTCACTAGAGATTTTCATTAGTGTCCTGACACTTTGTCTCTCAAGTTAGCGCATTTATCACCTCCCTTGTCTTTTCAAAGGTGGTATGACATCTCTGCCTTTCAACGGTGTAACAAAATGACAAATGATGCCTTAAACTGACCTTTGTATATCAGAGAACTGGGGAGGAGGAGGAGGAGGGAAGAAGGATGCAAAAATAACCACCCCAAAACAACAGCAACAAAAAACTAGTTCAGCACTCTGCTGCTTAATTATCAACCAGAGCAGAGAAGCTTAATAGTCCAGCAATGGGTGGAAGGATCTTCTCAGCATCACAGGAAACAGTATGCAATTAGTCAGGGTCAGGATGCCCAAGATCAGATTTGCTTAAGGCTAAAGAAAGACAGAGCAAGGCTACAGCAGTGTCACAATCTGCAACCCGGTTATTTCCCTGCGGCAGGATGCCTTTTGCTTCAGTTTCTAATTAAACAAGCAGGCAGCCAAGCGTATCCATTCCTGGCTTACTTGGGCATAGCTTGTTTCGCACTCAAGAACCTGGAGTTGTTGGGAGGGTATTTACTAAAACAGAGGATTAAACAACAAATATAACTATTAAAAGTGGTGAATACAACAAATAGTTGTCAATACAATGAGAAATCCTGAGTTGATCTCCTAAAACCCAAAAAAAACAACAACAGCAACAACAACAAAAATCCAACCTTTTAGTTTCACTGTCTTAGAATTACTGTAAGTTCCTCAGAGGCACATTAATGCAGCCCAGACTTTCCTTTCTGCTGCAATATAAGCCCAAGTGACTCTGACTGTGGTCGGTAAGAGAAACCTGGAGAGTGAGGGTGTCAGCAAGGCAAGCACAGAGTGATGCTGCTTCGGGCAAGGCCTTCCTTCCATGCCTGAAAACCTGCCTTTCCTGAGAAGGGTGTTGTATTTCTGTCTTTGTATTTAAGGTGCCCCAATGGACCTTTCCTCCCTCAATATGTCTAAGGGTGTTTTGAGTTCGTTTATACGTTTGACATCCCACTCATCCCATTGATAAAACCGTGTCTCTTGAGAAGAAGAACTTTCTTTTTTATACCTGTTACTACCAGTCATGGACCCTAGGTTACGGAATATAACATGCACGCACATGTTTTATATATGTGTGTGCCTATAAATTATACATAAAAATATATGCATATATACTATACACTTCATATAAAAGGAAAATAACCTATGTTAATTTTCTTTATGACAATCATGATTTTATGAAATTTATTCCAACATTTTAGGTGTCTCTTTCACATGTCCCAGATTATTTAGTCTCTGCACATAAGGAGGCAATTTCGTGCTTCTGATCATCTGAACTGCTCCTCTCCCTACTGTTCCAGCTCTCCTACATGCTTTCTGGGATGTTCGTTATCTAGAAGCAGATGCAGTATTGGACACAGCACAGTTATATACAGTGACATATGGTTTTCCCATATGCATTATTTTGGACTTATCAACAAAGCATTCCATCTGCCATTTTTTTTACCCAGTCACTCAATACCATGATATCCTTCAGCAGCTGTTCACAGTCAGTTTGATGACCACAGATCATTTTGTATCAACCGCAATCTTAGTCACCTCATTGTTGACCCTGTCTTCCAAATCATTCATGACTAGGTTGAACAACAGATGTTCCAGAATAGGTTTGGTGGGATCCTGATATGTCCCACTCCTATTTGTCCCATGTAATGTGTTCATACTACCATAATCCAATACATTTTCTCTATCAATACATTAAATATTTTATTATAGAATATATGAACTGTTCATCATCATTATAATGATGTTATTTGCAAGTTGCTAGCCTTTGAACTATTCTACTATTGAACTATTGAGCATTATTCCTGATGGCCTGTTTCTTCCATGTCAAGACCCAGTGTGCTATTCTATTGTCGCAGAAAAATTCAGAATCGGAAGACTTTGGACTTCAGAATAAAGCAAGACAAATTCCTTCTACATGTGGCACCATGTAAAACTTAACGAATATTAGTTGATTTGGGGCAGAAGGTGACAGAGGTATTGGAAAGTAACTTATTGAAAGACTTTCCTATTTGATATTAAAGGAAATAACAGCATTCTGGAGTATCCTATGACTCCAGAAGAAAAATATTACATCATATGGATATTTCCTGGAGATGAGTTTGGGGCACAGGTGGTCAAGTGTACTGCCCTTCCATTAGACCTTTGGATCTTGAATAGGTGGAAATGGAAACCTGCATTTCCTGACCCCAAGCAGAGGAGACAAAACCTCTTTAGGTCAGAGCCACTACTGTGTCTCAGCCTTTGGGCTAATTTGTGCTTCTGTTTACTTGTTATACATTGTTCTGGTCTTTAGTATGTATTTGGTAATCTGGTAATACTGTACAAGAACAGTGATCATCCTCCTAATGGGCACTATCATAATTTAAGCGTATTTATATTTGTACTAAAAGACCATAGTCTCAAAGGATAATCTAAAAGATGGTTATGTGATAGATTATCCCTGACAGGATTTAGGAAAATGTCATGTATCAGACATGCAGGCCAACAGCATGTAACGGGACTGCTGCCTCTGGCAGCTTAATTCTAGCAGATTTCTAATCATGTGTACTTCAGGATGATAAGAGGCTTGCACAAATTATTTATAGCTTTCTAGGGCTCCTCTAGACCAGAATGAAAGGCACAGTTACTTGTATTCCTTACTTGAGGAAGTTTTTTACCAGCAATCCAAAAATTTTCTGTGTTAGCCCTTTTAGTCTTCAGAGACCACCAGGCAGATGTAACAGACTTGTTTCCAATGTGAGGTTCTCACAGATTTAACAAATTAGGTGGCACTATGTATTTGCCCTTCCCTGCACCACCACCGCCTCCTGCCATCAACACACTGTTTGAGGACCACACTTTAACCAACAGCACTTTTGTACTCGTCGTATTTATTCGTCTTGCTTTTATATCATATTGACAGAAAATACAGTTCTTGGGATACATTGGAGTTTTGACTGCGTTTCCTCCAACGTATTGCTAGGAAAAACAAATATGTGAGAAAAACTTTCCCACTTCAAATTGATGCTTCATGCTGACATTTCTTCTAATTTTCCTTGCTTTGTCTCTTGATATCAAACACATACCACACATTTTAAAAAAGGGAGAGGATGAAAGAGGAGAAATCCCATTCTACCTGGAATGTCTCTTTTCAGAGTAGACTCACCTTCTAAGGACAGTGGTACAACTCAACAGCTCCTTGCTCTGCCAACATTACAAATGCTTCCAAAACCTTTACAGGAGAGTGCTAACTTATGTTTCTTTTTATTTTTTTTCTTTTCGTGCAGCTTCCAGACAAGCTTGGGGTTGCAGAATTGTTTGTAAGCTCTTAGGTCTTGGCCTGCGAACAACCTCTTTGCCCAAACTTGCTAGTGAGCTGAATGGCTTAGCTCTCAAGGAAAAAGATACAAGCCCTCGTAGGAGCCCATAGTGTGATTATTTATTGGAAAACCTTTAGACTGGATTCCTTCCATTTTGCGGCTTTCTTATCTATTGTGGATAGGCTTGATCTTGTCCTTGTGGAAAACAGAGGTCAAAGACTTCTGCTGTCCTTGCTGGCATGTGTTGTGTTGCTTGAGCTGGTGAAACAATATCTGCAATTTGCTCAGAACACAGGATTCACCAGCTAAAGCTACCAGTTGACCATGGTCATTATCACATTTCTGACAGTAACTGCTAGCAGAGACTTCAGAAACAGGGAATGCAAACAACATAATGCATCCAACCAGATGGGAAGTAGCACCCAATAGGAAGGGAAATTATTTTCTAGCAATTGTTTTGATCAATGTGTGCCTTGAAACAAACAATGCAATTGTCTTGTGCTTCAGAATAGTTACATCTATGGTTTTCACAGAGGAGCTTGATATATTTTCCTGAAAGGAAAATTGTCACATAATCAGAAAGAGAAACAATTCAGAAATGGAGTACAGTATATGGTGAGTTCTTTAAAATTCACTTCAATGATTGATAAGGATTGAGTGGGGGAAAAAAATAAGTATTCTGAATTAAAAAAACAAAGCTGTTTTTTAATGGGAAAAAATTCAAAGATATTTTTCATTTTTTTACTGTAGTTTGTGATCAGGAGTTGAGTTTCATCATGTGTTGCCACGTGCTGTTTCACGAACATATCCAAAAGTACTAGACAAGCATGTGATTACTTCTATTGACCTGCATGTCATAGTGCATGAATGGCTGCTCTGTTTGCAATGAGTCTTCAGATCAGGCTTGGATGCATTACCCAATTGACTGTCTGCTCGTGCCCTTCTCTTTGGGCCTGCTGTACTTGTACTCTCTTTCCCCCACCAGTCCATACCCCTTCCTCAGATCTTTGTTTAGAAGCGTATGAATACGAAGCTGCTCTTTGTCTCATTAACCAAACTGTCTGAGCTTCTTGGCTGGCTTCTTGTTATATGACAGTTTTGATTAGACCATAGGCATTTGGGGACTATAAATACACTAGGTCCTCTGTGGGGCAAATGGGCAACATTTTTGGCTGCCTTTTAATTGGCTCCAAGAAACTGGGACTGGCATTTTGCTTTATTGAACTGACTTTGAAAATGCGTGACCCTTTTTCTAGTCACAGTTTTCACATGCTTAAAAGTACAGGCTTCAGCATCTTCATCAGTCATTTTTCTCAGTCTTGTTAGGGCAGGACCACTTGGAAGGGTACAGGATATAATTAAACCTTTGTGTTCAGGCCTCTCTTGCTGAATCTACTTTCTTGATATTATTCTTCAGGTATTACAGCCTGTCTGCCTGCTCCAGTTTGTCCACCTTGTCCTTTACACAGGCCTGTAAAGAGCAGGCACATGGTAACAAATTTCAGCCCCATTATAGACCTTGGTTTGATTGGAGGAAATGACCTGAGGCAGAGAGGTTCTTCAGCTTTTTGTTGTGCACAAAGTCATGATTTCAGTGGCCAAACGTCTTTAGGGACAGAAAAATAATGGAGAATGCGAAAGAACTTTTTAGACATTTTTTACTTAACTGGTAAAATTAAATGCCCTTTTACTCATTATTTTATTCATGAATAAAAGTTCCTATAGAAGGGTTATACATTTTATTTGGTCAATATTTCCTAAAATATTGAAATTGCTTATGCTGTTCTAAATACAAATTATATAAAACTACATAAACCTGATGTAACTCATGTTTTTAGGCTTTCTGGCTACAGTAATATTGCTACCCATATGTAATGGAACACCAGGATACATCTTTTGAAAAATCAAAGGCAGTAACCCTGTACCAGTGAAGTAATAAAGCTGCTCTGTTAGTAAAGAGGAGGCTTCAGCAGATCTTTGGGGATATTTGCACTGTTTAAAAATCCTCATTCACACAACAAGCGTAGGCACCTACTACGCCAACCTCCTTGAGTCCCCTGACTTAAGAGCACAGGGGAGATGGTGAAGAAAGGCACTGAACCATAAAAGTTATTTGTAATTCAAGCTGTTTTCAGGCAGAATTGAGAAACTCAGAAGGGGTAATACAGCCCAATTTTGGCATTTTTTCTTAAACAAATTATATATCTGACATTGTTGTCGGTACTCTGCCAGCTCTGCGTAAAGGGGATGCTGTATCAGCACAAAGAACACAGTAAACCATACAATAAGACTCAGCAGGCAGAAACATGTTTTAGTGAGTGCAATTTATTTGTATAGTCAAGATGCCTCCTTTCTCCAAAAAAATACCAAACCAATACCTCAGACAACAATAACAACAACAACAAGAAAATATTGAAAAAAATAAAAGGAAAAAAGAGGAAGCTATACTAGGTAGAAAGTTGGGCTTTTATTCTCCCTCACCTTAAGAACTTAAAAATAAGGGAATTCTTCCAGGATACCAAAATTTGAAGGGGACTTGTTTCTCCTCTCTCCCTCTTCACACTGGCATGATTGGGAAGCTGTATGTATATCCCTTTTGAGGGAAGATTGAATCTTCTTTGCCACTACTGTATTGCAAACACTGTACAATGAAAGCGTTTAGAGATCAAGGTTCGTTCACGCTAAACTCCTGGATCCTGTGAAGTCAGTGACAAAACTTCCACCAATGCCAAATGTCTCAGGATTTTGCTGAGTTTTTACTCAAGCAGAATTGTCATTGAAACTCACGATTTGCCAGAGGATAGACTTAGCATGATTCAGAGGTTGTTCCTGGACCAGGAAGGTTGCTACCCCAAGTGTGTAGTTTTCTGCAGCTCTCTTGTGACTATTTTGCACATATGGATGAAATATAACTCTTAGAATACGCGTCTGTGCATTTCTCACTTACCTATGAACCCTGTGGGTCAAGCGTTAAGTACCATACAAACTACAGCCATAAATAGAGCGGAAAGTGTTCTTAAGAGAAATGCTCTTTTTTCTCCCTTATTCCCAGCTGAGTGATTCTAGGAATTGTGGTTTGGTTTTTGTTGGGTTTTTTCGATTTGGTTTGGTTTTTTGTTGGTTTGGTTTGGTTTGGTTTTTTTCTGCCCTGAATAGCTGATAGTTTTCTTGATCAGAATGGAAGTGAACAGCCATTTCACTCCTTCGACCTTGTTCTGTGGTATGTTCCACTCAGTGTGCTCACACTGATTTCACTCAAATGGTATAGACATTTCAGCACCCAGACTCCATTTAGAAGGAAACTTCTCCATGGGTCAACCTCAACATAACATGATGTTGGTAGGACAAATATTTCAGATCATAAGCATACATCTGTTTTCCTGTGATATCCCCCACTCCCCCCTTCAGCTTACTCTGTTCATAAAAGCAAGGTTTATGAATTTGCCTGTTAAAATATGGTCTGCTTTTCCAATGCTCCAGTTCTACTTTCTGATTCATACAGAAAATATGTTGTGACAGTGCAATATGTACTCAAGGTTATTCTTACTGGTAGTAAAAAGCAGATTATCACTGAAAACATATGGAATCCTGCACATATGAGCATCTCCTGTTGAACTGGAGGAGGCAAGTGGAAACAAATGCAAGCAAGTTTCAGGAGAAGAGTAGCTTCAAGTTGTTTCTAAACCGTGCACAGGAAGAAAGAATACTGTTAGGCTAAAGCAGAGAAAAGTTGGAAGGAAAGATAAGATAAAAAGTATATTAGCACATGTGTGTTGTCTTGGAGGTGGTATCCTGACTCAATTACAACTCCATTATATCCTGGAAGATTCAAGACTGTGTGGCATGGAGGAGCGTATGTCACACCCAATAACAAATTGATGAATGAGGAAATGGAAACAGATTCAAAGCATTGTACTTAGTTCAGGGAATACGTGTGTGAGGTAAAACTCCAGCCTGGCAAACAGAATAAAGTAGGCAACCAGCCACTAATCTTTATTTTTATTTTTTTCTTACCATATAACATATCCCTGGTTTCACCAGATGCCAAGGTGGGGGAAGATGCCTTATGGGGAATGGTATTGCACAGCCACCCCATGGCTCTTTTTAGAATTTTTCTGAGATGCATGCCATTTGGGGTCCTTTTTGGTTTATAGATAGAATATGAGATGACAGACCATCTCAAGGCAGTGGAGAAGGGCTGTCAGTTACACTGAAAATTTAGCTGTTTAGAGAACTATAAGAGAGAAGATACAAATGGTGGTTCTAAGAGTCTGGGGTACCCTGACCAAAAAGAAACACTTATTTGGTGAGTGATTTCGTTACCTTCGGCAAAGATGTTGAAGATCCCTTTTTAGCAGTCCTCTGTAGAAGGTGTATGATCGTCCTGCAACTGGGTTCCTACCAAATGAACATAAAAACCCACGTGTCCTGTACTCGAGGGATACTGCATGAAACGAGTCTGGGAGTCTCTCCTGATGCTTTTAGCACTTTTAGAAATTGCAAATGAGTGTGAAGCCAGTAATGTTCAGATTTCCTTTGTTATCTTCACTACTTTAAGTGAAAACTAGCAAAATGTCTTGAACCCAGAGTTATTTACAAGGCTGAGCCAGAGTTTATCTAGTGGCTGCAGGACAGGTCATTCCCAGCAATGGAATAGATGGGAGCTAGGGTACCAGTACCTGTACCTGGTATTCCTACAAATTTTTCAGATGACTCCAGAAGGAATACTTCATACCTGAGATAAAATCCACAGATTCCGGTTACTATGTTCTTGTTAATGGGCTCTGAGTCAGGAGCCCATTTTGTGTTTGAACATCCTATGCAAGAGCACATGAGTTGCCAGAAAAGACATGGTGAGTGCTGGGCCTGTAACCTTCGTGTCTGTGGAGGTTTTGTAATGGAACTTGAGGGAACCCTTGCTAAACTCTCAAGACAGTGGCCCTAAGGCAAGCTGCCCTACTGATCCTTTATTTGAAACAAGGCTAGTGCTACTTTTTCTATCCACCCGGACTTGGGGACACATCCATTAAAGTGTGTGTGGTGCTCTACTTCTGAGACATGGGGAACAACAGAGAAGTTAATAAATAAACACAATTAAAAAACAAATCAGGTCTCTCATGAATGCATTGTTTTCTCTCTTTGCTCAAATTCTTTACATTCCAAAATCCTGTTGGAAACTGTGAGGCAAATGCACAATAAATGATGTGAGCTGCCTTTTGGGCCATGCTGTTTCCATTTCTATGGCTATTTGAAAAGTGCATGAATGCAAAGCACTTTTAAACACTAAAAATCAATACAGAAGAAACAATAGAAGCACATTTATTCTTGTTTTGTTCAATGTCAGTGTTGCTGAGTTTTGCCTGACCAGATGTTACAGAGTTTCAAATCTGTTCAACCATAGCTGTTAACAAAACTGTCCTTCTTTCACCAAAATTAAAAAAGATACATATTTATTTTAGAAGATGTCTTTGAGTTTTTTAAATATAAATGAAACAAAGATGCAATTTATCCATGGCTAGCGCTAATACTCGTGATCTCTGAAAGTAACAGTCACGAGGTTTTGTGTGTGTGCTGTTTGCACACTATTTGCACGATTATTCACAATTCTGAATGCCCAGTGTCCAGTTTCAACTCAGTGTTACTGCTTCTGCCACTTCAGGGTTTGGAGGGTTTTTCTTTTATTTTTTTCTTCCTTTCTTTTTCTTTTTTTTCTTTTTTCTTAAAGAACACATGTTCAAAATAAGTAACGATTTTTCAGATGGAGGCTGGAAAAGCTTAAGCCTTTCCTCTCTGTGTGGTAATTTCCCTTCTCTTTCTTTTCCCGGACAGAACTGACAAGCAGGCATTGTCCCTCCAGTGAGCTCTGCAGTATTACTTTGACCCTAACCCATCAATCTGCCTCAATTGGATAATGATCTGTAATCACTTTCTTTCAGGGGAGTCTATAAATTTGCCAAGGCTCCATTCTTCTCTGAAGGCCTCCTTATGTTCACTCCCATTTTTGCAAATGCTCTCTCTTTTACAGCACTAAATAGCCATGCACATGGCCCTTTCTGTTCAGAGGCACCAGGCTGCTCACTGTTGATTTTCCATGGCTCTGCTCTCCAAAAGGAGGCAAAGCTCTGCATGCCAGGACTCGGCAGGGTGCAAGACGAAGCCACACCACTTCAAGAGCAGCCGCTTTTCTCATTAAGACTGACCCATCATTAGGCTGCTTTGTGCTGGCCCTTGTAATCGATGAGAGGAGTACGTAGTGTGAAAAAGCTAATAAAGATGAGCATGAGGTGGTAGAAAAGGGGCTTGGTTTCTCTGTTAACAGAGAAACCCTCCTTCCCCAAAGCTTAGCCACATGAGTGAGGGGCAAAGCTCAGGATAGCTGGCAGGGTGCAGACCCCTCTCAGTCATTTCTTTGATTGTCTTGCACTTAATTCCCTGAGCATCCTTGTTCTGTCCTCTTTATTGGTCCTAAGAATTAGGACAAGCATGAAAGCAAGCTCATATTCTCCTTCCTCAGCCTTCTTCCTTCTTCTGATTAAAGAAGATCAAAGGCTGAAGAACATCCAACTCAACTTGAGTGCAGCACAAGAGAAAGTTGACATGTGTGCACAGAGTACTGGAGGCTTTTTTTTCCATATCCTCACAAGAGTTTCTGAGGTGCTGTGAACATCACAGAAAAGGTCAGAAAAGGTGAAAGATATTAAAGTTTGCTAATGTGTCTGGGGAAGCACCAAGTGTGTACTTGGTCAGTATTATGTTGGATACACTCTGCAAGCGCTGTAGAGTGCGCTTGTAGAGAACAGAGGGAACAAAAAAGAAAATAAGTATTTTCTAAAAAATGTGCAGTGAGGAGGGAACATTGGTCATGGGAGAGGGCCAAGATGATATGCTCTCTGCCTGTACCAGAGAGACAGCAACACATCTCTAGAAGTGGTGTACATATGGACATCACACCAGAAATAAGCAGCAGGAATCTGCGGCTATGACAATGTGCCTTAGTGAAATGAAAGGATCCTCCTGCCTGGGGGAGGAGGAATGGTGCCTGCAACATTGTGTACACTGGTGAGAAAACATATGTAGAGTGAGGTTGCAAAAGGATAGTGTCAGATGTTGAACAAATGTGGGAGAGCTCAGTCAGGGACAATTTCTCCCTTCTGAACAGGTGGCCTGCAGAGCTCTTATCACTCTTCAGGGCAATGCTGTCCATGCCTTTACACATACTCTGATTTGCTTTGTGTGCCTCATGGACAGGAAACACAGTCAACACCTCTTCCCTCCACTGTGTTCTTCCCTTCCCACTTCTCCCAAGGGCGAAGTATAGAAAGGGTAAAGTATGTTACTCATCCCCACAGATGTGTGTGAGGATGTGAATGCATTTGTGGCTGGCTTTTGTGTGAAAAATGGTACACAGAGTTGACTGCTTGCACTCTCCCTCAAAACTGTTGCTCAAATAAGTCTTTTATGACCTGCTCAGAAGTTTTATTAAGTATAGGGTTTTTTTTCTTGGATATATCAAAAATTACATGGACAAGATTTTAACCTTGTAAATTAATGGTTTTATGCAATAAAGTTCTGTCCATTATCTCATCTTCCTTGTCAGTACAGAAAGTCTCAGAAAGGCTCAAAATAGAAGTGAGCTGTTAAATCTACTCATGTGCCTAATCAGCACATTGCTGATACTAGTGAATTCCACTGCTAATTTTTGTTTATGGGCATCATTCTTGTTTAGTGAGTTGAAGCCTCTGTCTTCCACTAAACACCTTCATCCCAGCCATCATGCACTCTTTGGTCCTTTACTCCAGCTGAGTGCTACAAATATAGTCTCTGTGCCAATGCCAGAATTTTAGAATTGCTGTGAATAGACTGTGTCCAACTGTAGAAATATCTGAGTTGAGAAATATATGGGATTTGTGGTTTTTGTTTGCTGAGGCTTTTTTTTTCTTCTGTTCTTTGAAAGAAGCAAATTCTAAGAGAATTGCATAACAGAAGTACCCACTTCAACACAAAAGCTGCTTGGTGTAGTATCTTCTGGTGACATTTTGCCTCAGCTGTGCCATTCAATGCATTTCACACAGGATGTTGTGTTGCTGTCAAAGAGAAGCTGCACAGATTTACTTGATTTGAAACAGGGATGCCTGGAAAGTTGTTATGGGCAATCTGAATGAATATGTGTTGGCATTTGCCTTATTTTCATTCTCCTCAAGATTCCAAATGATAACCATCTTGAAGGTAATTTGTTTTCATTGCATTAAAAATTCCATTGGAAAGTTGCTTTTCATTGTAACTTGTTAAATACTTAATTGATATCATGTAATACAAAGAATCAAAAACCCCTCTGGTCCCTCTCAGGAGCTCAAGTTAGCTACAGTGGAGCCAGCTTTGTTGTCATTTCCAAGTTCTTCTGTAGTGATCTAGCAATTCATCAGTGTCAAAGACACATGGGAACTCTCATGTTTGTAAAAGCCTGCAAGGGATCCATGTCCTACATTTCAACAAAAATCACAAAATCACATTTCAAGGTGGTCAAGGTTAGGGAAACATCATGCACATAATTGCTAGCCGTTTTCTGAAGTGGATGGTAAAACATGGAGAAACAGACAGAAGCAAGAGATTAGCAGCTTCAACAGAGAGGTGACTGCTCCTTTGAAGGACCTACAAAATTGGAAGTGAAACATATTGTGAGGATGCCAGAAGCACTTGGCTATTGAAGGAAGAGGAGTGGTATGAGAACCTAAACAGGCAAATATGTTGATACATACATCTCACAGAAATCACAGCAGAACAGTCACGGAGGGACCAGTGAAGATCATCTGGGGCTCTTTGCTTTATCTTCGCTGACCTATCTCATGGTGGAGACTTTCCTCCACTCTCTCTCTCTCCATGTTCCCACTTAATTGTTTATGTTCTTATCAGAAGTTGCAACAAGGCCACGGGTGTGTAAACTTGAGTCTGCCTCATGCCTCATCATCAATGTGTAAGGGCAGATGTAATCTAGACTGTGAAGAACAGCATCATAAAGTATGAGATTCCTTTTTTCATGCATAATATTTTATGGATAATTGCCTCGATCTCCCACCAGTCAAGATGGGGCAGCATGAGAGTAAACACACACATTCAGTGTATTCAGTATTGTCATTTAGAATTACTGAGATTTTGGTATACTACTGTAGGTGGTCTGATGTGTATATATGTCAAAGTTGTAGCCTCTAACATGGTTCCTACAATTCTTCTTGCTCCTGACTTCACAGGAGATACTCCACATTATCTCAGGCAGTTTTGGGTAGGATGTCCAGAATCACATTGATATATTGTTTTCCAACTTATTGATAAAATTGGATTGGTTTTCCAGAGGATTATAGTTAAAGGATAAGAAGTGTTGACTGTTTAGAGAACATTTGGGGCAGAACTTGTAAACTTGAAGTTATTTTATTTGTTGCCCCATCCTTAATACTTAAAAAACATGGCAGAAATGCTATCTGGTAGCACAGCTACACATGTTGTCTTCTTTCAGGACACAAAATACAGAACGTACATGATATCCTTTTGTATTCAAAGTAAAGACAGTAATGAGAAAATTCTTCCTTCTGATCCATCGGTGTGATTTATGCACTGAGTTTGTATCAATTCCTTCTCAAAATTTTAGTTGCCAATTTGCTGATTATCTCACTGGAACACTGAATCTTTCCAATTTATCTATTGCTTCCTTCATGTTGCAAAAGTAAAAATACTGAGAATGTTCTAAGCACTCAAGTGCTAAGATATGATGTTCAGATTAACTTCATAAGGAATGCTTTGTGTAATCTAGGGTATCCACCGATATTAACTGCAATCTTCCTGGTTTTCTGAATTCCTAATATTCTATTGCAAATCTGTTTTCTGTTTGTAGCAGTTTGGTTTTGCATTTTGCTCATACTTGAAGTGTGTGTGTGTGTGTAGTGTACTCTTCTTACTCAGGATTTTTACTTGTATTGGTTGCTGAAGACAAATCTCTCCCTGAAAATTTGTCAGGCCTTATACATGTGTTTAAGGAAATGCATATTCCTCTTTACACTATATAAATGTCATCAGCTTGTCATTAAATGATTTTTAAAATGCTTTTTATCATTTTAATACAGTTCTAATTTTAACACAAATTTTCGGTTTATGCTAACACATCTATTAACAGAAAAAATCTTAGCAACTCATGAGTTTTTACTTGAATCTGGTGTCATTGGTTACAAAGGGTCAAAGATGCCCAAAGTCTGGGGATGCTGTCTTGTACCTATGTCTGAGAATAAATTATTGAAGGTGATTTTTTCTACTTCCCAAAGTTTTCTTCACCTGGTCTGATAATCTCAGTTAATAAAATGCTGTATTCTGAAGTCTACCCAATTCCCACCAGGAGTTGCATGATGCTGTTTTCTTTTTAACTGACTAATTATTATTATTGTAGACATGTTATTTACTCCAAAGGGATTTGGGGATAATTGATTAGGTTGCACCATGTCCTGAAAGAACAGATGGCAGACTAGTCTTTCAGCTCATCCACAGCATAAAAGAATGTTAAGAAAATAAAAATTGAGGGGGAAAAAAAAAAGAAAAAACAAGAAGTGAAGAAAAAGAAGGTGAATAGGAGGGGGAGAGGAATGAACTAAGCTGTGCTTGCAACACAAAAAAGTTCTTGTAGTGGGTGGTCCTTTGGGAAGGTAATCGGAGATCTGCAATATGTCCACTACAATCAACAAAAGGGTACAATACTTCTCTGACGGGAATTGGGTAAGGAAGAACTTGTTTAAATAAAATTGCAGGGTTGTAAGAATGTTAAACCAATTCTCTAATGTTCTGTGCATTGTCTGGGGAATTTTGGCTTTGCATCATTTGCCGTATGAAAGTACTGAAAAAATATTCTATTAGAAGTGTTTTGGAATGTGTTAACACGTATTTTAGCTTTGGAAACCCTGACTGTGTTTAATGACAGCTAAAAATGCCATTAGAAAACTGCACTCTCCTGTGTTCTCTCCCTGAAGCCTCTCCCAAATTCTACATTCTTCCTCACCTAGAAGAATTTTTTATCTTAATGCAAAGGCAGTTAAGTTTGCTGTTATCATGATTGTTTGGCACCTGCATTTTTGTGTGTGTGTTAATTATTAGTGATAAATTACCATAGATAAAACTGTATATGGGTTATTTATATATATTACCTATCAAGGAATATAAAGTCTTGGACTCATCTCTCTTTAGCATTTGTATTTATGTGTGTGAAAAGGGAGGAAACTGTTAGAAAATGGCAAGAAAAGAAATATTCACTGTCCATCCCAGAGTGCACCAAAAATATCAATTATACCTCCAAAGATCCCAAAAGGAGAGGTCCAGAAGAAAGTAAGTAATTTCTATGCGAAGGTTATCCTTTCTAGACCTGGTTCTCCTTTATGTATTAGATGGTATTTATGCCTTTGCACAGTATCATTAAGTGATGGCAAATTGAAAAGACAAGACCTCAGCCCCACCCTCCCTGTGTGGTGAAAAACAGGGAGCATCTCATTCCCAGTCAATAGTCTCTGATGAGATCTCTCCCAGCAGGACTCTCCTCTTCCTCCGTTTAGTCCATTTTCTTCCTCTCAGAATCCTATCAGTCTTGAAAGGATCTGCTATGCTGCTCCCACAGACCAGCAGGGAGGAAGACTCATCTCACTATCCTCTTTCTCTTGTCTCTAAGTAATCATATGTGAGGAAAGGAGAAAACTGCACTATTGCAGGGATTTCTTGTTAGGCAGCACTACAAGCTCAGAGATGAGAACTCCCATCATGTACCATGAACCTAGTGTTTTAGGTGCTGGACAAATAAGTTTCTTGCTACTAAAATCTTACAATCCTGGAAGGGAAGGAGGTCACAGGGATTTGTCATTAAGCACAGATAGGGATATGATTATACCTTTTCAACTCCAGAGTTTCCCCTTGTCTCACAGTGTATCATGTCTCAGCCCAAGGATCTTCTCTCCCTCAAATGTACAATTGTGCTTTCATTTAAGTAATTCCAGTAGAAACTACTGATTATATTTTACTTCCATGAGGTAATCTTCTCTCACTCATAACTGTACACTGGCAAAATCCTGCTTCTGATTTTTCTAGGTGTGCTGGGCTTTCCACACATCTGGAAACAGTCATTATCTCAGTGAGTGGCTTCTCTCCACATTCCCGGGAATTGAGCAGCTCCAAAAAGATCTGTCCCCATCACCTTCACAAACCTTTTCTGTTCAAAGGGAAGAAATGACTAGAGTTTGAATGCTGTGTAAGTGAAGCCTTCTCTTTATAAAAAATTGTCAGTGAGGATTAGTTCTTATTGGATTGCAAGTGAAGGATTAATTACACTGACCACAGATGGGCACGGTGCAAAGAATATCGGTAAACTCCCCACACAGCTCCCAGAAAGTACTTTAATTATGGCCTGCATAAATTTCTACTCCAGTTTTCTGACTCCCTTAAGCAGAGACTACCAACTGTCCTAAATTGCTTGGTGGTTTGTTGAGGTGGAAATGTATCCTCTGTGGACTAAACTCATTACTAGGAGGTTTATTAGCGAGAAGGTAGTCTAAGTCCATTAATAAATGAGGAGTGAGGCAAAATCAATTATGATTTTAATATGACTGAATCACTAAGCTGCTTTTTTTTGAATCTATGATTTAAAGTGAAATAAAAGGGTATGGGCGATTAAGAAACAACAATGATCATAGTTGGTACGGTTATTGATAAATGCAGGTAAGTAAATACCTGTAAAAATTAAATGCACAAATCAGCAGTTCCCTCATCTTAAGGAAATTCGTGAATATGGAATCACTAGGAGGTAGTTTTGAAAGCTAAACCACTGGGCCCTGGAATAAAAGAGAGGATGTAAAGCTTAGATTGTAAAGTGCAGGGGAAGTGAGCAGGTCATTTTCCTTGTAGTAAATATAATCTGCCTGTCCAGTAAAATAATGAAGCTATTATGACAGAAAGTCTGAAAACCGGTAGCAAAGAAGTATACTACGTAAGTAGCAAGTACCTATTCCAAAGTGGGCCACAGCAACTTGTGTACTGTGGCTGTTCTCAGCTGCATGGCAGAAAGGGCAGACGAAAGGAAGAGGACAGAGGTCATATTTCTGATTGTTAACAAAACATTAGGATGTGTGCTTCACAATATTGCCTTTGGAAAACAATGGCAAGTGGTAGGGATAGGACACTGTTACATGGGCTTAAAATGGCTAAAAGGTTCTAAAGTGAAAGTGGGGATGAATGACAACAGGGAGTTTCAGTTTTTGCAGGAATTGTCACAGGCCTAGTTTTCTACAGCATCTTTTTTAGCAATCTGGAAGATGGAATATATAACATGTGAATAAAAGTTAGAAAAGACAGGAGGTGGAGAAGACCCAATAATAACAATATTTCAGCTATTTCAAGTATGTTGAGGGTCTGGAGATATTAATGTGGCAAAGAGAAAGTGAGTAGTCTAAGGACTACTGATGTACTGAAATGAAAGGGAGCTACAGCATGGACGCATGCAACTGGCCACTTGGCAATGCTTACTCAGCAAAGCACACTACTACTTCTGGAACAAAAACCAAAACAAAATGGAACAAGTCAGATGGGAACTAACAGCTGAGATGGGAGTACAGTGTGGCTACAAGTTGCCTAAGCATTGAGGGCACATGATGGAGCTATCTAGCTGTGCAGGCTCAAGGCTTAGCTACAGATACACTCTGCTCAGATATTTAAGGAAAAAACAAAACAAAAACCAAGCCCATGGCTGAGATAGAGATGTTGAGTGGATGAAAGGGACTTAAACACCACCAAGAAACCCAACTGCCCTGTTTCAGCCATGTCCTACTTCATTATCTTATACATATGATGATTTCTTCCTGCTGAGTCTTTGTAAGCCTGTGTTTGTTGTTTCCAGTTGTTGCTGTGTGAAGATTCATTGATGTGTTTTTGTACCTGCTAAATGTCATAGTGGAATATGAGATGTCAGATTTTTTTATTATTATTTTTATTTTTTAATGCTTCAAGTCATTGGGTGTTTTATACAGAGAACTTTCTTTTTTTTTATGGACTTTGAGTATTTTCTGTGCACCCTTTTTCAAATGATTTTCACTCACAGTCTCCAGTAGTTGAAGACTGCCAGTATGAATAATGGAATCATACATTTCCAGTATCAAGCAGATAACTATAATTTAATTTATTCTATCTATGCAGTGCTTGGATTCCTGAGCTGGTTTGGAGAACAGACTTGACTAAAGAGAGGATTTGATCCTCTAGTCACATATACCAAGAATATGGCTCCCATTATATTCAGTCAATAGGGGGCAGTCTTGGAAAATTTTGCTTGACTTGAAGAATAGCCATCTAGGGAAATTTTGTTGATTTCAGGAAGATCATTTTGAATAATTCTTTAAAAGGCAATGTGTCTTCGATTTTCATCACTTCTTGTTAGAAGACCAAGTTCTTTATTAGAAGGTCTTATTGAATTTTAGGGTAAGATTTTGCCTTTTAGATCTTTGAAATGATGGAATTTGGATTGCTGACATTCTTGATAGCTTTATAAGGAAATGTGAACAGCTGTAATTAATGGGATGACATGCTATATTAGTTTTCTCTACCTTAAATATTAGAAGTATCTTTTCTTTGTACTGGCTGAATGATTTAATTGTACTGGCTGAAATGTTTATGTTCTTATCATAGCCTTTTGATAAATATTTAGTTTGAAATATTACTTCCTGGAACAAATTCTACTAAAGAAAAAGGTAGCACGAAAATTTTCTAAAAGTATATGTAGCATTAATGGCTAAACAGAATGTATTAAAAAAGCTCTGTTACTGATTTAGCAACAAAAAGTGTCAAACTCTTTTGGCTTAAGTTTTGTAACCTCAGTCTTCTCATATGACAGAACTTGTTACAGCTGATTGCTCTTCATGTCCATAAACTTAGTCTCTATGGAGAGATAAAAATGTCTGGGAGTTTTATACTGATTTTTGCCATCAACCAATTGGATTCTGAAAAACATAAAACTGAATTAATTTCTGGGATAAGGGGCTAGCTTCTCTGAATACCAAGTTAAAACCAATGGGGATCTGCCCCTGCAAGTGTGGAAATAAACTAACAATAAATCAAAAGTCATGCGAAGCAAGACTGGAAAATTTTGTCGAGGTTTAAAAAAATATATTGGTGTCAACAGTCTCAGAGATGATGACTGAAAAGAGGCATTTTAATTAAGCAGGTTTGAATAGACCAAACTTGTTGAAAGTCTGTGAGTCCGAAATGTGGCTTAGAGCTATGCACATCTTTTTGAGATTTCAATGCAAGCATCTCTTCCAGTAAAAGGCTATCAAGCTCACTTACACTGAGTGGTTGTCACCCAATGTCACCCAAATAAAGTAGTGGAACACACTGAAGTCATATCTCATTCTCTGACAAAAGCTCATGAATAAAGTGCCTCAACATAGCACCCAAAATTTTCTAGACTAGGGAGCACTGTGCTGTACCCAGCCAGCAGGGTATCAACATCTAAAAGGAGTCATATTTGGTTTGGTCTGTCATTAAAGACTCCAGCTGACTCTGCTGACCTCCAGTTCACCTACTGGTGGTACCAATGCCTGCTTCACAACCAGATGCTAAATGTTCTTGGCCTGTTTCCTGTATGCTGTTGTAAAAGCAGAAGAGGTTGTGTGGCCTGTCCTTTGGGAAGAGTTCTCCCATTTTTGCCTCTGATGTAAATATGGAATGACCTCTGGTTTTGGTCTCTTATCTTTTTAAATGATGTTTGCCATATTCAGATGGGCTTTGGTGTAGCATCTACTTTTTTCACAAGTACAGTTTTCTTTGATGTAATCTCTCCCCAGCTAGTGAAACTGCCATCTTTTCACATATTTCTGTTTGAGTTATTTTTAACCACCTTTAGAAATGACACAGTACCTCACAAGCTTGACCACTCCCATGACTGTGCAGTATCAGCATGATAATAAAATAGAATCAGAGAATCACAGAATAGTTTGGGCTGGAAGGGACCATTAAACGTCATCCAGTTCAATCCCCCTGCAATGAGCAGGGACATCTTCAGCTAGACCAGGTTGCTCAGAGACCTGCCCAATCTTGAATATTTCCAGGTATGGGGCATCCACAACTTCTCTAGGCAACCTCTTCCAGTGTTTTACCACTCCCATTATAAAACTTCTTTATATCTAATCTAAATCAATTCTTATTTAGTTTAAAACCATTGTCCCTTGTTCTATCACAACATGTCTCACTAAAAGATTTGTCCTTGACTTTCTTATGGGCATCCTTTAAGTACTGGAAGGCTGCTCCAAGGTCTCCCTGGAGCCTTCTCTTCTCCGAGGTGAACAGGCCCAACTCTCCCAGCCTGTTTCCATAGAAAAGGCACTCCAGTCCTCTGATTATTTTTTTGACTCTCCTCTGGACTCACTTCAACAGGTTTATGAATTTAGGACTCCAGGTTGGGTTTCATGATGATGTGAACATATGAACACATCAAGGTATCAGTTGCCAAATAAATTGATTCAACTGAAGATATCCATGTACTTGGATTGTCCAGCCATGACACAGCAAGAGGAATGGAGAATAGCTTAAGCTAAATAATTGTGGCTAGTAGTAGCAACATATGTGTATGTGGACAGCTGACTACACTGACCAGCCTATTAGTGTGGGTTCTGTACTACTTAATCATGGGCTACAATCAGACATGTAGAGGTACTGTCAGAAAATCATCCTACTGTCAGGGATGAAAATCAAAGACAGCTGTAAATTACTGGCTGTAAATCAGCACTGACCTTTTAGCATATAGTGAAGGCTTGGGCTTGGACCATCCAGCCCACAAGTGCTAGCTGAGGTGACTGCTTGCTTTCCAGCCTGAGGCTGCTGTCCTCCTGGTGAAGGCATTTCCAGGCCTCAGCATCAGTTCGAAGCCTAATATTTTCACACTAGCCCACCACTACAGGTCACATCAAAGTGATCCATGTGCTGGTACACGGCCCGCTCTTTCTTATGTGTTTCTTATGTGTTTCCACGTACTTTACATAGAGATGTGACACGTAGCAGGGAAGAGAGTTGGGGGTGGGAATCTTGTTAAAGTAGGGCTGAACAAACTTCTCCACACCCAAACATGCTCTTGTTTCTTTTTCAAAAGATGTGTAGAAATAAATGTGACTAACAATATAATTAGATAAAGAAAACTGAAAGGCCTTTAAATCAATTAATTAAAAAAACAGAAGCCTGGAGGTCTAAACCATTCACTTTCTGCCCCAAAAGCACTTGGCAGAATCCAAGTGATACACAGACTGTCTGGAAAACTGCAACCCGACTTCCACCTGAAAACTTGGTACTTGCTTTTGTTTTGTTTTGTGTTGATTTTTTTTCCCCTGAATTGAAGTACATTTGAGAGCTTGTTTGTGCTCTCCATGTATTTCTTTCTTGACTGTCATACAGGCAACTGATTATGCCACTGCTTACAAGGTAGTGGAGGAGATGATGGTGATGAAAGAAGTTGGGGTAGAAGCTGGAAGGGACAAGGAAATGTGTTATGAGGACAAACGTGATTGACTGTCTTGTTGCCTGCCATCAGCAGGTGAGCAGAGAGACCATCCTATCTTATTCACAAGTCAAGAGTAATCTGAGCACATGGTATAGGCTTTCTGCACAAAGTGTAATGAGGAGGGACTTGTGATCTAACACCAGCCCTGGGACATAAAGAACGCATCTTCACTTAAGTTACAACCTGTATAACCTGGGGAAAAAGGATCGTAATTTTAAAGATTGGAGCTGTCAGCTGCAGAAAGATTGGTTTATTTATTTTCTTATTTTATTTTTTGAAAGAAAATTTCCTATTTAAAGAAATGAGTGTTGTATCTTAAGCAGCATATACATAAATCTTGAAAGTATTAAGTGAAGCTATTTATTGTTTTCAGATATATATTTTCTGATCACCACTGGGATTTATTATCACTGTTGCTTCTGCACTCTTGCCATGGTTTAATCCCAGCCAGCAACCAAGTATCACACAGCCACTTGCTTACTTCCCCACCAGTGGCATCAGGGAAGGGGAAAAGTTAGAAAACTCATAGGTTGAGATAAAAACAGTTTAATAGGGAAAGGAAGAGCTGTGCACTCAAGCAAAGCAAAACAAGGAATTAATTCACAGCTTCCCATGGCAGGTGTTCAGCCTTCTCCAGCAGAGCAGGGCCCCATCACACATAAAGGTTACTTGGGAAGACAAATGTCATCACTCTAAAAGTCTCTCTTTCTCCTTTCTTCCCCCCAGCTTTATATGCTGAGCATAATGTCATATGGTAGGTAATAGTCCTTTGATCAGTTGGGATCACGTGTCCCATCTGTGTCTCCTCCCAAATTCCCATGCACCCCCAACTCCCTCACCAATGTGGCAGTATGAAAAGCAAAAAAGGCCTTGGTTCTGTATAAGCACTGCTTGTCAATAAGGAAAACATCTCTATATTACCAACCCTGTGTTCAGCACAGGTCCAAACCACAGCCCCATAATAGCCCCATAATCTTCTGTGAAGAAAATTAAGGGCCCAAACCATCACAACTCTTTACCAATTTTGCCCTGAAAAAGGATGTAGTCCAGGGCAATTTGCAAAAGAGAGAGTGGACACTATGATCCTACAGGATGGAATATATTAGAGCTTCATGGTTTACAGATAAAGTCTTTACCTATTTATACTTTAGTCATTCCTCTTAGCCTTTCATTTAAATTTTACCTCTTTTTCTTTCAGTAGATCAGAGTTTTGTGCTGTTGTGAAAAACTACTCTGCAAAAAGTACTCGGCCTAATAGTTCCCATGCTTCTTTCCTGGGTGTACCAAAGTCATTTTGGTTTTCTGGCGCAGATGCTTATAGTAAGTGAAGCTTAAGCTCTGTATTTGTGGGTGCAATTCCAGCTATACTGATGTTAGTTCTCTCATCTCTGTATTCTGGAGATGAGATTCGTATCCAGTGGAAAATGTTTATGTGCTGGTTGAGCTCACCATAACTGCTGTGTGGCCTCTCCTGAAATCAGCTATTGGTGATATGAAGGCCATCAGAATCCTGGTTAGGACTCTGATGCAGAAATCACTGAAATCCACAGAAAAGATCCCAGTGACTTCACAGGTTTTGGCTCAAAGCTTGTGTCTGAAAAGTCTGAGAGACTCTGGGCTTCATCCTCCTCCTCTCGTTAATTAGACAAAGCACTGTTGTCATCAGTGAACTTACAGTGGTGTAAATGGATGATGGATTAGGTAATACACTCTTTTTTTTATTCTTAACATGTGACACAGGCATAAAAACATTATGTTAAACTAATAGAAAAGTCAGTTTTATAGAACATAAGAAAACAATATTTTTGGGAAGTAGCAAACTGGAAACCACAAAAGGAAGAAAGAAAGTATATTTGTCCAAAGTTGCAACATCTGGAAGATCATAATAAAGTAAGACTTCAGTTGCACATCTCGTGTGGACTACATTTATTGCCTAACTATTTTATTGTAGATTAAATTTTGCATGATTCTTAGGCCATGAAATATCATGGACAGTAAAAGAAAAAGTAAAATGATTTTCCTTATGACATTATCTGGTGGCTTCAGAATTTTACAAACCAAAACTTTTCTAGGTTTGGACCAAAAAATGGGTTCTGAGGGAAATCCTGCCTCAAATGAAGTTAGCAAATTTTCAAGATATGGGTAGTAGCTTGAACAGATCAAAACAACCAAAGGATTGGATTTGATTCATAGTGCAAAACAGCACCCAGGTCTGTCCTTCTTTCAGCATTTTTTTAGAACACTTAAAGGCTGAAGAGAATAGCTTGATGAGCTTGTGTATGACAGAGAATACAGTGATGGAGATTTTTCTGAGTGGGACACATTTTCGTGGCCTCCATCCTCTAGATGAGCTAGTGAAGCTGAGACTACAGTAAAAGAGGTAATGCAAAGAGCAAAACCATTCCTACAATTGATAGGATATAATTTTTATTCAGACTCCAATATTCTTTGAAGTTGCCCTAAACTATTGCATAGTGTATGGGAATCAGTGTGCTCATCATGGAGGAACAATTCTTCTTGAGACAGAAACACAGTTGCTATTGAATGGAGCATGACATTTCAAAAATTACTGGAATTTTTTGTACATTTTCTCAGACACCAATCACTAAATTAACCTCTCTGGTAAATAAGATGAGGTCAATGGAATTGTTATCTAAAGGATAAATTTCCATGATATTTTTTTCAGGTGTTGAACAAGCATTCATTATTTTTCAGAGAGGACCCAAGAAATTAATTAGCAACAATTTGAATATACTAGAAAAGAAAGAAAAATAGAGAGAATAAAAGCCTTGTTGAGTATTTATTCTTTTATTGCCCATAATTACCTTATATATATGGATTTATATAGTGCATCATGCTCATATATGGATACACATATGTACATATTTATGGAAATATACATATGTGAGACAACAGTATATTTTTAATGAAAAATCAAAACCAAATATTTGATAAAAACAAATGCAGATCCTAAGACATAGTAATACTAGGAGCTACAGGAAGTCTTGTTGGATGAAAAAGGAGAAGCAACATGTCCAGTGTTTTAGCCAATTGCCTTTGCAAAAGCACATGCCCAGCTCAGGTGTGTGATGAATATATCAGAAACCTGATTTGTGCATTTATTTTGGAAATAGTTGCATGTGCAGTTACTTCAATATTCAGCTTTCTGTTTTGTCTCTGCAAAGGAGATGACAGAGATTTCACATCTTGTGCTATCTAGACACCTTCTGAAATTCAGTCTTAAATTTGGTAGATATCTTTCCTGAATTTAGGGTCTTGGACAACCCCTTGTCTTCTGTGTTTATCTTTAATGGAGTGATTGTCTCTTCTCTTGTTTGGCTACACACACATCCCCTCTCCCCACCCTCCACCCCCCCACTCCAAAAAAAAAAAAAAAAAAGAGTTCAAGGAAGTGTATTCTAGAAACTTTGCAGAGATAAAATATAAATTACTATTATTCAGGCTGGCAGGTCATTTCAGACAATATTGTCTTATAATTCAAGCTGTGCAGATCCTACCTAGAATGTCAGAATGGCCTCTGAAATCAAAAACTTGATGATTCATGATCTCTATGTCTTTTAGAGACACTTTGTAACACAGGGCAAGACTGGGAGTTTAAGTTTAGAAAGAGCATTGTTAATCTCAGGATAATTCTTTATTTATATCTTTTTTTACAGAGGCTTTTCTACTGGGTGATTAAAGCATCAAAACCTGCTCTGAGGCTAGCTCCATTTCAGGGCTCTAAAGAAACTCACTATGGAATGAAAATCATTTCAGGAACAATTAGAGAAAAAGTACGCATAAATTTTTCCTGTAGCCAGGGCATTAGCATCACCCAAGTGTCTCTTGCTTACAGTATGTTGTGACAAAGTAAAAGCTATTTCAGCTGTTATATTGTGATGGCTGTTATTTATGGAACATAAAAGGATACTGAAATACAAAAGGGTTTGAAAAGACCAGGGTAAGATCAGATAAAAAAAAAATGAGAGAGAAACAAGCATCTTGGGATGGTAACAACCCTGCCATGTACTGACAGGGAGGTTGTATATTTTTAGAATATACTGAAAGGAATGGTGCTTTTACTTAGGTTTTTATGGTTTACCATGAGATGCAATTTTCTGGCCTTATATGCAGTTGTAACAAAAGTCAGAGAGATTTTATGATAGCTGCCAGAGTTCATAAATGATGGCATACACTAAAATATTTATAGAACTGTAAAATCTTGATTTCTCTCTGGTTTAGCAGATGGGGTCCTAAAACTGGTTCCCAGATTGTCACATTTCTTTACCCTTTGATGACAAAGAAGCCTGTTATCACTTTTTTTTTCCCCTCTGGAAAGCAAGTTCACTAGTGTAATCAAGTTCATACTTCTATCCAATTATACACACCAAGATCTCATGAATTAAGACGTGTCAGCCATATGAGATTTGTAATTATTCAAGGCAAAGGGCCTATTGTTGTACATCAGGATCTGAGGAGCCTTGCCATCTCTCTGACCAATGACCATTGACTCATGTCAGTATAATTGCTGGTGAAAATCTGCTTCTCGATCATTAGGCTGCATCCACACGGCACAGAGAAATGCTACTTATACACCAGAAGTGGTGAACTTAGGTGCCTGCTTGGTACAAAGGAGCAATATAGCACAGCTATTTGCTTCTCTTCAGGATGTTTGGTTGTCCTCAAAGAAAATTAGTCCCTGTAGCACTGCTAAACTCAGCTGTACTTCAGAGTGAAAACTGACCGTTGGGGTAGCAGAAGCTGAATAAATAATCTGTGAAGCAGCATTTTTCCATTCATTGGAATTTACTCGACATTAAAAGAATTTTCATTAAAATTGAAGATGCTGAAGAGAAAACGTCAAGCCATGTCCCTTCTCTATCGTATTTTCATGAGAAAGTTTCTAAATTTTAGCAGACAATCAATGAATGAACGTGTAGAACCTACAGACCTCTACCATATTTCCAACATACATTATTTCATATATACACATTTTGTTGCAATAGTTGTCTAAATATTAATAAGACAGAAAAGCAAAACAGGACTTGGGGTCCCATTTTTCTGCATACTGTCCAGAAAAACTAGAAATGTCTTCACTGCTGAACTTAGAGAATCAGACAAAGTATTAATTAGCAAAACAGGAAATTGAGGAGAGGATCAAGAGAAATGAAAATGCTGTGAAAAATATTTTTTAAAGCCCAAAGTCATCTCAATTTATTGTCTTTTCTCTCTATTTTAAATACATGCAAAAATCTGAACACCAAAAAAAACATTATGAATCTAAATGCATTTTGATTTTGGCATATTCTAGTAGTATCTGCTGGCATTATGGAAGACATGACAACCAGGCACACATACCTGAATGCCATGGAGAATTATAGCAACTCAGAATAGCAAACTTCAGAGTCAGGTCTTCTCATAAGAGATCCCAGCACAAAGCACATCTTCAACAACAGAACCAAATCCATTTGTAACATCTGAGAATATGGACAAGGTAATGGGTGGGAGTTTTCTGGGATTTTAGAACACTTAAAGGCTGAAGAGAATAACCTGATGAGCTTGTGTACGACAGAGAATACAGTCTGAGCTTTTTTAAATACAGGAAAACCTTTATTTCTTAGCTTAGAGTTCCTAGATGCCTGACTACCCCTCTTTTGTTTTGATTTTTTTCTTTCTCTTTTTCTATCAGCAGAACGGAAATACAAATAAATGATAAATAAAAAGAGAGAGCAGGGAAAACACAGAAGTATCTCATATTCAGATTCCACAGGCAGAGCTTTTATGCAAACTGCATTGATTAGTACTTTATACAGAAAATCTTTATTTCTTCAATAAAGTGACTCTAATTTCCAAAAAGGCAGTTTCCTTTCTCTCTCTCTCTCCCTTTCTCCTCCTCTCTTTTCATATATCACCTAGCACCTTTTTATCTGAGTGTATCCTAAGAGTTTTTAAATAGATAGAATAACAACAATATACAGCAATACTTCTCTTTTTGTTTTTAATGGCATTTATGAGAAGTATCTTAATGAGTACTTATAGGGTTTGTTTTATTTGTGTGGATATGAGAATTGCTTTAACCAGCTGGCCTTCATCTAGGCATTGTTTTGCTTTGATTTTAAGTGAATGCTGGGAGATGATGTTATTTGCATTTGACACAGAGATAGAATATTGCTTAAACTTCTGCATATGTTACCTCACTAGCTCATTTCATGACTTCAAATCAGACATTAAATAGTAATAAAGTACTGAGGAAAGAGCTGGAAATCTGTTGATGGAGACATTGGTGACGGAAACCTATCTGAGCGATATCCTGGTGAGCTTGATTTGTAGGAAAACCTAAGGCTCTTAAGTTCATTTCCATTCACCTCTATTTTCTTTTGAAGGTAGAAGTGGAATGTTAGATGACAGGCAGCACTACATGTGTTGCACAGAATTTGCATAGTTGTGTCTTTCTAATGAAAGAGACATATGACCACATGAGAACCCAAAATCCCTGATCATTGGCCCCAAATCTGCTTGTCAGAGGTTCCAAACATCTGCCAAATGGCATTGATGGCTTTGTTTTCTTATTTTTGTTTAATATTAAACAATAGAGTGAAGTCTGTGTTACAGCTGTGCTGCTGTTAGTACTGCATACCTTTTCATCCAGTAGTGGATAGGTAGACATACTCATTGTCATCAGTAGGAGCACTTCATGAAAAGTAGGAAATATGTCTTCCTTTGGGAAAAGGTGAATTGAGATTGGTGCTAGTCAGTCAGATTTCTTTGATGTGGTAAGAGTGAAGACCCATACACCTAGCTTCCATTTTTTGCACTATTCTTAACTAATTCTTAGGCATGGACTCTGACGTCAGGGACACGTGTATCTGGCAGACATTTTTTAAAAATTATGTTTAATTTGGACATACGAACCTGCAACCGCCAACCTGTATAGTTTGTTAGCCTTTAGTAGGCTCTATGAAACCAGGGGTATTTTTTGTGCTTGACTGTGGCCCTAGTGAACAGAAAGGCAACTTCTGTAGAACTGTTCATTTTGCGGCCCCAAATGCATTCTTCCTGCATCCTAGCTGATTGTCTGAAGTAAAGTTGGTTGAACTAATTTCTAGCCCAAACAAGTTGCTCGGTTCCCCTAAAGAGAAAGCCAGCACTGCCAAATGATGACTGGTCCCATTCTGAAATGCATCTTGTATAACTTGCTTTGATTAGTTGATGGGCATTCAAGTAACTTATGTTAAATAAGAAGAATGTCTTTAGGTCTGAGATGTTTTGGAAAGTCTAAGGTTTAACTTTTTGAAATGCTACATGGTCTTTTTGTCATTCTGGATACCCTGATTGCTGTGTAATTTACTGTGTGGTGTTCACTTGAAGCATTACAAAAAGAATGCTGCACATTAGAGCTACCCTGGAACTTTTTTGTTATAAAAATAGATTCTGCTGTTTGGATTTGTATGCTTTTTGCCTTGCTTTGTTTTGACTTTAGTGATCTTCTTCATAGTAAGGTAGTGCTAGATCATAGAATACTATATAATAATTGCATAAAATAATAAATATATAACAATATTATATAATGTAGAAGAATGAACTATATAACAATAAAGTAGCATTTAATGTACACTATTCTGTGTATATTATTATGGAAAATTTGCCACCAAACATAATACCTGCTATCACAGTTGTTGCTTGACATAGGTTTGACAAAATCTTAGGATTTTCATATAATTTTGAATTTTGATCTGGGACATTACTACCTTGTACCATGCACACCCTCAAAAATTATGAAGTGTCTGGGTCTTTTGCAATAAAAGAGCTATATACATGAAAAAAATACTAAGACCTAAGAAAATCCACAACATATCTGTCATACATCCATAGGTAAAACCAGGAAAAATACAGTATTCAGACTAATGCTGCAGACTAATGCTTTGAAATGTAACATGCTATTTTACAGATATCACATGTATACCTATTTTTGAAACTGCAGTCTAGATGACCTAGAACACAACTTTATATTATGTGATTTTTCATACAGTTCTGCTTGTACTCTGGGGTGTACTCTGGGGTGTATGGGGTGAATTTAGCCCCCAGTGTACAGTGTGACAGAAAAGGTTTCCAGCTTCAACAGTACAACTAGAACAGATAATGCAATGAAATGTACTAGACTGTGTGTTTTTGGGTGATTGTGTGTCCATAAAGTACAGGTGCAGAATACAGACAAAATTTTAAAAGAATAGCAGTATTCTGAAATATCATTGTAGTTCTCGATAGTGATTGTTAGCATCATGTAACTGTCATATAAGAAAAGCAGTCTGGCAGTCTCCTGCAGAATCCTAAAATGTTTGTAAAATTGCTTTACATAGTTTACTGTTGTCAATACAGTATGTAAAATTATACAAAGTGTTCTTGCTGGAAGCCAAAGACAAAGTATGAATTGACTAGTGTTCATTTCATCCCACTGTGTGGCTTCAGGTTGATGCTCTTATTGTGTGATATAACAGTATCATTTTCATAATAAATTTGTAGGTGGTGAGATACTAAACATGACAGTCAGCTTGTTTCAAATAAAAGTTTGCCAGAAAAAAAAAATGTACAAAACCCTGCAAAGTGGGTCATAGGCTTCACAGTTGCAGTCAAAAAGTGACTTTAGATTTGGTGGGTGAAACCTTAGTCCCAGTGTAAGTTTTATCATTGACCTCAACTGAGCTAAGTTTTCCTATTTGGGCTTTAGGAAAGGAAGGCAAGTAAGCTGTAAATGATACAATTTGGAGAATTCCTTATTCAGGGCAATGCTTTTGAAATTTTGGGCTATTCACATATTTAGTTCAGTATCCTAGAATGCCTCAGGTCTGCCTGGGAATGCATGCAGGCAGTGACTTCAAAGGTATCCACAACTCCACATAGGAGGGAAAAAAACTGTCCTTATATGCTCACCATGTAACTGATTAAACTGTACATTTTTATTTTAGACATGATCAGAGGTGAAGTAATTACATTTCAACCTGCAATGAGGTGAAGCCCTAATGCTCAATGTAACAGGAAACAAATTTCATGGACAGAAGCATCTCTAATTATTCCAACCACTTCTGTATAGTTCAGAAAATCTGTTCTTTTGCTGGAAGTACAGCTTTTACTTTGCCAATATTTCCCATCTATCCCTGAGAATAGTGCATGGCTGGTAAATCAACACAATTATTATTCTATTCCAGAGGACATACAGTGATTTACATTTATATGCCAACATTTTCTTCCTTGTTGCCCCAGCAAGAGCTGGGAAATGATTTATAAGGATGCAGAAGTGCTGGCACAGATGTTATACAGCCTCAGCATGTTTGCATTGCACAGCATGGCAGACTATTCTGGAAGTGTTGATGCACAGGTAGGGCAGGAGGCAGTGCGTGTGCCAGCAGTGCCCTCCCAGCTCCAGTGCAGGGCAAACCCTAGCCCTGCTGCTGGCAAATATATTTGGCATCCATCTTTCTAACAGGTCATTTTTGCATACTGTACTTTGGGGAGGAGGATTGTTTGGTTCTTGTAATTAGTTGCTTCTGTTGAATTCCTAGTGGACTTGTGGGTCATAAAAACATTTCTGTTGTAGAACAGTTAGCAACTTCATTTTATGTATTTCCTTATTTTTCTTCCTCTCTCCCTTGCCCACCACCCCCATAGAGGAGGCTTGGAGGCTGAATGGATACAAATAATAAAAACATACTTTATAATGGGAACTGTCTACCTCCTTCTTCAGAAAGCTTGGCATTATTGGGAAGTTTTGCTTTTGCTTATAAATATTATCAGAGCAAATGAAGATTATCAAATCATTTAAATCCACAGTTCAGATGTTAGCATTCAGGAAGAACAACTCATTGGAAAGCCAGAATGTGAGCACTGTACTCCCTTTAAAGTATTCAACTTAAGTAGTTTAAAGATATTTCATATTTCATGATGTAGTGAAGTGTGGAAGTCCACCTGCTGTAGTACTGATCCAAATATCTCCTTTTTCTAAGCATCGCCATTCATAAACCTTGAAAGTCTGAGGCTGAGTAGGGCTAGGAGTTGGGGACAGTTACGAATCCTCCTACTTTTCCACACCACTCAGCTTGGTGTCATCTGCGAAGTTGCTGAGGGTGCACTCAATCCCTCCATCTACATCATTAATGAAGATATGATATAACACTGGTCCCAGTTTGGACCCCTGAGGGACAGCACCTGTCGCTGATGTTCATTGAGACTCTGAGCCATTGACCACTACCCTCTGGATGTAACTGTTCAACCACTTTCTTTACCGTCTAAGATCAAATCCATCTCTCTCTAATTTAGAGAGAAGGATGTTGTGGGGGATCATGTCACAGGCTTTACAGAAGTCCAGAAAAATTACCTTAGTAGCCCTTCTCTTGTCCACTGATGTTGTCACCCCATCATAGAAGGCTGTGAGGTTGGTCAGGCAGGACTTGGCCTTGGTGAAGCTGTGTTGGCTGTCCCACATCACCTCCCTGTCCTCCATGTGCCTTAACATAGCTTCTAGAAGGATATGTTCCATCATCTTCCCAGGCACACAAGTGAGGCTGACAGGTTGGTAGTTTCTAGTATCCTCCTCCTTTTTAAAGATAGGCACAATGTTTCCCTTTTCCAGTCACCTTGAACTTCATCTAACCACCATGATTTTTCAAATATCATAGAGAGTGAGTTGGCAACTACATCAGCCAGTTCCCTCAGGACTCTGGAATGCATCTCATCAGGTCCTATAGACTTGTATAAATTCAAGTTCCTCAGGTGGTCACGAACCTGATCTCTTATCTTTGCAGCCCAGGCTGACTCCAATCTTGATGTTCCCAGTTAGCTTGCTTCCACTGGTGACCAACAGATCCAGGAACACATCCCCTCTTCTAGGGTTGTCTATGACCAGGCTCAAGAATTTGTCTTCTATTATTCAGTTATCTCCTAAAGGGCCAGGAGCTGACCTGGCCCTTATGGGAGGCTAAACTCCACAGCTCCAGGCCATGTAGCAGAATGGGTTTTGAGAGTGGTAAGTAGCAGCCTATTTTGGCCAAAATTACAAGTAGCAGGATAGAGAGAAAAAACTCACATCTTAGTTGCGCTACGAAAAATGTGCATGGTTGAAAAGATGAATCTGCTCTTGGGATGTGCTGAAGGATGGAATAGAGAAGATCATAGAATCATAGAATGGTTTGGCTTGGAATGGACCTTAAAAATTTGGATAGCACTCTCAGGCACATGGTGTGATTCTTGGTGGTACTGTGCAGGGCCAGGAGTTGGACTTTGATGATCCTTGCAGGTCGCTTCCAACTCAGTATATTCTATGATTCTATTCTATTCTATGAATATTCTATGAATCTAGTTCCAACCCCTCTGCCAGGGGCATGGACATCTTCTACCAGACCAGGTTGCTCAAAGCCCCATCCAACCTGACCTTGAACACTTCTAGGAATAAGACATCCACAGCTTCTCTAGGCAACCTCTTCCAGTGTCTAACCACTGAGATTATTAGTAAGATGGTGAAAAAAATGCTAAGTTTCTTCATAGGACATAAAGCAAAATGTTATGTTCCTCTCAGATAATAATAAATAGATACATAAAACTGAAACACAAAAATGCAGAACTCTAACTTCCTGATTTGAGGAACATTGGTATAAAGATTAGTCCTCTGTGAGTTTCAGAAAACAAAGACCTAGATTTTGGGGACATTGTTGTTGGAGAAATTGCTGCTTTAATGCATTGGGTCCATTCTAGGCTTGGCAGAGTAGGCTACAAGACTTAAGCACTCAGGGCTTAAATAATTTGGTAGAGCAGCAGTGATGATGATGAGGAAAACAGAGAAAGGAAATTATATCTTAGGCATGGAAATTATGTTCTACCCTGCCCAGAGTCAAACTTCTGCAATGTCAGGTTTTATGGCTTCAACTTAGAGAAGAACTTTGGCCCATATGAAGATGAAATTAAATAATGCAACAAGGATGGGCTCATATTTGGGGCAAATCTTCTCCCTCTTGACTATGCACAATCCCACTGCAGGTGGCAGATTGCACTCGCATCAGGACTAATGGTTTCTTTCTGATAGCTGGGCATACTGAGCAAAACAGGCTTTAGTGACTCCCCATAGTAGTAAATAACCTCCCTGTGGGACCTCTAAAATATCCCAGCTCCTTCATTCAGCACTGAGAGATCTCCAAACACTTAGTTCATAAACAACTCAAGCATTTTAACACACTTCCCTCCTTCTCCCAGGGGATGTTCTTGGCTTGTGTTTTCTCCCTTTATTATGGCTTTAATCTTATGATGTGAACTGGGACTTGTTTACATTTTTCTTTTTAAAGGGTTTTTTTGTATTTGTGTGTGTGTGTGAGTGCACACACTAAAAATCTAAATTGACAGATGCCTTTTTGTAGGACTGAAATGACATATCTAAGTTTTACTGCTCTCTTCCCCGTATTTGCATTTTTAATTACTTGCATCATATTTTATTAGTGTGTTACCTGATGAAGAATTCCAGCTAATTAATTTCACCTGGAATTATATGTAGATATATGAAAAATTATACTTGGCCATTTGGGAAGACCAGCTGTGTATTAAGAATATCTGATCCCCATCTGAAAGACTGAAAAGAAGTAATCGAGAGAAAACAGCTGATTGTAAAAGCTAGTCCCTTTTTTCTCAAGCCCTAAAGATATTATTATTGGCAGATATCCTTTATTACTCACCCTATATACTACACATTAACTCAGAAGTTTGTTCTAACTGAACATCATTCAGTCAGATGACTTTTTCTTCAACCATTACAGCTTTAATTTGTAGTAAAGCTAATGTTGTTGTGTTCCACCCATATGCAAAGACTCATTTGTTTCCATTCCAGTATTACTCACAGAGGTATAACTTCGCTTTGACCACAGTTTTTATTTTTTCCTGATGTTATTCTACTTTTTTTGTGGAATTAAGAGAGGAGAAATATTGATCAGGAACGTAGACATATGAAAAGCTACCTGTAAAGGAAATGGGAAGAAGAAAAGAGAATATGAAATGTGACCTGATCCTGCAACACAGCTGAACATACACACACATGCGTGAGCACATGCACACTCTCTCTCCATGGATATTTCTGGTTTGATTCTTTGTCTGCACTGACAACAGATGGTGTTTTAATAAAGTCCAGTAGGAATATTACTGTGAGTAAACAATCCAACGCATGCCAATTTCATAATTGCTGGGTACTGATACAGCCTCTTACCTGATGAATCCAAATTGGGAGGAAACCAACTGTGCACACACCTACTGGCAGCAGCCAAATCCGCAGCTGTGGTATGCTCCAGTACTGAGCTTCACCACGGAAGGTAAATTGCAGCTACAATCATCTTTCTTGGCACTGGGCTTGGGGAACAGCTGCCATCTGGCTTGTCATCAAAGTATGGTCACCGAGTTTCTGGGAGATGAAATAGCTTGCTTTTTTACCTTGACATGCACGAAGATTGCAATCTTCATCTTTACAGGTATCTCTTAAAATAACATTCTTGGCTTCCCGAGCCAAAGATTTACCAAGTGGGATTTTCTTCTTTAAGTGATTCCCACGCCTATAGGGACTTGAAGTCTAAACCTGTTATATGCTAATTAAAGATTCACACCCACATGACTTGTCAAAGAGATAAATCTTACTCATTTGTTTTCATCATTAACAGGGAAAAAAATTGTAAGTAATACCATGCCTTACATTAGCAGATTTATGTGGAAACGTTTGTTTTTAATAGAAGTGGAGATGCAGTTAGAAGTGTTATTCCCACCACTGTTGATACAACCCAGTATGGAAATTGAAACTTGGCAGAGAAGAACAGGGTGGAAAGCAGGAAGGCAAAAGAGGGAATTCGAATACTCAGGACTAGCATTCCAGCTAGAAGTAACTGTATAAACTGCACCCAGCAAGTGACTGCCTGTTAACTGCATTACATGATCATTATTAATATATTCAGTCCTTTAAAGACACTTTTAAAGTCAATGGCAGATTAAATTATAGAAGAAGCAGGTAAGTGACCTCCTCTAAAGAGACTTATCTATGGCGGTATTTAGGTGCTTTGTTTCCGTTGGTTTCTAGCGGTGCTGTACAGCTACACATAGGAATAAAAGCTTTATTTCTATCAGTAATTCTTAGTGTTGACAATTTAGTCTTCAAATTCCATGCAAGAGACTAATCTTTTAAAATTTTATTTCAGCTTAGATTTGGACACTGAAGTCACAGATAAATCTCAAACAAATTAAAATACCAGTTTAAAATCTCCAGGAAATGTAATTTCAGATATTTATTTGACTTTTTCAAATTGCTTCATGTTGATGAGAGCTAAGTATACTTTTTTGGCATTATTGCCTTGATTTATCATTGTCTTTTAAGATATTTTTACAGCAGTGAATCTATGATTTCAGATGGGAAATTAATAACCCTGGAAAATTTTCAGCTATGGTAATATTCACAGGCCTTTGAAGGATCAAGATTTTTCTTTAGTGAAGACTACCAGGCTCTTAGCCTGAGAGCAGAACTACTCTGCTTTGGATTTAGAAATTCTATTGAATTCAGAACTTGTGATTGCAGTTCACTTTGCCCACAGTAATTGTTTTGTGCAAGGAATTTACAGTAATGGCTGCCCTGTCCCCTAGGGGGATCAGTGGATTTGGATACACAAATAGGGAGTCTTGCTGCTGCACCCAAGATTTTTCTTACCGGTCACAGAAGGCTAGGACAGACATAACTGCTGTGGTACACAAGGTTAAAAAAGTGTGCCTAGATTTTTTAACTGACCTATACACTGAAAGAGTCATAGAATCACAGAATCACAGAATATGCTGAGTTGGAAGGGACCTACAAGGATCATCAAGTCCAACTCCTGGCCCTGCACCCATCCCCAAAAGTCACACTATGTGTCTGAGAGTATCATCCAAATGCTTCTTGAACTCTGCCAGGCTTGGTGTTGTGGCCACTTCCCTTGGGAGCCTGTTCCAGCACCCAACTACCCTCTGGGTAAAGAACCTTCTTTTAATATCCGACCTAAACCTCCCCTTACACAATTTCAGGCCATTCCCTCAGGTCCTGTCACTGGTCACCACAGAGAAGAGATCGGTTCCTGCCCCTCCACTTCCCCTCATGAGGAAGTTGTAGACTGCAGTGAGGTCTCCCCTCAGTCTCCTCTTCTCCAGGCTGAACAAACCAAGTGACCTCAGACGCTCGTCATACGGCTTCCTCTCAAGGCCCTTCACCATCTTCGTTGCCCTGCTTTGGACACTCCCCAACAGCTTAATATCTTTCCTATATTGCCGTGCCCAAAACCACCACAATATTCAAGGTGAGGCCACCCCAGTGCAGAGCAGAGCAGGACAATCCTGCCCCATTGACCGGCTGGCGATGCTTTGCCTGATGCCCCCCAGGACACAGTTGGCCCTCCTGGCTGCCAGGGCACTGCTCACTCATATTACACTTGTCATCGACCACGACCCCCAGGTAGGTCCCTTTCCACAGCACTGCTTTCCAGCATCTCATTCCCCAGTCTGCACAAACATCCAGGGTTGTCCCATCCCAGGTGCAGAATCTGGCACTTTCCCTTGTTGAACTTCATATAGTTGATGATTGTCCAGCCCTCTAATTTGTCGAGGTCTCTCTGCAGGACCTCCCTACCTTCAAGGGAGTCAATAGCTCCTCCCAGTCTTGTGTCATCTGCATACTTGCTTAGTATCCATTCTAGTCCTGCGTCCAAGTCATTTATGAAGATGCTGAAGAGCACAGGGGCCCAAGATGTTCCCTGTGGAACCCCTCTAGTGACAGGTCACCGAGTCTGATGTTACCACATTCACTATTACCCTCTGTGCTCATCCCATGAGCCAATTCGAGACATTCATGCTCAATACCTTTATGATGATTAGTCCAGTTGTCAGTGCTGGGCTGGGTTAGTTTTGCATATGCTTTCAATTTGATGATGTTCTTTCCACAGATAGACTAGACAACACTTTTTGTCTTTTTAATTCACTACTGACAAGAAAAAAAAAAAGGCTGGTGAAGAGGTGTGGATAGGTGCTAGAGGAATAACTATTTCATACATTGCTATACAAATGTACAAGGAAAGATTTTGGCAAGAGCTACTGTGCTGTTCATTACCTCCAGTAGAACTGAACAATCTCTCTACAGAATAAAGCCTTGGTGGAGCTCCAAAACACATGTTCATGGTAGCTGCCTGACACAGCAGTCTGCCTGCACAGTGCTGCTGACAGACAGAAAATGAAGCTGTTGTATGGATAAGCTTAACAACTTTCTGCTGAAAAAATCTGCAGATTTATGCAGAAGATGAAAAATTTTTCCCAGTGGTTTTCTCCAGCTGTAAGATTGACAGGTCTGGAGGTGGTGGGAGGTGCTGACCTCTTGGTCACAGTTTGGTCTCATCCTTGGCTGGGTGACATTTCAACACAGTAACTGCCTGCTGGATTGGAATCTTGGCAGCCCATGAAATTTCAGGTTTTCTGTGGAAGGAAAACAATGCTACGCTCAAAAAATTATGGGGGCTGTCAGATGTGGTGGCTTAATCTGTAAAGCAAAATTGGATACCTGTAACAGAACTCTCATCCCCTCCTTTTCTTACCTTTCTGTTCCCAAAAGCTGGGATCAGAGGAATTAGGAATTAAGAATCATGTTGTGTCATCCCCAGAAAATATTCCAATCAGGGTTATATGGTGCAGTGACCCGTTGTTTGAAAGCCATGAGAACAGGGAGTGGACATATGAAGGCAGTACGTGCTATACACTGACAAACACTGATTCGCAAAAATTGTATTTTCTTTTAATTGAAAGCAGAGGTTGTGAAATCTCTTTCTGCTGCAGGACCTGGGGCTCTAAACATTGACTTATAGTAGAACAACTTAATTTGGCCCTGAGCCAAAGCAGAAACAATGAGAGAATCTGAAATGGGTGGGAGAAGCAGTCATAAATCTAGCACTTAAGTAAGGATTGATCCAGCTTAATGATGACAGGTGTTTATCTCATCCATCAGCCAACCTTGAGATTGCCTGACCTGCAGTCCATTCAATCCTGTACCATAGCAGTTGTCCACGACTTTACAATATCTGATAACAGTTTTAGGCTTATATATGAGATGCAATATTCAAAGTAAGCTTTACTATGATTTTCTGAAAGAACTGCTTATTGTGTGGGCAGTGTTCCTATCTTCCACCACTTATAGCAGATTCCTAGGATCAGTAGTTCCTGGAAAAGGGTTAACATTTTTAACACTAGCAAATCAGCCTTAGTTTTCCATAAGTCAGTTTTATGCTGTCAAATCTGATGACCTTTTTTAGTTGGAATGCAATTTACAAGTATGACTGAATTATTCTCCAAAGCTGAATTGATACCTAAAGTAGATATATATTCCTCTAAAGGAAATAGAAGATATACTACCTTACCATTCAATGCTGTAACCAACACCTGGGCTTCAGAGGGAATGGAGGATGCCCATTCTCACTATTTTTTAGAACATATCTCTGAAAAGATTTAACAGTCTGAATAATTTTTTTTCATCTGGATCCTGTATTCAACAAGTATCCTATTTCTTTGGGTATAGGTCCATTTTCACAGAATAACAATATGATTTAGGTTGGAAAAGATCTCCAAGATCACCGAGTGCAACCTTTGACTGATCACCACCTTGTCAACTAGACCATGGCACTAAGTGCCGTGTTCAGTCATTTCTTGAATACCTCCAGAGACGGTGACTCCACCAACTTCTTGGGCACTCTGTTCCAATGCTTAACCACCAGTGAAAAAATTCTTCCTGATGGCCTCAAGCTGCACCTGGGAAGGTCCAGGTTATACATTTCCTCTTGTCCTGCCACTTGTTACCTAGGAGAAGAGGCAACCTCCTTTCAGGTAGAGAACAATAAGGTCCCCACTGAACCTACTTCTCTCCAAGCTAAGCAACCTCAGATCTCTCAGTATCTCCTCATATGACTTACTCTCTAGACCCTTCACCAGCTTCATTGACTTTCTCTGGACTTCCTCCAGCACCTCAATGTCTTTCTTGAAGTGAGGGCAAAGTTCTTTGAGTGGATAGAGAGAGAAGGAAGACAATGTAATAATGTGACAAGGGAAAATATATGAGCAAATACTGGACCTTAGTTTCCTCTTAATTAGAAATGGTGGGCAGACTAAGTGTCTCCATTCCTGTGACTTCAGTGGAGCCGTAGAAGGCAAATGGTTGCTTTGAAAATATACATCCAGGAACACATACAACTCTGACCATTCCTGCAATCTAGAGGCACTTGGATTTGCTGGAATAGAGTGTCCCATGACAGAGATCCATAACTGGCTTGACACAGCAGTCTTCCTGAAGCTCTGACATGGACCTATCACAGAGAGGCCTCCACGGGTTCAACAAAAAGAAAGTCTATAATTCATATCACAATATTGTCTATTCCCACTATTGCTTTCAGAATAACATATTACAGGATTAGGTAAAAGTAGCAAGATGTACATCCTCTAGAGTTCCTCTTTTCATATTATGAAGTTCTCCTATGGGTAAAACTTCCTGTGTTGAGAAGACTAAATCATCAGAAGACATCTATTTACTACATATGGTTACCAAAAGGATTGCATTCATCACCCCATCTTTAAAAGGGGCTTACTCTATCTTATCCAGTGCTCATACTCACTCTCATTCCCAAAGTAATTTGACGCAGTGCTGTGCTACAGCTGTGTATATGAATTGTTTCTTCAGATTGCAAAAAATACTGGATTTTCCAGACAAGTGGTAACAATCAGAGCCATATAGCTAATTCAAGGAGGTGTGGGGCAAAATGCTGAAACTTTGTTTTGGGATGAAACAGTTTGGAGGCCCTCAAAACACAGGCTATAGTGTATGCAGCCTAAGTTGCCACTGAAGTATGATATCAGGTAATGCTGTCTTGTTCAAAAAACAGAAGAACTGCCTGGAGCACCTGTCCAACCTCACTCCCATGAAATGCTCCTTAAAATTTCAAAACTAAAGAGATCAATAATTCCAGATTTCCATTGCTGGCCTAGCTGATTCTTTTTGCTCAGGTCCAGAAGAAATGTTGTCAATACTTTACCTAAAAGAAATTTCTTATGTGATTTGTGGCCCAGCTGCAATATTTACAGCTTATTGCAATGATATTGTCAGAGTTACACAGCCACAGACATGGAGATAAGCTTTGTTTTACTATGAGTGGCCACCATTCACTCACACCTCCTCCACCCATGTGGCCTGTTGTAAAGATAGTATGCATTACGTACCTAAAAGGGCTTGGTATTTCAAATGGTATATTCAATCTCCAGCCCAAAACTAAGCATGTGCTTAGTTTTAAGCACACCAGTATTGCTTAAAGGCAACTGGACTATTTGGATGGCAAAACTGAAATATGTGCTTAGAAGCAAAAAGCTCCACAAAACCAATAAACAACTTAATGACATAACAGATCAGTTCTCTTTTAAAAACAACAGAAAAAAACTCCAATCATAACAAAACCAAAAAAACCCTGAAACAAAAAACAATCCCCCCCCCAAAACAGCCTCAGACCAAGACTTTTTTTTCAAGCCAGCTCAACACCCAGCATGAAGGCGAGATTTTTCCAAAGAGCTCAGCTCCCATTTATGCTCTTAAATACAGGCCAGATTTTTATAAATGCTCACAATCTAATGTTTAGAGCTCTTTGGACATCTGGCCACTTATTTCTATGCCAGAGCTAAAGCCTTCTAGAAATCTGGTCCCAATTGTGGATGCTTGGCTCTTTTGAAAATTTCACCCCATGGAAACTACTTTTATACTGGCAATTTTTTCCCCAAAAGGAAAAGTCATGAAATGTAATTATTTTGTGTACAATGTCCACACTTTAAATATAATTGTTGTCACTTTTTCTTTTGCCTGTTAAAAGTCCCAGACAAAATAATCTTTTCCCCTGCTCCTGCAAGCTTTTGGGGTCTATATACACAGAAAGATGAAATAAATTTTTATTCTATTATTACATGATATTGCTTCAAGATTGAAATTAATGGAGGAGTCTCATATAGGAAGAGACAGAGAAAAGCTATGCATAATGAAGGAATATCATAGCAAGACCTGAATCTATTCTATTGCTTGTAACAAAGAGTAAAGTGTTTTAGAAATAGTCATAGGAAATAAAAAGTAATTTTATCTGAGAAGGCCTTAAAATTAATCAAGCTGCAGAATATTCTCTTCCCTTGCAAATGTAACTGATCCTTTATTTTTTATATTTGCCCCTCAAAGTCTTTGGTTATAATTGCTATCCTGCTCTCAACAAAGACTAGTCAAGCTGCCCTGAGAGAAGCATCTTCACTGCTCCCTTCAGTACTGCCTATCTAGACACTGGAGCTGCTCCACATAAATAGAATCCAATGCCTAACTGTTAGATATAAACATAACCACCACTTGCGCAAAGTGTCTAAACAACATGATTTTTCCTGAACCTGCAATAGATGTTTTAGCAGGAACCTTCCATGGGGATGGTTAGAAAGTCTTGTTTTCCATCTGAAGAGACATATAACGAAAACTAAGCAGCATCCTAATCCATCAGCTCCTCTACTTCTTTCCTTACCAATATTATCCATAAATACTGGAGGTGGAAGACACCTATTAGATCATGGAACTATCTCCTTGACAAGGCACAGCTGTTCCCTCTGATGGCCCTCCTCCTAGACATCTCCCAAAGCTATTTCAGCTGTTTCAAATGCTGGTGATTTAATTGCACCCTCTGAGAGACCATGTCCACAGCAGAAATATTTCCTTGTCCTCTAGCGTCAGATTGACAATGCTCTGACAACATCCTTCATACAGGATTGCTGTCTCCCCTTCCATTGTCAGAGCACCAGAGCATACAGTTGTGGTGTCAGCAGCTACCATTCTGAAAACCCAGTGGAGGAGTACTGGCAGCAAGAACCCATTCCTGGAAATTCATGCCTGCAAGCTGGGCTCTTTCCAGCAACTGATGTAGAAAGGCAGGAAGGACATGGCTCTTCTGGTGCAACGTGATTGCCCCACGAGCTGGAATATGGCCACCACACCCATCTGTTCACATTGATGGGGAAGGAGAAAAGAGGTAGATGTCAGTCACCTTCTTAACCTTGTCTCTGCCACCTGTCTCCACTTATGCCATGAATGAGAGGATTTCACCTGTACCTTGTAAATCCTGGAGTTTAAACTGTGGACCACTGCAAGCTGTTGTCCAGCAACAAGGATCTCACCTTTTCCTGAATTTCAAGGCTCACTTTTATGGGTAAGTACTTAGCCAGGATCCAAAGTAGTACCTTGGTAATTAAAATGCACCCTAGGGAGCGTATAGGCAATTAAATCAAAGGGAATGATTAAAAAATAAATAACAATTACCTTACCTAACTATTAAGGGTAGGAGAACCTATCCAGGAACCTATGTTTACACCACAAAGCTTATTTATAGCCTTGAAGTGATGTTACCACATGCATAGAGAGTTGCCCTTATCTTAGTTGGATGGAGCACTGTGGAGCCAAAGCCCTCTAGGGCTTTGTAGTCTTACCATTCCAACATCTGAACCTTGTGATGGGCCTGGGGAGGTAGGTGTGCACCCAGCAGTACTGTCATTAACCCAGTGCACAGTCACTGTCGTTCAGAGACATGATGTGAAGGCCTGAGGGGAAAAGGGTGTGGTGTAGTCAAAAAGGAAAGTCTGCCTTTTGGAAAATAGGAGTTGATTAGTAGGTTGGAGTTCTTGCACATGACTGAGAAACCTCAGTCTTGTGCCCAGTTTGAAAGTGTTTGAACTTACTTCCCAGGAGAAATACCATTCCTGCCAACTCATCTTCCTACTGGGAGGAATGAGACAGTCATCTACATTCGAAAGACCAATTTATGGTTCCAAGTACAGGAAACTGTGCCTTGGCTTCAAGTAAGAGTTTTAAAAAACTGCTTGTGTCAACATTATGAATTGACAGCTATGCATGGCAGCAAAGGAAGGTGGTGTTCATGTGCCCTGTGCAGCAGTATTTGGTATTAGTTCATTTTGATAACCTCTCTGCCCGTCAGCTCACTTTTGGGACTGTTAAGACACACAACTTTTTCTGTTTATGTGGACCTTGACTTGGCTTTGTGAACTGTGCTCATGGAAATGGGTACTTTCCAAGCCCCTTTTAAGCTTCAGTTCTTAGGTTTGCTCTCTGTCTCTCTCTTTGTTCTCCTCTAAACAGCTCTTTTTCTGTTTTCAACCAAGACAACACGTTTTGTGCTAGCAACAAATAACGCCAACACTTTTTCTCTAAAAGCAAGCTTTTTGGGTTACTCTTCTCTTTTGATGTGCTTGGTCCACCTTGCTCTAAGCCAGTAGTTTCCAGTGTAACATAAAGCAAAAGATGTTTTTACAGTGATGGAAAATACAATACTCATGAGGCTTTTCACTGTGAGTGGGAGGAGAAGTTGATTATTTAGCTATATAAAAATTGACAGGTTTGATTGAGATTTTTTAGTGGCTTTTTTTTTCTGTTTGTTTGGTTGGGTTTTTTTTAATGAGCCATTGTATAATAGCAGCAAGGCTGACATATTCCTAAGAAATTGTGCCAGAAGACATATACCATCTTTCTTACAAATTTCTATGGGTTCTGAGACAAGGTGTTTTGTCTATATCTGTATGGAACCCAAAGGGCTCTCCCTGTTCATGCAACATTACTGCATACTATTTACTGGAATACTCTATAATGAGAATAATAAACAGTGGTGAATTTCTACCATAGCCAATATGTACAGAAACTGAGGGGGTTAGGAGTGAAAAGCTAATCAGCAATTTCTCTATGATTGAGGTGACCCATGTAAACAAAGCCATTTTGAAAAATTGTCTTAAAATTGTCTTTATCTTAAATTGAAACAGCTGCTTAGTGCCATAGCAATAGTTTAAGCTCACTACTGTGACACTATAGTTATAATACAATGTTGGGATGGTCAACATTTCACAGGTGGAGCACTTAGCCAAAAGATATAAATAATGCTAGAGGTCTGATCTGGAGCTGATTTGAGAAAGAGATAATTTACTCTCATTACTCTGGGAGCTGTACTACTGGCAGATGATAAGGACAGGACTGACTTGCTTTCTTTTTTGGGGTTTACCAGCTCCTGTGGCTGTCTCACGTAAGAGGACTGCTAATGGAAACAAGGTACAGCAATCTGAGGGCTGGCACTGCCTAAAGAGTAGGGAAAGCCATACCCTTAAAAGCAAACATTTCTGCTAAGTGTGATGGCTTAATGGGTGATTACTAGGTTTATTTCCTTGGAAGCCTTCTGAAAACATTTTTAAGATCAGAGTAAACTTTCTGGTGCTTTTTCAGAGACTAGTTTGCATTCTGAGAGGAACTACCACTAGGACAAGCTAACTCAAGACATTTTGTTGCTGAGGATCACAGGCATAGGGTAGGCTTGGCGTGAAGAAGCTGCTAGCAAAAGAAATGGTTATTGACTCTGAAAATGGGGGGCTGCAGACAGAGACCTTCAGATTTGCACTGTGGCATCCACCAGGGAGTAGTTAATGGGCCTTCCAAAAAAAAAAATTTGTCCCAAGCAGAGCGGCAGCACCCTAGTCCCAACTCAGATAGATCCCAGTCAGAGTTTTATAGAATGGACAGAAAACTTGTGCGAAATTCATGACTGGATATCATCAAAGTGCCATTGCAAACAAATAATAAAGCAAAATAAAACAAAAATGCCACTTGCATGAGTATGCAGCAAACTCCTTATTGCATTTTCATTTACAAAATCATTTAGCCTTATTTGCCATGGGAAGCCTGGCTTCCTTCACTGCATTTCTTCTCAGAGAAACCAGCCTCTGAATACCACAGTGACACAGTACACGTTCAGCAGGGCATTGGTCCCATCACATTAGGCTCCGTCACATCACATCAGTTGATGTGACTGACAGAACCTGACGTCTCATGTCACAGCAGGGCACTTCACCCAGCACCGCGAGTTACAAAGATGCATTTTCTAGCAAAGTAAAATAAAGATGAATTGAAATGATGTTGGGTGGGGGAACATTCTTCAGGTCTTCCTGGTCAGAGCAATCTAAGGGGGAGCTGTATTCCAGTTTGTTACTTTGGAGTAAGATATGTGATTACATATGTTCTATGTAATTAGCTACTTCAGAAAGACTAATTTTATTAAAATTCAAAAGGAGATGAAGAGGCAATAATTCCCTCAAAAAATTGTATATATGTGTGTATTCAAGCTCAGCAGGCATTAAGCTAGCTATATGTGTTCATATGTTGTATGTGATCACATCCCTGTATACATGTAGACTTCTGGATAAAATGCTTCTGGACACAAGTAAAATGGCTACAACCCTGCATTGCATTTTATATTTTGGGGTGTTTGGACAATTCAGACTCCTGTATGTCAAAAAGCTGCTAGTACCATACTCAGGTGTACTGGGGGCAAAATGACTGCCTTGCCCCCAGACTGGGCAGCTTTTTTAAGATGGAGGTGTCTTTCAACTTTACCTGTTAGTCTGCAAGGTCCTTGGGACAGCCTTTAATTTCCATTTGGCTTAGAGACAGACATACTTTCTTAATTCCATTGTTGCTCCTCTTTTTTTTTTTTTGTTGCTCTGACAGTTAAACAGAGTGCAGAGCTTTCTTTTCTGCTTGTTCAGTGGGCAATGGAGGAAGAGCAGATCAGCTCTACTGCCGTAACACCCTGTATTGCTGAAACCCTCAAAATCATGAAATATATATGTATATAAAATAGATACGTATTATGTAGTATTACCTACTGTATTACCTACTAATATTGCAGTGACAAGTATATTTTACAAGAATGCATACCTATATCTGCACATATTAGCAATTAATATACATTAGTGCCTCATGATCATCAGAGGGTTTACAGTGCAATTATTCTAAAAGACTTAGCACTGCAATTATTTTTTCATCTACAGATTGCATCCTGCATTCTATCTGGACACGCTTTTACCCTACACTTACATGCACGCTGTCTGTTTTCTGACACCGTTACCCCATGCCTCACGTTCATGCACCTTTTCTCATAGTCTCTTCTGATCCATCCCTTCAACCCTCTTCAACGACTTTCAAAGTACTTTCCCCTTGGCACTCCAGAATGTCTTCTGCTTCCCCCATTCATTTATTGCTTACTACTGCAACCGCTGTCTATGGAAATCAGGAGGGGGCCCCCTTCCCTGAGTCAAGCTGAATTTCCTCACCGCAAGTAGCGGAAGTGGCAGCTATCATTATTAGCGTGGTCAGCCTACCTTTCCCTGGGAAAGCCTTCTAGAGTCAGCCCTGCTGAAATGGGCTCGGCACTGCCCCAGAGGAAATAAGGGACAGTGACTACTCTTCTGGAAAGGGGGAAACAACCTGAACTCTGAAAGTGAATACTTGACCTCAGCCTTTTAAAACAACAGTCACACCAAGCTCATGTGAGAAGCCTGGTAAAGGAAGCTTCAGAAGGGTGAAAAGGCTCTTTTCCCAATGTTTCTATGTGTTTTAAGCAACTCAACCTATTGGCCTTGATAACTAGCAACTAGGAGAAATCATTATGCATCATACTTTTTGTCTCATTGGCAACAGTGCTTCGTGAGTTTTCTTCTTTTTTTTCTGTTTTGATAGCATTCAGCACTTTGTGTTACCCTTCCATCATTAAATTCTAGTTTCCAGTGCATTAGCTAACTAAATATTCATAAAGACATAAACCCAAACTTGTCTATATATGGCAGCTTTTAATTAAACACTCATTTATTCTGAGGCTAAACTCTGAGATTTGGTTAGAGTTCTTGCCATAGAAACACTTGTCTGCCTGAAGTGTGAGTAAAATACATAGTGTCTGGAAAAAATCTTCAACATACTCTGAGTGTCTGTTACCATTAAGGACTGAAACACAGTTTTCATTTTACTTGAATACTCTTTCTCTGTTTTTGCTTTTCCATGGCTGCTGAAGAAAAGATATGTCACAGCTGCTGAAGAAAAGATATGTCTCTAATACTACTGATATGAAAGCAAAAGGGGTTTCTGCAGCCAGGATCATACTATTGACCTGAAACCTGCCAGAGAATATTCCTTAGCACTGGACCTTGGCCCTCTGAGTTACTGAACTGTTAGCATGGGCTCTTCCATCACTTTGGACTTGCTAGCCGATATCACCCCAAGCAATTCCTAGGCATGTTTCAGGAGATTTGAAGGGGCACAGATAATTTCCAGGGCGCTGTCTGCATGCAGCCGTAATGTTTTAGAAAGTAAGAGAGCTTAAGTATCATTTCAGGTAATTCAGGACATTGTGTGCTAGTTGGTGTCAACACCAGAGCGTGGTCCCCCACCTGCCCAAATTGCCTGTGCAGAGGCTGCCCACGTTGGTACCTGAGCTGACTCCAAAGTTGTGTGGATGATTCAGCTGCTGTTGCTGGCAGCAGTGGGAGCTGCCAGGTGCTCTGGGCTGCTGTCATCAGGCCAGGCATGCACGACTGTATTTAAGAAGCTGAGATTTGTAAAGTGATGATTTATGTGTATCTGGTTCCATAAAGATTTATACAGATGAATACAGAAGGCAGTTTTGAAGTTCAGCAGTATAAAGCAGATACGAAGCAGTGATTTGTGAAACGCTGTTGAGTTGCATGCTGAGAAGAGGAAATCACCTCCCTATCTCAGTTGCCCCGGTGTGTTAATCTGACAACTTTTGTAGTCAGCACTGAACTGCAGTAGGTCTCTGTTTGTAGTGCAATGGATAAAACAGCAGTTGTTTTGATTTGTATTATCATGTGTGCTGTGATTTTCCAAGATAATCTATAAGGGAACACATAACGCAATTCAATAAGATGTGGTGATTGTATCTCCCTTATGGTCCTTTGAAAATTCTTTTAGAATATTATTTTCTTTAGTATATAAATGCTCCAGAAAAAAGATTTATAGTCAAAAGTTACCTGCTTTCTTTTTACAGCTATGCTATTAACATCTCAGGACAAAACATTATGAAGTTGAAATTGCACTATACCTTCATGCATATGCATGTTTATTCAGTAATCCATGATGTGCACCTACTATATTTCAAGTAACAAGTTTTTTTTCCTAAATTGGCATGATTATGTGAAATTTTGTAACAGTTACCTTCTTTCCAGATACTGTCACCCCATTTTCATGATGATATCATGATTATTAGCTCTGTCATGTGTTTGGTTTGTTGTTTTTCAGGGGTTTGTTTGTTTGTTTTAATTCAGCACTTTAATGGAAGTAATTTTGTTTCCAAAATATTTATTCTATGACTTAGATGAAATTTACAGGCAAATTTTCTGCCTTTAATTTTATATGAACATTATTTAATCTGCCATAGTTTATTCAGGTATTATTTTTCAATTTTTTTAGACACTTACAGTATATTTTAGATATGCCTTTTTATACATCTTACAGAGCAAAAGATAATTTCAATTTAAGTTACTTTCAGAGAACTTGTTATAGTAGTGACCTTTGTATTACAAAAGCTAAGGATATATTTTCTGTAGAATTTATTTTTAAAATTACTAATATATGCCTAATTGATCAAAAATGGATTTTTAGAAGATGTAGAGGTTTTTGTATAAAAAGTAGCCCATTTTATCTTCTTTTAATGATTTCAGTGTCAGAAAATTACATATTAAACATTAAATATAATTACGAATCTGATTCCTTGAATTTATCTGATTCACTTGAATCTGATGTTTTCTGCTACCTGTCAGGGTGTTTTAAGAATTTCCTGGCATTTTTATCTTTAGTTATCAGAACTGAATATTCCTCTTTTCTTACCACCTGGTGGATCATTTTCTATGTCACGGAATTCCTTCAGAAACAACCTTCTTTCAAAATTTCTTTCATCCTCTGCTGATTAGAAAATATTGTTTTGGTTTTTTTAAACTCAGATTGACTAACATTAAGTCAACTGATCCTAGAAAAGAGGGAGAAAAACCTACGTAATTCTGGTTTGGTTGGTGCTGTCGATTTTTTTAAGGTATCACAAACATTGGTATCAGATTAGCTGACTTAAGAAACCTATTTTTAAGCCAAATTTCACAAGCACAAGTTTAATATTCTTGATGTTCCTAAAACCTAAAGCAATAACAAAAAAAATTTCAAAGACTAATTTTCTAAGAAAGATTCAACTGGAAAAGGTCTTTAAGTGACAGAGGAAAGATTAAAAGATATTAAGGGAGAGCTTTTTAAAAGGGAACTCCTAAAATGAGACTTATGCACAGGAATTTTTAAAGCTTGATAAAGTTCTCTTGCTTTTTTTGTCTGAGAAAAATATGGTTAATCTATATATCTGAAACAAATATCACTAAACAGCTGTTTCTAAATCATTTTGTGCTAGTGGAAGACAGAAATACTAGGCAGAAAGCAAATATCTAAACTCAGTTACTGGTTTGCAACACAAAAAAGGAGAGTGAGATTAAGGTTGTTCTTGCTGTTCTAGTGGGATACTCTCTTCCCCATTACAATTAATTTGGCTAATAATCAGGCTAAACTAATTTTCTCAGTCACAATTACAGGTGAAACACAAAAGGATACTACATTTTTGCAAGATGAGAGTGGCTTTTGTTTCTTGATTATATGATTATATATCACCCAAATAAAAATGAATTACATGGTAGAGGATTGTTTTGGTATGTAATTGGGCTGAATGTATTACTTATGAATGAATTATGCAGGTCATTCCAAATATCTGCTGACAATATGTCTGCACAAAAACAGCATTGATATTGCCAATGTCAGGCTTTCAAAAATCTTGAGTTGGGTCACAAAATACTAAAGTGAATTAAAGCCCAAGAAGTTTACCAAAGGGAAAAAAAATGCTTAAAATTTTATTTGCTTGTCTTTTTGATTGTGGACCCTGAAGTCACATCTTTAAATTTTTCTTTACAGCTAAATCGTCAAGAAATGTACCATATTTAAATGAAAGCAGAAATTATCTTTTAAGCACTTGATTGCAAGAAATTGGTTTTAGGAAAAAATACCCAAACACCCTGATCTTTAGAAAAATGGTAATAAAAATGTAAGAGATGGAAATGATGCAATGTAAATGTTAGAGATTTTCAAGTGAATATTCTGCATCTTGTAGGTTTCAACAATTTTATTAAGACAATTGATTTTCTTTCTCCACTTGTAAAGCCCTAATTAGTGAACTCCTGTTTCATTAATTCAGGTAAAATTAGTGGGGTCCAAGGGTATTGCTAGAAGTGGTACAAACAAACCTAACCATGTCACAATATTAAAATATCTAGCTCAGATTTATCACCCTGCTGGTGATGATCAAACAGATTTTTTACATTGGTGGCACCTGTGTGTACATTCACTCTGTGTGGGTCTATGGGAGCAGTGTTGATGGATTGCAATCACTAACACCTCCTGCATGTCAGGGAATCATTGCTGATGGAGAAAAATTTCTCTGGAAGGTTTAATTTAAACACACCCAATGACCAAGAAGCTTGGGTCATGTGCTGTGACTGCTGTGTGGTTGGTGGTGTTTCACCCTTGCCTGATCACTCCTGGTTAGGAAAGTGCCTAGCACAACCACAGACAGGTCAAAGGGATCACAAAGGCGGCACACGCCAGCTTTCTGAGGTCTGTCCTGCAGCATGACCTTATGCTGGGCGGCATCTTGTTCGCTGGAGTAGTCTCACCCATACTATGGCATTCCCATACAAAGGGCAGCCTGAACACGCTTTTCTCACATCTCTGTGCCAACATTCTCCTGCTTCCATCCAACTACATGTCATTGTGCACACCCCATCCCAGTACTGAGGGTGTTTCTCACTGACTACCTGACCACACAAAACAGAACATCCCCCATTAAGGAAAGGTATGCATTTTACAAGAGGCACCTTTACTTTAAAAAAGAGTAAATCCCCTGCATGTTGTTAACCAGGATGGGGAACTGATGTCTGCAGAGGTGACATGGCAGAGTAAGACACTCACGAATTATGAGGGCAGATGTCAGTTCCAAGTGACATGTTTTCCATAACCTACTGCCTCTCTGTGTTTATCCATCAAATACAATCTGTATAGCAACTGCTCATCTATTTAGTCTTGGATAGAGCATAGAAATGCAAGTCAGATCTCAAATTTAGTTTGTCATTTCCCTTCTCAAAAGGAGATGTGATTTATGTTTATAATAAAGTATTTGAAATGTCATTTAATAGGAAAACAAATGGCAGTTGGATTCCCATGAGCAAGGAAAGAGGATTGTGAAATTTTGAATTAAGCGGTTTTATCTTATCACACTTTAAGTTACATATTTTTATTCTAATTGTAAAAATTATCTGCCTTGACATATCTTTTCCATTATTTTTGTTAAAGGGTATTCATCAGTGGTGTTAATGATGACACAAAATTTTAATATATGCATTAAACATTTAAGTTTTAATATGTTAACATGACACAGGATGTGAATAATAACAATGTTTTATATATGAAGTGAAAACATATTTTATGTTGGAAATAGTTAGAATGCCTGGCAAGTGACTTATATCCATAACAATTTCATTTAAATATTGCTTTTGCACCCCATCTATCTTAGATGCAATTTTATAGTCCTTTTTAAAAATTCATTTCTGCATGACCTCTTTGAGGCTGCAACTTAGTGCCTCTAGCCTACATATTCAATTGTACTTTTACTTGTTCCCATTCAATTACCTTTCAAAGTGGAGAAACCAGCAAGTGCCCAGATCTGAACTGCATGTACCATTCTGGGACTTTTCAGGAATTACAACTTCTGTGCAGTTACACAGTAATAAGGGTAAAAGGCAAGAGAAAATCCATCAAACTGCTAAAATATGATGCTCTACCAGATTTGATTTAGATCTTTATAATTTGGGACCTCTTGGAACAGCCAGGTAGTTCCTAATATAAGATTATGTTCCCTTGAATATCAGAAGATTATGATGCATATATACAATAGCTTTCTTTTTATTTCCTAATATCATACCTTCTGACATGCTTTACAATGAGTTTCCCAATAACACTAGGAAAGGGATATCTTTAAAAGGATTCATTTTAAAAGAAAAGGAAATATTTTGGTGTTTTAATGTGCCTAAATGGGAAAGTAATTTACAAAAATCTCTGCAGAATTTCCATCCTCTACTGGCCTATTATCATAAGATCAAATTGTGCTGACGGAATGAAAACTCTGCTCTCTGACTTTATACATAGCATAAATTCTAGCCTACTTTCCATTCATTACAGTGTATATGCTTAAACAGATCTTGTTGCACCTCAAAAGTTCACATTTTTAATCTGTTAGGGCTGTAGTTTTGTATGTTAAGAAAAATTAAATCAGAAAACAGGCATTCTAAAGCTGCATACAGGCTCCCCTCTATGGTGCCCATTCTTATTATCTGGATGAGAATGTATGATTCATCTCTGAGCACACTTCTCACAGACAGTAACAGACAGTGCAGTCCAGCAGCAGGCTGTCTCCACCCCACCACCTCCAGCAGATGTGAGGTGTCAAGGAAACATATCAGGAAAAACACCAGGGAAGGACAGCAGATAACTACACATCCCACCTGGAAAAACTCTTCCTGCAAAAAGGCAGAGATTTTTTTCTCTGCATTGAATTCCAGTTGAATGTTGTGGTGTGATACAATAAGCAATGGAGAGGTGCTAGAAAAATCATCCTTTCAAAAACGTAACTTAAAAGCCAGTACCAAATATGCAAATATTAACATGCAGATGATATATATTTTTATCTTTAGAAATACAAGCTATAATTTGCTTCTCTGTTTATTGGTGTCTGGTATGTAATGTCAAGCATTTAAAATATTTATGGTCATGTTGGTTCTAGTCCAGCCCTTTGATCTTTCCTATTTGTATCTTTTAAATGAAATTCCTTGTTAATGAACGACAATAAATGTATTTAAAAAGTGTTTTTTCTTCTACATGTTATATATGTATACATTTTTTAAGAACAGAAATGGATGGGTCAACATTTGTTTTGAAGAAAATGTTTATTTTACTTTTTTTTTTTTTGTTATCTTGTTTTTAAAAATGGTGTGAATAATTTTACAAGGATCAGAAGAATTGTTCCGCCTTTGCCAACAATTCACCTACAGAGGCTCAGCCACTGATGGAAAACTGCAAAATGGAACTACTACTTTTTTTCCTGTGGTGAATAATTCATGCTTGGGAATGGTTTCATCATTGAGCACTCTTCAAGTCATTAAACTGAACTGAAGAAAATGGGGTGAAGTCATCATCAAGAAGGTCAATTTATGGAAATACTGTTATCTCTTTCTCAGTATTATTAATACCTACTGACACCTTCATGTTCAGCGGGGTAAAGCCAATCATTAGCCTATGAGGTATAAGTAAGGTCTCAAATACATACTCACAATGAGAACATCATTATTGTAAAAGTGATCTGAGTGCAGTAGGTATGAGAAGGAAAAGGCAGTGAGACAGAAGGGAGAGGCAGCTCTTGATCTGAAAAAGTCATAAAGCCTAATTTTTAGCAGGCTGCTGTATTTCTTGCCCTGGATCTGCATGGTGCTTGTTACTAAGTGCCTATTGGTATTTCCAAGGCAGATCGCTTCAATGTCTGAAGAACAACCACTCTGCAATTTTAGGAAGAATTACTTTGGCAGAGGGTTAAAAGGAAAGGCTATTTGACTTTCTTTGAGATGTATATAATTGTAATATTTACAATATATTCCCTACTAAGATCTATGTAAAGTACATTGTCACCTGGGAAAAGTTTTCCGACTGTTTTCAAATCAAATGACTTGCATGTAGATTACAGACATGTTAATCTTTGCAAAGTGTCTGTTATGACTTAAAGGTTCAGATAAGGCTACTTTCTTAGCAAGGTTTTTGGCACTAGTAATCACAAAGTGCAAGCTAAAGAATTTTCTTAGTTAAAAATGCTATTCCACTGCATGAGTTTAAGAGAACACAAGGTTATACATAGTCCTCTTAGAACTACCTCTGAAAATTCTGCATGCAAAAAAAAAAATTAATATGAAAGCATTACACCTGTGTGTCATAATATTTAAAATAAACATACAATTGATGAACACATAATGGTATGTGTATTTAATTAGGTATTTCCTGAGCCAGTCGTACTAACTTTGACTTGCAATTTTTGTAAATCTGATGACAATCCAAGTGCACTTCTCCACAAAGAAACATAATTAATCTCAATCGTGAACAACACAGAATCTCCACTTGTAATCAATACAAATCATGCCTTTTATTTCAAAGGGAGATGAACTGTTCCTTCATTTTCTGAGAAAGGTAAAAGGAGTTTTTCCAGGTTTTGGTTGGTTGGTTGGTTGTTTTTTTTTCAATAGCTTTCCAAACTGGAATGCAAATCCCAAAGGATCTGAAGTTGAAATGATCAATATAAATTGCTGAATGCATTGAACTTTTTCTATGAATGTGAGTTACTTAAAAAATAACTATGGATTTATGGTAATTTAAGAATATTATTTTCTAAGAATAATTATAGATATGCAGGGTGAAAGTAATCTTTAAAACTCAGCCAGTCAATCTCCCTGCTTTGAGAGAAGGTCATATATTCTCAGGCCATCTGATCTTTGTCTAATCTGTTCATAGAGGTCTTCAATTACGAACTTAAAGAAGCTCCCTAGGCAGATTCTTCCAGTCCTTAACAGCCTTTGCAGCTGGAAAGTTTTTCTTTAATGTCTAATTTAATCTAATCTAATCATTTTCTCCTTTTTGAAAAATTAAGCCAGTGATTTCTACATTGCGTGAACACGGAGACTAACTGATGACAGTGCTCATTATAGCATCTTTTTTACATATTAGGAGATTATTACTGAATTGCTCTTCACTCTTTTCAAAACTAAGCAAATCCATTTCTTACAACTTTCTATCACATTTTTAAACCTCTGAGTTGTGTTTCTACTCTTGCCTGCACTCTAGTTAGCCTGCATCTTTAAGTGCCATGCTCAAAACCAGACTATATTTTAGCTGAAGCCCTCTTACTGCTGCATAGGACAGAATAAAGACATCCATCTCTTGTTAAGGTATGCTACTTAACACACTCCAGAGTGACAGTGGCCTTTTTTACTCAACAAGGGGTTCAAACATATTAAGATTATTTAATTCATCATTACTGGCAGAGACTTTTCTGCTAAGCCATTTTACATTTACATCTTGGTTTTCTTCTATTCCAGGACTAATATTCCTTAGAATTTCATATTGTTGGTTTTGAAGCGTTTCAGTAACATTTTTAGGATCAGTGTGAGTACTAATCTTCTCCTCCCAAATGCTTGGAATCCCTCCTAGAAAAATGCCATCTGCCAGTTTTATGTGTACTCCTTAATTCATTGTCCAGGTTAGAAATGTGACTGTTCAATAGATTAGACAGAACACAAATTTGTTGTGTGAGTTTTATAGCAAACTGCTAAAAATGACGAAGTTTAGAGTTTATTTTGATTGAATCCTTCACTCACTTCATTTGTTCATAATGACCAATCAGCCTCAATATATGAAGGTTTGCATCCCTATCCTTTTACAAATATCAGCATCCATAAGTAGCTATGTCAGAAACATGTCTTTCACAAATTGCACATAGAAACAATAGTGCCATTGCTTTTTCTCTGTAGGTTTCTTTTCAGTCCCTTCCAGAAGAAAAATGCTAACTGCATAAATTCTTTGTCATGTTCTCTTTGCCCTGATTTATGGCACACCTTTGCTGAGAGACCTGGAAATAACTTTTGGGTTTACTACTGAAATTATAGCTCATGATCCATAATTTCCTACAGCATTTCAATATGAACTGATAAAACTGTCATTAGCAGAGCTTCTATATAGTGCACAAAATGTTCTTTTCTTACATATAGCATACCATAATTTAAAAAAATAGGAGTGTAGATGTATACATGACACTTGTTTTGCACTTGGGATTTTCATTCAGAGAAATGCATAACATTGCTGAATCATAAAGTAGATTAATTTGGAGGGCCACTGCTTACTAATTTCCCCCACTAATTTACCCATATTGCCACCAGTAAAATTGTACAGGAATAATGCACCTAATTTGCTTAGGTGTTTTTGTAAATATAACTGACTGGCTGTCTCTCTGGGTGCTCAAATGACTTTTCATATCTGGCCCCTAATAAATAATGAAATGTAGATGTTGCCCTCAGCTTACCAGTTTTGTTTTAGCATTGCCTGCATCCTGACTGTCAACTGGATTTAGCATATTTGCATAATTATGTTTCATTCATTCACTACTGGATTTTTTTAAACAAGAAAGGGAAAACCAAACCAAACAAGGAAGCAGGGAACAGCCTATCTGCACGAGGCATTTAAATGCATCCTGCTAGGCATGTTTGAGCAGATCCTATTTATGCATTTAGTTCGAAAAAAAAAAGTAAAACATTTAGGGTAATTAAAATAATTCTGAATTCAATTTTAAATCCTGCTGGCATTATTTAGTATTCTATGAGAACTGTCATACAAGGGAAAAAAAAAAGTAGGGTAAATAATCTTTTCCCAGTACAATGAAGTAGTCCTACTGCTACTAAAATGTGTTACAAAACTTTTGTGCTCTTTTGGAAGAAGAGCAGGTAACTTTAAGCTTTTGCCTGATTTTTTAAAAAAAATCCACAGCAGTTCAGTGAGTGAGAATCCCCTTTAACTGTCAAGCTGATGGTGACCAAGGCTGCATATAATAAAAAGTTTGCTTTTGATAACTTAGGGATCAGATGGTGGAAACAAATCTTGATATCTTCTGCAGAAAGCAAATTGCCTCTGTAATTGCAAACTTGGTAATTCCAGTGCACAATCAAGCAAGTGTTTAGTATAACTTTGTAAGGACATACTCTGGAAACACACAAGGAAAAATGAGTGTGGCTTTGCACAGATATGGACGAAAAATTACAGAGGACTAATCTAGCAGTGGGACAAAAAACGTTCCCTTTTCAATGAATCCAGAAGGAAAGAACCGAAGAGAGAAGAAAAAATTAAAAGTGAAGTGGGACAAAATGTGAAAAAAGTAAGATTTTTTTTTTCTTCCAAAATCTTCTGGCCATAGAAACAATAGCTATAATAGAAGCATAGAAAATAGATTGTATCTCAGGATCCTGTGTTTAAGAACACCTGGTCTGTCCTTACACCTTTCTGATGGGAACAACTATATCTACATGAAGGCATCTTCTCAATACATTTTTAAAAGTCTCGATACCAACATGTGGAATTCAACAGCTTCTCTTGGCAACTTATCCTGGTGTTTAATTACCTGTATCACAAGAATTTTTTTTCCTGAAGTCTAAACCTAAGTCTCTCATACTTGAAATAAATTTTTTCCTTTATCCTCAGTGGATGTGAAAAGATACTTTTCAGTCCTTTGCAAGTGGCCAGGCTGTTATCATGTTCCCTCTGCTTGGTTTACTTCAGCAGTTGCTTTTGACCACCACCATCAGACTTCCAGTCTTTCCTAGCATCCCATATGCTCTAGGTTTCTTGCAAGTCTCATTGTCTCCTCCCAGCCTCTCTCCAGCTGATCTAAATATTTCCCTACCTGTGAGGCTTTAGTAGGTTCCTGTATCCTGTGGCATCTAGATGGAAAAGGGGAGATATAGCCTATCACATGTCTTCTATTTAAACCTGGAAAATCTGAGTGATTTCTTTAAAAGTGATAATTTCTGTCCTCGCAGGGAGATGATGTTATGTAGTGTTTTACTGACATAAGGTGTGCTTTTCTTCGACTACTTGTTTGCTACATATATCTGTCATTGTTTAATTAAAACTTTCAATGACTATTGGAAAAGTGGCCCTGACATTTTCAGCAATGACAAGTTGGTTCAAAATCCACCTACTCACCACTCTCCACATTAAATGCATCAATAAACTAATATTTTTATATGCTCCAAATAAGCCAATGAAAAATAATGCTGAATATGAAACTGAGATTAAATCCCTTCAGAGAAATTCCTATTTGGTGCTTTAGGATTTCCAGGACTGTCACATCTCATTTTGAACTGTTTCTAACACTAAGTATTAAAGCAAATTTATTTTCTGAAACATGATTGGGAAAAAATGGTTTTGTGAGATTTCATGGACATTGTGTCTTTCTTAACCAAGATGAAATACATTGAATTTACCAGTAAGGAATTAGAAATTAATTAATGCATACTTCTTGTTCTAATTGCCACTCTTGGAAGCTTATTATGTTTATGAAAGTCGAGTACTTCTTTCTGGCTCACACACATCACTATCCTTTACCCAGAGCAAGCTGAGGCATAGAATAGGTGCAAAATAGGTTCAAGTGAGGTTCATCACACATACTGGAGGTAAAGATTCTCCTGCTATAAATTAGCTAATAATGTCTTTGACAATACAGAGAGCTAAATGAATGTCTCATGTCTAACAAACAGCTGTATTTCCACTCCTACAGATAATCGGTGAGCACTCAACCACAATGAATAGATTGAAAGAGGTTGATAGTTCTTTACCGTAAGACTAAGTCAGAGTGTATTAATGTAACACACGGTCATACATGTGCCCCAAAAATGTGGGACACATGTGCCAACCATCCAGCCATGCGGATCTTTGGTATTCTGTCACCTTGCTCACAGTGGATTACTGCTGACAAGTTGTAAGTCCAGATTGGCTGGATTCAGCTACGGGATCTGATCCTTTGTGATGCTGAATATTGCTCTAAGTGATACAGACTGCCGACTGCAAGTCAGCACTTCATGGAAAATGCTCAGGAAATTGCAGAAATAAGTCCAGGGGCTGCCGCCCCCTGAGAGGAGACAGGGAAAGCAAGAAATGACTCAGAATGACCCCCAGCTCTCTGTTCTGATTTTCTCTAGTTGCTCCTGTCATCAAAAAACACAACCAAAAGGATGCAAAAATTGTAATTAATGGCCAAGCTATGTGTGGGCCTCCTCCCGTGGTTCTAGGCATGAGGCTGTTGTGGCAAATTTAAGAAGATGGCCTTTTTTGGGGTTGTTTTTTGTTTTCTCTTTGTACAAACTGGACCCAAGCTCTGCAGGCTCCAGGGTTCTATTGTTCATTTTATTAGCCTTTCCTAAGAACTGTAGTTTTAACCATTGAGGAGAAAAAGGCAAACAGTTCAGTTTCTCTAGAGAAACCAACTACATTATGATTATGGGGAAAAAAGTGAGGCCTGAACAGCTTTTCTTGCTTGACTCTTCCTTTTTCCTGGCTAGGCCTACAACTCTTAAGCTCACGTTGTCTAGGCAGGCATGCACCCACACCACACAGCAAAATATTTTATTTCGATCAGCTTGGCTTCTGGAACTCATTTTTTTTATGCATGCAGAACTACTAGGAGTCTCCAGGGCAAGACTGGAGTCCCAGTTGCTTTTTATCTGGTTGTGGGAAGAGACAAAATGCCAGTCTCTTTGGCTTGAGCCTAGTTGTCCCGGAAGACCAAAGTTTAAGCTCAGGAATTCAAATATGAAGCAGCCAGAATCTTTCACATGTGGATGCACAGTGTGTGAAGATTTTTGGGAAGTTCAAGAGCAGGTTAAATTGTCCATTTAGACAGCACATATTTGTTTTCAATATAAAAGCAAAGTAGCTATCTTTTCCAGCCTACTGATAAACTAATCTCTCTGGTAGTCTTTCACATTTTCACTGTATTTTGTCATCTGGAGGCAATTTGCATGGCTTTCTTCATGTCCAGGTAAGGTAAGAAAGTGGCCCTTTAAGTCATAAAAATCTAGGAATGAATGAGTAGGCAGAGTTAGCAATTTTAGCTGGCATTACTTTATTTCCTTGTGAATCAGCTACTTTGTAAGACGAGAGTGGAAGAAGAGATGGGGAAAAAACTTATTTGCCATGATTGGCTAAGTTAAAAAAAAGGAGATATCTGTATCTATCTATATTTATATCTATGCCTATACCTATATCTATCTATATCTATATCATCTATATCTATATCTATATCTATCTATCTATTTATATATCTATCTATATCTATCTATGTCTATATTTATATCTATATCTATCTATATAGATAGATTTTTTTTTCCCTAAGTGATACCAATGGAGAAGGGATAAAAATATTATATGGCTTAGATTCAGGGAATTTGGTCATAAAAATTATTGTCATAGGTCATTTTTCCAGCTTGTCTGAATGGAATTTTTTTTTTGCAAATGATTTTGTCTTGTGGATCTAAACCAAGTTTGTGGACAAGCTGACTCTTCGTGTCTGCCCAAAAAAGTACTATGAATGCTAAACTGGGCTTTCTTAAACTCACTAGGCTTCATTTTTTGCCTTTAATAATGACTATATGAGACATAAAACAGATGCCAACAATTGCTAAAAAAGCAATGATCAATATTGCCATTTTGCTTGGCAAACCCAACAGGGTGTATTAGAGATGGACTGGACAGTAATACAGAAAAAAATTGAATATCATTACATAAATCGCTAGCAATGCATGATCTCAGCTCCTGTATATGGTCTTATACTTCAAAAGTATGTTGCAAGATTAAAGAATATTTAAAAAAAGAGGATCATTATGAACGGGTTTCATGTAATTCAAACATCTAATAAGGAAATAAACTGTCCCCTTAAATTAGACTAGGGAACACAGTGTATATTCGTAAAAAAGGTTGGGAGGAGTTAAAGTGTCTCATAGTGCAAGGAGAAGGAAGCCCCTGGTTGTACTACAAGATAAAAAATGCACCTCAGATTGAAGTATGCCTTGGCAATGAGGCCCAGAAGACATGGAATTTGAAGAGGAAATTTCTCTGAGCAGTAATAAGAATATGCAAAACTATTTCACTTTTCTTCTGAAAGACAGATTAAACCTCACAAAGCTGGGAGTGAACATTTGTTTCTTCTAACTTTGAGACTAAGATAAGAACTATTTCCATGTCAGAGTGCCAGAGAGCAGGTGCTAGAGTAGCTGAGCCACAAGTCTGATCTGATATGGTCTGGTGTTTCATCCATTTCTAAAAAACACTGTCATTGAGGACAGAGATTTAGTTTTGCATTAGAAGGTGGTTGCCAACACCGAGGAATGGAAGGGAACTGTCTGGCATCAGTGTTGGAGACTGATGAGGCTACTGAACATTCAGCAGTGGCACTGGTTCAGGGTGTAGAATCACAATCATCAGGAACCTTCAAAAAATCAGCCAGGTTTTGTTTTCTGCAAAATCTGGAGGGTCTAATGGCCCTTGAAGCTGAGGCTCTGATTCTGGAAAGAACTGTACAATGTGGCAGCCTGTGATGGCATGAGCATAATGATCTCCAGAGTCCTGGATGCAGCCATTTCCATTTGTTCCTGCATTCACATGCCCACACATAAGTTTTTCCTGAATGCTACAGCTCTTAACAAAGTCCAATTTAATATTAAAGAATGATGTCAAAGCTGCCCAGCTCCTCTGAAGAAGCAACTATTGAAAAGCTGCTGTTATTTCAATGCTAATGGAGCATAAGGATTCAAGTACAAACCATTGTTTTGGGTATGCTTACTTATAAATACATAGTGAGACGTCATGTCTTAAAACTCAAAGCTTTTGTTTAAGTAGAACAGACAAACTAGGGTAGGAGGAAAATCTGATGCAAAGACCACGATTACATACTGGGGCGTGGTTGAGCCAAAAATACACCTGTCTCAACATTCAGTCCAATCCCCTGCACTGGGCTGCATACCAACTATTCATAGCAAGTCCAATTTTAGCCAGAAAAAGGCTGCAAAAGGATTCTTGTGTGTGTGTGTATGTGTTAGTGGAATATTATCAAAATAGCATTTACAAAAATAAAACATAAAAACATATTTTGAGCTACTGCAGTTGATTCTTTTTAAGGTCAGAAAAAAAGAACTACCCATGCTGATTTCTAAAAAGGAGGGCATATGCCCCCTAATACCTTTAAATCTTATTTCTTGTGAAAAGGAGCTCTTACTATTTTTGTTTCTAATCTAGGCCAAGTTCTGAAATCCTTGTAAAAACCAAGGGCTTAATAATGAAAAAAAAAATAGCTGGTAGCTTTATTTTTATATCAAAAGGAGATAAGGATTAAAAATACTAACGTGTCTAACTGAGTGTATTCCAGTTTGCTTCCCAATGGAAAAAGAGAGTTTGTAAAGATTAGGAACCAGACTGTATTGCTTGGCACATGAGGACCTATGACCTTGACCACGGTCATGACATTCTGGCTGAGCTCCAGCTGTCCTCAGTGGGTGCCTGGCTTCAGCAGAACATGCAGAATAGCATTGGTCATGGACACAATTTAACCAGTCACTTCTTATTAGCAATTGTTTTTCATTAGAACCATATAAAAACATGCAGAAATGCTTTCGTCACTATGTCCTGAACTTACATGCTAACTATACAACTATTTTTTCCCCAGGTTATTTCTTCTGTTGCTACCACTTTTACACTAAAGAAGAAACTCCAAGTGTGCCCCAAATTTTGTAGGCTTCTTTTTTTTTTTCCCGGAAGTACGCTTTCAGTTCGGCATGAAAACCTACTAAGATGCTGAGTATTTGGCAGAGAGGAGTTTTTTGCATTTTGAAAATTATTGGTCATTCCCATGGAGATGTCATATGGAGCCCCCTTACATATGGGAACTTTTGGTTGCTCCTGCTTTCTGGGAAAGCAGAAATTCACTCAGGTATCCCACAGGTCCTTATTAGCCCACAGCCTGTGGGACCCTGGCATCCATATCAGCAATGATTATCCCTCCACAGCTTTCCTTGTACTCTGAAATTAAAGTGTTCCCCTTCCTTAAGCTTGTTGCTGATTCTTGTAGGAGCAGATGTGGTTCCCATTTAAATGCAGAGCTCTGTGCAACCATGTATCATACCAGATGATAGTAATATGTGGCAACTTAAAAACTTTCAACCCCACAGTAAATTAATGCAGTCCTGAGACTGCATGATTGGTTCAAGCTGTAGACCATAGAGAGTCCACACCTTCATCTCTAAGCTGATAAATGCTTTTTTTAGAAGGGAAGAGGAAAGATGGAGGATAAAGAGAAGACAGAAAGGGGATGGGAAGAATCCTAGTGTTCATCCATCAAGCATGAATCATGAATGGCAAGCAAGTTTGAATGATGTTAGATGCCAAATATCATTTAAGAGCTACCTTTATTTACTCTGACAAAACCATATTGCATTCCAAATCTTTACAGGTCTCTATAAATAAACTCCAGAAACTGTTAAATTAGTACCATTCGAAGTAGATCTTTGCTACATCCTGATTTTTCTGTAAAATATGCAAATTAAATGATTCTACTAGGAAATTGTAAAGAAAGCACACTTACAGACAAAGTTGCTTCTAATGCATTAAAAAAAATGGTTGGAGTCTATATTTGTGGTGATTAGTTGACATTTTTGGCCTTCATACCATACCGAATTATTTCATTATCTTTGAAAGCCTCCTCCTTGAAAGATACCTTATGAAAAGACACAGACACAGCGACACATACACACATGCCTCATTCCTAAATTTCATTCATGTGAATGAAGGTGGTGCTTTAATAAAAAGTATTAAAAATATGTTAGCCTTCACTGCATCCCTTGTATTTATTCCCCATCATTCAAAGTTGTGAAATGGGTGGTAAAACGCATTTGCAAATTTGTTATTTCTCCTCAGTGCTGTAGCTTTGGAGTCTATTATCAGTTTCAGAAGCAGAGCTAGGCTGAAGAAAAGAAAGGTATTTTCTAATGGTCAAGAGTCAATGGCCCATCTGACAGAAAACCACAAAGACCACAGACATACTTTCCAGCATATAACACTCCCTAGTCTTTCTACACACTGTGCTTGAAGCAAGCTTAACCACTAATGCTTGTGTATTTAGTTTGCTATAGTTTAACTGCTGTTACTTGCATCCCTAATGTTGGTAACTATTTCTACTTACCTGTCTTCCAAAAGATGCCACATATATCAGCTGTTAATGAGAGACTTGCTAGTCTCTTACCTGTGCATGTCTCTCATCTTCTATGTTCATGTATCAGTCCTGCTGGGTGTAAACAGAATAAGCCAGACATGAATATTTTCATGCATATCTCCTGTTTCTTACTGCTGACACTTCATTACCCTCCACAGAGCCACTGCAGAGCCTCCACTGATGCTGCCCTTTCATTTCTTGAGGTTGTGATAACATTATAGTAGAGCATGTGCCACAGAAAATGCAAAATAATTTGCTTCTATGGAGTCTGGAAGAGCCTCTCATTAGAGCTGGGCTGCCTGCAGTGAAGTGATACCAAGCCCCTCTGCCCTACCAGCTGTATTTGTACCTGAAAACTGTTATGAGTCTCAGTGGAGAATAAAGTGAGAATCCAATCCAGTCCAGAGGGAAGGGTTTATACCTCAGGGTCTCCAGGAGTAACTGGAATTACTGCCTATGTGTAATACCAACTCCAGGAAGCAAGTTTGTTCTCTTTGTTTGCAAGAACTTTAATATTTACATGCAAAAAACCATCTGGATCCAGTACCAGAAGAGTTCACTGCTGCAATGCACTTTAGATGTCAGTTATGCTCCCATTTAGACTCCTCTGAAAAGTGCAGGGATTTTTCTCCTGTTGGCATCAGGACAAATGGTCTGGCCTTTTGCAACCTACTCAAGTGCTCTTGGAAGAGAGGGATGGTTGAAGCAATCTTCCACTGGGTGGCTTGAGAGGAAAGTTTGTGAATACCAGAACACTAGAAGGTGGAGCTTATAAACCTCTGAAGAATGGGTTTCCAAACTCTGTTCATCTGAAAGCTGTTTTCACTAGCATATCCTCTAGCACTGAGTCATAAGAAATGGTCCTGACAAGTCCATAATTCCAAATAGTTTTGCACACCCTCCTTCATTCATTCTGATGATGGAAAGAAAAGACAAGGGCTGTGTTAATTAGTCTTATTTCTGAAATGGACTTTAAATATGGTTAGAAGATGTAGAGCAGTAGAGCAAATGCAGGCCTTCTGTGATGGTGTATTACTTTTTGTTGGAATAAGATTTCCAGTAGAAACAGAAAAAATCTGGCCATCTGTATTCACTCTGGTTTCCCTGAGCAATGGCTTGTTTTAATTAAGTTTTACATAGAGTGTTACACAATGCAGATATTTATGATGCAATAAACTACAAGATGGGAGACACAAAAAAGTTAATGAAATCAGTCTCCAATGCTTAAATATTCTTTTCATATCCAGACACAGTGCATTAGGGTGATAATGGTGAAAGAATCAGAGCTACATATGTTTCTGGATTTAAAATTTTATGAAGTTTGGTGGCAGTCAGCTTTTAAATTGAAAGCCTTTTAGATTTGGGGGAAGGTTAGTTTGAGCTTAGCCTGAATCGCATATCAGACAAAAATCAGATATGGCTCAGATTCATCCAAACCATTGTAGACTTCAAAACTTGAAAACTAGAGACTTGAAATTTTGGTCCATCCATTGCACAAACTTGCTCCCGAAGTGGCATTTGGAAAAGATCCTACCATTCAGTGGAAAACATTTGGGTGTAAACATCCATGAAATTTGGAAAATTATAACTTTAAACAGATACGCTTTCCTGCTATTTATCATCTCACTGTTCACTAGCAGTACTTTCTCAAATATGCAGTGAATTTGCTATGAATATAATTACATAAATACGTATTAAGATGATTAAAAAACACAATAACATTACTTGTTTTATTGACTTGTCTGTATACCTACATAATGAGACTAGCTAGTTAGCTGCTTTAAAAAACAACACACAAAACAATTACTTGTTTGAGAGACTACAGTATATATTAGGAAACCCTGTTAAATTAATGGTGACTCTTCTTGTTTCCTGCCTCCCTACATAGATGACTTTGTCTCTTAGTAAACGCAATGGCAAAACCCCCACTAGGATGGCTACAATTTACATGAAGTCCTAAATGTTGAGTAAGACTCTTTGATCCCTTTTTTGCAAATTTTGGCCAAAGCTGGCAGGCATTGACATACCTGTCTGTGGGATTCTAATGTTTTTGATGTTCGTAGTCTCTTAATTTTGCTTTGATTTATGGAAACTTAAAAAAACCAGTCATGGTCTGCTAAGAACTGCAAGTTGCTGTTTGAAATACGTATCTCATGACATGTGAATGCTTTCCTCTGAAAATGCTTTGATTTTTTTGTATTTTCTTAAGTGTCATCAACAGATCTGCAAACTTGGCTAAAGTTCAGGGAATATGATGAAAACTTCATCATAGCACCAACTGTCACACACACTGAGACAGCATTTGGGACAAATAAGCACAGGATCCCTAACATGACCTGTATCTTTCCTGCTCATGCACATATGCTGTAATGTACCTAAAACTTGAACAGACTTTAGAGGAAGTTCTTGAAGAAAAGTTACTTGTTCCTGGCAGCATTGTGGCCCAATGCTGAACAGTTAATGAACCAAGTGGTCTCCCTGGGCTCCCTCTGTAGTCAGAGGGCCAGTGGAGGAGGGTGACTCTTCCCCACAGAAGAGCAGAAGGAAAATTTTGGCATTAGCATCATATTATTGTATATCACAATCACATTACCACATAGCACAATACTAGCACGTTAGCATTGCTAGTATATTTGAACTATATCAATATATCATGCTATCAATATAGTATTAGCATAGCCTCTTTTTCACCTCTCTGCTGACTACAGAGGCTGTTGAGGCAACCTGACCCTTACACCACATGAAATGTGCACATCTGGGCAAGTGTAGTATGGGCTAAAAACTGTGTTCTGGCAACTGGATGGCCCTTCTCAAAGCATGTCTTATTTTACAGCAAGGTCTGTGGAAAGTGTGTTTTTATTTAAGGAGTACCTTTGAGGATATCCACAGCTACACTTTGCCAACAGAAGTTAAATGATTACAGTGAATGGCTGCATACTTGGCATTTCTACAGATTTCAAGGCTCAGAGGTTGGTTCACAGCTTCCTAAAGATGCTGAATGTTAAAAGCATCTTTCCAGTTGAAATAACCAGGACAATAGAACTGTTTTCCTCCTTTTCAAGCTGCAAAACAGTTTCAGCCTGGTTGCATTAAATTCTTATGTTAATGTTCCATTAATTAGCTTCCCTTTCTTTATATTTGGTCTTCATTGTTCTGCTTTTACTTTGTTTCACTCCGTGTATAATTAAAATGTTTAACATCGTTCCTTCCTGTGGTCAGGACACACTCGCTTACGTCTGCGTCGCTCCCAACCCTGGCTGAGGCCAAATGGAAGCAATTAAAACCAGGGACTACGCTGTCCATGCGTCCCCCTCCTCTCGCCGCCGCCCAGCCCCTGACGCGGCGGCGCCTCCGACCTTTGCCGCTCCCGGTTGGGCCCCGCGGCCAGGCAGAAGGGCTCGGAGGGGAGGTCTTTCCGCTTAAATAAGGGATTTATGTATTTTATTTTTTTATATATATATATGTGCGTACGTGTGTGTTGCTGCGTGTGTGGCCACGTCTGTGCATCCACAGACCTACCTACACACGCCCCCCCCCCCGGCTCGGGGGTGGCCGCTTCCACCGCCTACCGGTAGGTGGCGCCTCAACACCGCCCACCTGCCCGGGCCCAGTCCGGCCTGGCCCGGCCTGCTTGGGAGAATAAAATTAAAATAAATAAAATAATAAATAAAATAAAATAAGATATTAAAATAATAAAATGGATGAGCAAAACTGCTGGTCGCCTCCCCTGGGTGATCTGTTCCGAAGAGCGGCACGACAGGATAGGCCTGTGCCCCGCTGCCGGCATGACGGCACCAGTGCTACGATCCGGCGTGCCTGGCTGTCCGCCCCCATGGGTTTGTTGGCTTACAGAAGAGCTGTAAAAAAATGGGAATTAAAATCATTTTACTCTTGGTTCAGTGGGTCCTGAGAGAGTCTGCCCGGCTGCAGGCATTGGTCGCAGCTGCCGTCAGTGCATGGGCATTAGAGGCTTTCACATCCCCTGATTCACGCGATGGTTGCAGTGGGCTATACTGGCATGAAACTGGTTCCATGGAAAAGTGAAGCATTCCCTTTTGAGGATGGAAAACTGCAGTGCAGGAGAAGCTGCGAGGCTTCCGGTCACCACCTGAAGCAGGAAAGAGTTAAAAACCAGGTCAAGTTAACATGAGGCTTGTGCCCTCTCCCCAGGGAGCTCCCATCTCAGCTTCCCGACTGCCCCGTCCCATGCCCTGCAGTACCTAATTTTCACACAGGCTATCTCTGCCCTGTACATGCAAGTCAGGGCCGTATTTTCCACTCAAGAAGCCAGGATCCCATCTCTAACTGTTTTATTCCCTGACTATAAAAAGGAGCTACTGATACTTTGCCTTCCCCAAAGTCAAACCCATTAAACAGCGTGGGACAGCCTTCTATCGTGGTGATGGGAAAAGCAAGGGGGGGATATTACAGATTTTAAAAAGCTCATTTTCTACTTTGGGTTTGTTTCTTTTTTATTAAACATAGAAGTTCATTAAAACATGCTGATAAAATCAAGACATTTATTTAGGAGTTTCTTCATTAGCCTATATCAATTTATAAAATGTTTGCATGGTGACATAGTCAACTGCAGGAAGCATGAGGGATTTAAACACCAAATATCCATGTTTAGAAAGGAGGCAGGAAGGCAGTGAAACAGTCAACGTGTATTTTGGTTTTTTGGGTATTTTTTGCATTTGACAAGAGTCACTGTGGACATCAAAGAATTCACAGCTCAGTCTCAAAAAATACTGTTTTGTTGAAAACCCTCTCTTGCAAGCAATACAAGCAGTTTTCCCAAAATGGTAGGATATTTCTGGAAAGAGAAAAGTGCTTCTGTTGTGACACCTGTGCTTTCACTTTTGTATATTTTTAACATAAGTAGGTAGGATATTGGGAGAAAAGGGTACTGGTATCACATCTTTGTTACTAGAATATTGACATCTCTTGCTTCATTGATTTTTTGTTATAGTCCCAAGATTAGAAATAATGATTGTCAGTGACAGCTTCTTTGCTGCTTGCTTCAGCTTCAAGTGGTAATTTCAAGCATATTTTATTTTAGTTTATTTCTCTCCATCTATATAAACTCCCTGCCTTTCTGTCTGCAACAGGAATAAGTGGTTTGTAAAAAACCACCTCTGAAAAGTTCGGGGCTGCAACATGCCAGCATAAAAGATAACACCAAACCAAGCCTTTGTCACTACTACTGCTGCTGTCTTGGCATCTGTCGACAAAGAGCTACTCCAATCTGGGGATCCCTGCTGGGGTGAGATATGGCCACGTCTCAAGCAACGGACCAGGCGACACCAGTGTCAGAACGCTGCGACCATCTGATGCAAGTCTCTCCTAATGAAAGTCCAGCATGGGGCTAAATGAGTTTCCTCCACTGCTGGGTGAGGGGCTAATGATAAAAGCCCTCCCTGGGCTCGCCACTGCTGTCAGTAGCTTTGTCAGGGCATATGGCAGTTGGCTAACTGCAGCTCGTGTGAGGATTCCTCTCACCGTGTTACCTCTGGATTTGGCTGGCGGGCTCGGCCTAGAGACCTCTGCCTGTTGCCCAAGGGGTGTGCGGGTGTGTGGGTGCTTGCTGTGGCGAAAGGGCAAGGAGGTTTGGGGCAACAATATTTTGGCACCTGGCAACTGTTGTTATTGCTACTGGAGAGGCACAGCTCACATGAAATCTGTACCACTTTGCTGTAGAAAAGGCTAAAGATGTGCTAGTTGGTGAAATCAGCTGTGCTCCCTGACACGCAGACACGCTCTGCTGCCCCAATCATGTGGGCAGAGGCATTCTGCATTTCCAGTCCCAGCATTCACAGTTTAATTAATTAATTAATAATAATAATAACTATAATAGTAATAATAAAGTAAATGAGACAGTTGTGGCCAGGAAGTCCCTAGGCAGCTCACAAAATATAATTTAAAATAATAAGAGAAAGAAAGTATATCCTGTCTTTCATTAGAGAAACTAGTGAGAAATTTGGTGAAGTAGATTAAAAGAAAACAAAAGGCATACATGCAAACACACACACACACACAGAGATCCTGCATGGAAAGTGTGCTGAGAAAAATACCAAATAACACCACCAAAACACTGTAGGGATAGGTACTTGCTTGCTCACTTTTATTCTTATAACAGTTTCTTCAACTTTTTGTAGTTGACGTTAAATGTGAGACCCATAATTTATTTTTATTTCAAACATAGCAGCAGCATGTTCTCTGCACCTGTTAGTTTTATGATTTGCTTCTCACAATTCCTTTGCTGTTGAGACATGATCTGAATGACAGGTACTGCTGAATCAGCTTGTGAATAGTAATGGGGGTGGGTTCAATACATTTTCCAAAAATAACCTCCCTCTCATGCCTTGTGTGACTTGCCCCTTGCAAGGCATGTTTGATCCCTCTTCGTCTCGTGCCATTCAATTTCTCTGTTCTGTTTTAATACTCTTTCTATCTCTCACCATTATTTCCACATCCTTGTGTTGTTCTTTTCTCACTACACTCCCCCCGGGTTCACTCCTCAACAATTTATCAACAACTTAGGTAACAGCAGAGGCATTCATAAGTGAAATGTTTAGTTAAAGCATAGTAACCCTGCCCTTGAGATGCATTCAAGGCAGTCAAAACCATATAAGGCTTTTATTAGAAAACTTCAACTACAGGACAGTCACTACTCCAGGCTGACCACACTATCTCCATGGTGACCTGGGATTAATGATTCCCCAGTACTGAGTTAGACTGGCTTTTTGCCTATAAAGGCACGTAGCAGCTCAATGGAAGGCCATCACCCAAAGTATTATAAGGAGCAAAACAAAACAAAAAAACCCCACAATCCAACAAAACAAAACACAGCCTTACTACTGCAATCACTGTCCATTTTCTGTGAGTTATAAACTCTACTCAGTAGAGTCCTGAGTCAGGATTTTGGTATGCTTTTGGGATTTGTCAAGGATGTACTTGTTTAAACTTGTATGGCAAAGTCTGTGTATCTCAAAGCACTTTAAGGCTGTTTATCATTTAGACTCTTAAGACCCCTGGCAGGGTAGGTTATGTCAAAAACTGGACAACTTAGGCGTTGAGGCTCCGGTCTTTAGAAAATTTATTGCTGCTAAGATTCCTTCCAAGATCTGTGCCTAGATGCTTCAGGCACTATTGAAAAAGGGGTTTACGTGCCTTAGCAGATTTACCCTGTTTCATAAGCTTCTCCCTGGCATTACTGTCAATCTCAAAAACCAGTGAGAGTTCTGGAAAGGTCAGGGAGGTCATGAAGGTCCATTTAATAGTATCAGATCGAAGCAAAGTACAGATGGAAGCCTACTGCATTTTTCTGATGCATGCTGCAAGTTGTTCCAACTAGTTTTAAAACTAACCTAAGTCTTTGGATTTAGCCAGCACATTCGTTAGCAAGTGCTTCATGTTAGCTTCAGCTGAAGCTGAGGCTTTTGTTTGGTGGTATGATCTAAATGAATTAATTTTTAAAAGGAATTTGCATTATTTAAAATATGTTGTTGTGAATCGTGTCAGGGAAGCTCCATCAAGGACTGAAAGTATTATGTGCCGTTTGTCTTATTGCTGTGAAAACGTATTCAAGAAATTAACTTTTCAACTTAACTGAAATAAAAAGGAATTTTATGTGAAGACAGGGGATTTTTTTCCATTTTGCTGTTGATAGATCCAGATATATCCAGTACAAATTTAAGACATGCTGTGAGTGGCTCTCAGTACCTCTTGGAAGCTATGGGAGAAGCAACTGAGGGACTATGTAGCCTATGAGAGATTCTTAGACCAGTCAGGCTCCAACAAGTCTCTGCCTGCATGAGGGCAATCCTGACTACTACTGAAATGTGTGCAAGCCCAAATGAGGCTCTAGGGATTCCCAGGATGTCTGTTGCAAGCTTCTCTCACTGTAGCCCTATGTTTGCTGTGCTTCAGTATGTAACACTGCCTGACTGAATACAAGTGTCTTGGTGCAGATTACATCCAGTTAAGGAGTTACAGTCTGTCTCCAGCTCCTACTCAGGAAAAGACTGTTTCTAGGCAGCTTTAACTGTCTGACAAAGCACACTGCTTACACAAGCTGTGTATTTTAAAGATGCTTGCAGAAAGGGGAGGGAAATTTTTCAAGTAAACTTGGCCTGTTAGAGCAAGTTTATATAAAGACTATAGGACAATTAACTTCTTGACAACTGCTTTTTCTTGATGTGCCCTAGACAAACAAACTAGGCTACTTGAATGCAGAAAAATTAAAGTGATTGTTAGTGAACATAATAGAAGTGCCCTAAAAGGTTCGTGTAGTTTGTCCCACTCACCTAAAATCTCAGGTTGCTTTATGGAAAAGGCTGCTAAAACATCCTTCACCTTTTTTCATTCAAGAAAGCTTCAAGGGGAATTTTCAATACAGGAACAAAACCCAAAAAACTCAAAACAACAGATCAATAAAAAAAATTATATTTGAAAAAAGCTATTTGGTTTGACTTACAGCTTGATCTACATAATTCCAAAGTCTCCAACAGAGATGTGGAGCCATCTTTTGTGGTTCGTGTTAGTGTGGCTCTTGGAAGCTTTGGTACTGGTCATGTTTTCAGTACCCACAGCCACTTTTTACTCCTGAGAGGAAGACTACCTTGTCTATAAGACAGTGTAATCTTTTAGGCAAAAGAGTAAAAAGTCAGTTTATTTGAAGCAAAAAGATGATGGAAATAGAAATACCAGTACTTCACATGGAATAATGCTTCACTGAAAATGTTTTTCCTCTGGGTAGAAATGGGAAGGAGTAAAAAGCTAGACTCTGGATAAACTGTGTGAAATTTTATAATTGTCCTATGCCCCAGTATGTTACCAGAGGCAGGAATGGGTTGGAACAAGTTCTTACTCCACTGCTTGTACTGTTTCCTGTGGCCTCAGTAAATCACTTAACCTTTGTCCCTAAGTTTCCCTATTCAACAATTGGGAATTTAAAAACTTAATTTTCTGCCTCAGAGAAGTGTTGTATAATTTAACTAGTTAATGTCGGTAAAAGGCTTTGAAGCCTCATAGAATAGCTAGCTTGAGTTTTCTTAAGTGAGGAATATGACAAATCCAGGGTGGTAATATATAAATAATATAAATATATAAAACAGACTTCTCCCCCCAACCCCCAGAAACAAGAGTGAACAAGTTGAATGTGAAATCAGTGTTGCTGTAGAGTATAAAGAACCAGTGACTGAACAAATCTGCTTTGGAACACACCCTGGTAATTCACAATTCTATCAAACAATCTTCAATCTCCCCATTTTGAATTACTGGCATATATGATGACTCCACCATGCATTTTTCCTTCTGATTTCAACTCCCCTTTTAACAACACAAGTTTGTGTTTGCCCAGACAAGTAGGAACATTGACAGTATGGGATATGAAATGAATTAATTGTTTGGTGGGGTTTTTTTCCATGAAAAGTTTTGCCATCCCAGTAATATCTTGTATAGTTTTCTTTGAGTGTGCCCTCAGCCCTACACTTATCAGGTGTCATTTCTTTTTATTCAATAATTATGCCATTTTCAGTAGTGCTGGATGAATGCTTCAGAAAGCTGTCTATTCATTCCAGCTCTTAAATAAACTCATTTCAATTATGTTAATGCATATTTCATGTACACTTTATCTGATCATTCTAGTGAATGATTTATTGGCAGGAATGTTTGTCCAAATGAAAGATTTTAAGGTTCAGGTAATTCAAAAAAGAAAAAAAAAGTGAAATATGCATTTCTAATAGTAAAACTCTATACTATAAATCATAAGTAAACTCAAGATCAATGTGTTAGTGTACATAAACATGAAAAATGAACCACAATCTAACAAAATTCTTTCTACCTTAGTTCACTTGCAGTGAAGTAATCTTGAGCAAATATCAAACTAAGAATGATTTTTAAAACATCAGAATATTTTCAACAGGTAGTCAATGAAAGAAAAACAAAACAACATTCCAATAATTGACAATTCACACACAGACCTGCAATACAAAGAATAAATCACCTGCAAATTCTCTGGTCTTTTATTCTATTTGTCTTCTCTGGGTACTGAATTTGGTACGACAAAATTCATGCTGTTTATCTCAGCAACACAGCAGAACAACCTACTGACAATGCACTGTTATCAATAAAGTATCCTTTGGAGAAAAGTTGATTTTCCTGATGGATAGAACATGTTTATAGAAGCTAGTGTTACCAATAACATAGTAAAATTGAATAACTTTGGGTTTTCTCCACATTTAGTTTCAGTGTGGTCATACACAACTGATACATGGCTTATTTGTTTAGCTGAATTATTATTAAAATGGGCAAAGCGATATGATACCTCTACCAATGAGTGTACATTTAAACTGTCAGCAGTGCTGAGAATCAACAGAATATTTCTATACTTCCTTCTAAGAAGTGTTCATATGTACAGAATAGTTTGGAGAAGTCACAAGTACTCTGAGGACAAACAGTCTAATATTTATAAAACCCAGGCAAGCGTTTTTGATGACATTCATAATTTTCAAATTTCAGAGTAAAAAGGATAATCTCCAAGGCAAACAATGAAATTTCTCCCCTTAAACAAAGAAGAAAAACAAAAGTGAGCTTGTTGAACAGGCAGGCCAAACAGCACCACTTTCTGTAATAGTTTGTATTTCCTCATATCAGTTTACACTCAGACTACTACAAAGCAGAGCATTTGCAGAGGTCTGAGAAACATTACCCTTTATAATTTGTCTTCTCTCATAGGAAATTAGTCTACCATCATAATTCCTTTCTCTCCCAATCTCTGTCTCCTTTTGCACTTTAGAAAATAAGTTGTGGCTCTACAGTATGTGACAGCTCTATCATGTGGGAATTTTGCCAAGTCAAGAAGCCCGTCTCTGCAAAGGGTATACCGGTATTTGAATGATCCTGTTGCCATTGGTGGGATTACTTCTTTTGAGTCACATTGTTGCCTTGCCACAAGTAGGGCAAAGGATAAGCAAGAAATGTTCAGAGGTGATGGGTGTGTTGAGGGAGGAAAAGAGATATTTAATTATGTAACTGAGGGTTAGACACTTAGTGGTGCACCATGACTTTTTTCACAGCTTTAGATGCTTTCTAGCATTTATGGCTTTAGGTAGTCCTGTATTACAAGATGACGGAGTGAAGGAGACGATTCCATGTTACTAAAGAACAACACTATTACTCTAGTCCTCAAGGATGTGTTAATGCAGTAAATCACTCCGTGGAGGTTGAAATAATTTCAGTTGGAGGAGTAAAAGGAGTGATGTTCTACAGCTATTGGAAAAAAATTATTAACTCCTCTCCTTCCCCCTATTGCTTCCCTCTGTCCTTCTGTGTCAAGATGTGAAGGGCTGGGTGCACCTGCTCATACACTGTAGGCAAGGTAGGAGATAACTGACTGGTTTGTGGATCACAAGGAGACTTCAGTATGAGAAAATGATATACCAGAGACCAGTTACCTGAACAGTCAGGGATCTCTGTTAAACAAGCATTATATTTCAGCCCTTTACAGGCTTGCAGGTTTGATCAGGATCTGCTTTAGTTCCTAAATTCAGGTCTTGGTGGCTGTCATTTTAGTTCCTAATTTTATTATTAGTTCTTTTTTCAAAGTTAGTTAATAGACTGGAAGGTTTAGGTGAGAATCACGAGGATTAATTTCTGCAGCAGTTGAAGGGGAAGGAGTGATAGTCACCAGGGATAACCTAGTGGAGGAAATGCCCAAAGTGGAGAGACACAGGATACCCAAGGATGTGAACCCCAGAAGACAGATAAAACCCCTTTTCTGAATCAATCTCTGAAAGAAACTGTCTTTCCCCACTGATTTGGGGGATGCTGGAGGTGATTGGTTATTCTGAGGCTTAAGTTAATCTTTCTGTATACCACCCTTCAGTTCTCTCATGGAGAACTGGTCCTTTGGGTTGTAGTGACCTATCAAATGCTGTGTTTGTGGAGTCTGTTTTAAATTCTGAAATGCTTATTTATTTCATTTCCTCCCAGAAACAAACAAACAAACAAACAACATTTACTTCCTTCTTAGACCATCATTGCTGATACTACTCAGTTCCTTCACAATTGCTTGCAGCTGGATCCATTAAAAAAAAAATAAAACATCCTCTCCTTTTTAGATCATACACAAGATGAGGAAAGAAAAATTACTCTAACTACAGTGGGCTGCAACTACATTAGTTTCATCCAATGCTATCTTCATTTCCTTCCTTTCCCACTTAGTTACATAATGTGAAAATTGTCCTATTTTGGTATTATTATGATGATTTTGAGCTTCTCATTCTTCTTTCACATAGTGTTGGCTGCCTAAGATGACCTCAGAAACAACCTGGTTAAAAAGAAAACAAAAAAACAGAGTTAGCAGAGAGAACTGTTCTTTTGTAATGGCAACCTTTTGGAAAAGAGTACTAGCATAGCTCCTGCTTACTGTACGTTTTTTGGGGCTATTTGGGGAATGTGGGACACTCCCACGTATTCTGATTGACTTCCAATTAATGTAGAAAATAAAAGTACTTAAAAAAAGAGATGAGTTCTATTTCCAATGAATTGCTTTGTGTATGAGAGCCTGGCATATGGTACAAACAGGGACAGAAAAGAAATCCCTTTGGTATTTATTTCTAGAAAAAGAATAAATGAGGCAAATCGCTATTCAGGCTGTAAGCTGGGTTGTATGCCCTTCTATTTATTCATAAGAGTTCGAAGTGGTAAGAGCTAAGCTGGTGGCAGAGTCAGCTCAGGGTTCCTCAATAGAATCGGCAGAAAATTAGTTTTATTGATCCAGAAGTGAGGGGTAGGAACACTCACTGTGTCTGTAAGAAAGGAAAACCTGGCCCTGGTTGAGAGAAGCAGGTGGATGGATCAGATCATATATTTGACTGCTGCTTCTCAGTGGGCAGCTGCAGCCATCCTGGCATCCACAGAGGCACAGGTGAAAATAGGAAGTGGGACCTGTGTTTCTTCTCTGTGTCTATAGCAGCCTGCTACCCTATGAAACTGCTTTTTTCACCTATGTATAGAAGACATCTTCCTTCTTGACTAAACAGATTTTTGTAAGCAAATTAAGTGCTGTATCTGTGGTATTTACTGCAACAGGTCAATATTTGGGTTGGTACAATATTACCTGTTTCTGCCATGCTTCTACCAAACAAAGACTGCGCTAGGATGGAAAAAAAGCCCCCAAACCAATCCTACCCAGAATCTTTGCATTCTGCAAAGGCTGAAATCTCAATGCACATTATTCCATGCCCAAATTGTAACATTGAATATCTTCCCTACTTTAAATACTTTAAAAAAATTGCTTTCATTTATCTACAGTATCACAGCCAAATTTCCATCAATGTATGGGATCTTATTAACCTAAAGGAGACACAACAAAGGCACCTATGATGCAGCCAGGCTGTGAAAAAATAAATACAGAGTGAAACTCCAAAAGAAAACAAGTTCTTTCTTTCAGTGTTCTATGTTGACTGTCCAATTACTATTTTGAAAGATAATATGAGTTAGTATTGTGGCAAAATGCAGGAGTCTTAGTGAAACTGGATTTTGGCACTCTGCAGATTGGGATCTTAATGTGTATGTTCTATTCAAGTTTTTTCCCAAAAATCTACAAGTACACAGACAGCAGAGTCAGAACTTGTGCTCAGTTATGAAATATGAAGCCTACCTGAAAAACTGAAGACAAAAGACATCCTGGACAGCTGTAGTTTGATGAAGAGATAATTTTGTCCATGTTCTTCCATTTGCGCAGAGGTCTATCTGAACCATTCCTGACATGTTTGCATAATTTGTTTCAAGCAATATTTTCATTTTTCTAACCTGTCTATCTGCATGATACTAAGAAATAAACTGCTTGAGCAAAGAAGTGATATTAACTGACGAAAAACAAATAGTGTACATATGTCATGGACTGATGTTCAGCCACAGTGTGAGACGTATTTGCATTCCTCCTAGTCTACGCTATTCCCTCATATTGGACTTCAGACACTCTTTCCACTGCTATTTCTAAAAGACATTGACAGGCAGTATCAGCAGTTTCACATAGTTTCTAATTTTTATTTATGTTTAAATGAACCAAATTACACTAGCACACTGTAACATACATAGAGAGTAAGGAACTGAGAATATGAAGGATGTAAAGTATCAAGTAAGTTGTTCCCTCTTGTCAGAGTCAGTAGTCTGGACATTATATTGGCAAATAACGCTTATGATGAATTGCACAGCTCAATCTGCAGCTCATACATGTATATTGGAAAACTGAAGAGAATTAATGTGAGCAATTTTTTAATATTAAATTGAAAATGAGATATCTTTTTTGCCAACAGAATATTACGTCAAATTGTTTTCTTTATTGCATTTTTCTTCTGAATATGATTACTATTTTCCATTTTCTTTAAGAATGCACAATCCTACTGTTTTTTCATACTAACTATTTGGGCTTTCCTTTGATCTATAACAATTTCATTTAATTTAACAGAACAGGAGTGGAGTTCTCAAGCATTTTATCATTTCCTTTGTGATGAAATCTGATGCAAAGTCCATGACTTCTGTAGAAAAAGGCACCGTTATTGACATAAATGTGCATTGTGTCAGGCCTTCAGATTTCAGACATTATTTATGTGTCCTGACAATAGTTCTTGAACTGTGTAGACAGTACTGATGGATTATCCATTCTTCAGCATTTCAAAATGGAATCAAAAAAGTTGGATGGAGAAAAAATCTTGGTCTCATTGTAATCGAAAGATGCTCATTACAAACATTTCCAAATACATTCCTTTTGAACTATAATTCAAATATATAGACCTACTAGACTTTTTTATAACATAAAAATTAATTCCTTTCTAATGGAACTACCAGTGGTTGTCCAAGGATCAGTGACTTTGATTTGATTACACTGAATATAGGGTAGCCTCCATCCAAAGCATAGTTATATTATATATGATGAAATGAGATTATTAGGTAGGATCATTCCACATTCTAGTGCCTCAGGAAGTCAGCTAGGAGGACTGCACAAGAGTTCCATTGGTTGTCACATACAAAAGAAAGGCTGGCGAAGGCCAAAGATAAGTGGGAATTACAAACAGCTGTCAAACACGCTGGTCAGACCTAGAAGGGGCATGAGATCAAGAGATGTGAGACTAGTGCCAATCGTGTGTTTTCTCAGCTGATTTTAAAGCATGTGATTAGGGGGAAAAACATTTTGACTTGAAGATGGCATGTCCTCCGTGTTTAGTTGACACATTACATGCTTAATTGACATGTTACTGTGAAAAAATATTATTAAAGTGATTTGTACTTCAGAAGTAAGGTAGCAGGTTTGTTCTTGCTTTATCTCTTTAGTATACTAACAGAGATGACTGTGAAGAGACCTAGAACGTGAAATCAAATGAGACATTAGGTTTATTAATAATTTAAGGAAAGTACTGATTGCCACATTCACAGAGGAATTACAAGCTTGGGGCAGGGGACTGTATCTCTGACAGGGGCTCAACCACACAAAGGATTCTAGCAGGAATTAAAGCTTCAATAAGTGTAAGAGCTCATTTATGTTTATAGTCTTATTCAAGATAATTTATGTGAATGGGATTTTCAGAAAAAGACACAACAAAGTCAGACCTCAGAAATTCATTATGAACCAAGACTCATTATGAACTGAAGGCTCAGCTTGAAACCAAATAATGAAGAAAACATCACTTTCCTATGGAAACTGTGTGGAGATAGTCATTTACAAAGGAAAGAGCAGCATCTGTGAGAGAACCTATAGACCTTCAAAGTTCCCTCTTCACAGCAGCTAGCAAGAACCACAATGGCCCTCAGTTCTGTTGCCTCCTCTGTGTCCCTTGCCCTGTTCATGCTCTTTTTCCTTTCATACATCCTCAATGAGTGTCTTCTGTGGGACTGTCATTTTAACTACATGCTCTATATTTAAGGGTCTCTTGTCATACCAATTTTTCCAATATTCAGTCAATCAGGTAACAAGATTACTAAGAGGGAACACGAAGATATTTGGTTTATCAAGCCACTAAATCTCACATTGACAATGATCGATGATAATGATGTATACATGCACACAACATGGTAATTTAAAGAGGAAAAAATTGGTAAAATCCTAACCACATCCAGAAAGAAACATATGAAGGAGAATTTGGAATTCTCTGGAAAAAAACCATGGACAGAAATCATAGTTTGATGCAAGAGAAGGATGAAAAATGGTACTAACTTACATTTGTCATAATAGGCAAACATGTTAGGATACAGGACAAGTAGATATTGGATGGTCTAAAATGTTTGGAAGGTTTCTTCCATCAAGATGGCAACAAAACACAGTAGATGGGAAGCGGCAGTAGTATTCAGGATGCAAGAAAGACAAAAGTGTTTGATAAATGTTTCTGTCCCTCCATTTGGAAATAAGGGGAATGGTATCTTTGTACTTGATGAGGAGGTTCATTCATTGCTAATGGAATAGCAGAAAATAAGCATCTTTTAAACTTAGAGGGAGGAAGTATTATTTCACTGCTCAGTTTTGAGATTTGAGTGATGGGATATTCTGTAAATATAATGGACTTTTCAAAGACTTTTGAATTAGTGGTGCACAATATCCTGATTATAGAGTCAATGCTATGCAACACCAATAAAGAACATGTTAGATGACTTAAAAATTGGTCACATGATAGCTCTCAAAATCACAGTCATCAGTGGTCAATGGTTAATGCTGAGTTGCTGTTGGACAGTTGTGTCCTAATGTTGGGAGGTTACCATAAGGATCAATACTGGGCCAGTGTTGTTCAGCATTTTCAGTTCTGGGAATCACTAACTGGTAAATAATGAATTGCAGCTGTGGAAGGTTCTAGGTGACCAAGACATCATAGAGGCAGGCATATAAACTGATCTGAATCAGTTGTAGCTAAGCTTGTTCAAATGAACTGTTTGGAATACAGCTAATTAGTCCCATCTAAAAAGAAAAATAGAGCTCAAGGGTGAGAGCAGGGGAAGCCCATCACCTGAAAAAAATGCAACTGAAATAGAGCACGTGAGACAAACAGCTCTCAGTAAACTTCCAGAACAAAGGAAAGGCTGAGGAACAACTCTGTAAGAAAAAGAAACTGGGAACAGGAAAGTCATCTAACATTTACATGTGGCCTTGGCAAATATGTGTAGATACTTCTAGAGTTCCTGTGACCTTCATTTTTTATTAAAAAAAAATTTAAAAAGGATGCTTAACAATGGAAAAAGTACAGAAAAAAAAATTAAAAATTAACAAAGAACAAAAGTGTGCTGGTTTAAAGGTAAACCAGCAGGGGAAATGAACCCAACTCAAAAGAGAGATTATAAGTCAGAATAACAATTTAATAAAATAATACAATAAATACGATTATACAGACAAACAATTGATTTTAACCCACAAAACCCAAACGTATAACCCAGCACCCTGGGGCATGAATAGATTGGTGTTCGTTGGGCCCCCTGAGTCCAAAGTAAAAGGAGAGGGGATAAAACCTGTTGGTGAGAGTGCTGTTGCAGTCTGGTCAAGAGTGGTGATTGCAGTCCAGTCGAGAGTGGTGGTCTCAGTCTGGTTGAGAGTGGTGGTCACAGTCTTTTCTTTAGATCCCACAAGTGGTTAAAAAAGTCCCAAGACTCCAAGATTATATATCCTCCGGTTCAGATAGGAATGCCCAGTACCTCCCTTAGGGCGGGGAGTTCCACAAAGGGTGTGAGGACAGGGGCACCCTCCTATCTCGCAGGCCTCTTAACACCCAGCTTATAGCCTGAGGAGTCAGGCTGCTCTGGGCAGAGGGTGCAAATAGTCTGTTGGCAACAGTTTCTGGGAAATGGCATGGAAGGCTATAGAATGCACAGTTTTGGGTTACACCCATACAGTGATGAACCAGTCCCAGCTGTTCTAACTAGGACAAAAAGTGAGGGATTTAGTAAAAACAATCCCTTTAGCTGATCAAAATGATAGGATGTGATTTGATCAGAAGTAGTGGAGAAATGCTTGGTACTAAAGGACTATATCATTAAGAGGAAAAAAAGCATAACCATGGTCAAAGGCTGAAAGTAGTTCCATTCAGATAGCAGTTAAGGTGCACATCTTTAGCAATACTGATGGGGAGGGATAAATTGGCACAACAAAGTGTCATTTGGGGGAATCTTCAAATCAAGACCTTATGTCTTTTTTGAAGAGGTATTTAATAGAAAACAAATAATTGATCTTGGTATGGAGTAATGCATATGGATTGCAAGGGCCTAGGATGACTAAGAAATGAGGCTTAGATTTCTAGTGGCCTGTCTGACTTTGCACTCAATAAATTTGTGACTTAAGGCCCCCAAAATTTCATCTCTTGTAAACTTCCTATGAATTTTTTTTCTGATTTGGTTCCATTTTACATTATGCAAAGAAGGTAGCTCCCACCTTTAAAAAAAACCCTGTCATGATTGTTAAGAGCCTCTTAAAAACATAAGCTGAAAAGGGAAACTGCATCATTAGCCACTGGTTACCCCTTACTTTTAAAAGACACACCATCTCTCCCCATCCCATGTGCCACACAAATGCTAAGTACTGTCTTCAAACTCAAGTCAGAAAAGTTTCCGGCAGAAAAGCTGGACCTAGAAAAGTCAGGGTTTGGTGAAATTCTGCCTTCCTGAGAGATTAATAGTGTGAATATGTGCTTAATTCTCTCTCACTTCTTTTTTGGCCTAATTTCACACTGCCGTTTTTATCTCTGGTCCCACCTTTTTTATCACTCCTAGTCCCTTTTTTTTTTTATATCTGAGGTGTCAAGTTCTCCATGCAAGGCATTTTTTTCTTGGCATAACTAGATCCCATTGTAACAAAAAAAAATTTCCTAAGAATTATAAGATTACCTACCTTCCTAATAGTACTGAAGCATGGAAAATTTCGGATGTGTTTGTAGCATGTAGCTGATTTAGTGATGTTATCTAGTGTGGTATTATTATTGTTGCCTACAGACTATGGTTGCCTGTCTCTACATGCAGATAGTGATGAAGCAGTGAACAAAAGCTTTCTAAATGAGGGAGGAGACATGGTACAATTTGAAGTTGTTAGCCATACAATATAACAAAGAGTAAGGCCTCTAAGTCTGAAAACAAAATATAAGGTTACAGTTTGAAAGGAAGCTAAAAAACTGTGGAATTGTGTACAATAGATTTATTATTTTTTAAGAGCTTGCCTAATTTAACCCCATAATCCCACATGTGAGCATATCATTAAACCGTATCCTTTCTAAAAAAGTAATTGAAGGTGAAGATGGGTGAACTGTGGAGCAGTTGACATTAAGAAAACTGCTCTTTAATTCACATATAAAAGTATAGAATGGGGTCAGATTTTGGAATGAAATTATGTGTGTCAGAAAGTGGAGTGTTGGCAGCACTGTCACTGTTTGCACTATTACTGGACAGAGGTCAAATTTAGGAAAGGGATTTTACTGAAAATATAATGACCTCAGTTCTAATTAGAAGATTTCTTTTTTTATTCTTTTTTTTAAAATATAGTTCCAGCATTACCATCTCATAGTGATGACGGGAACAGCCCTTATTCCTAGAGATTATCTTTCTTTATTATGGAATCACCTACTGGTACCATCTTCCTGTATACCTTGGGCTGATGTTAAACGTCACTAAGCAAAGGAGCTCTATATGCAGTTATTATGATATTCCAGTAAACAGAATAGCCCAGGCTTGGTCTCCTTTCTGTGTAAATAGTCCTTTGACATGTATAACACTTAATGGTAGGTGAAAGACTCCGGTGTTTCAAGAGGGTGCATTTGTTATGTGCTGAGATGAACCACTCCATGCTTGTTTATATGGTTTACCTGGTTTCTGCCTCCTTTGAGGCTTTTTTACTCATATTTTGAGTCAACAAAACATGTGCTGCAGGAACCACTGTGCTGATAGACCTCAGGCTGCCCCAGGGAGTTACTGTCAGGACCTGGGGGAACCAGGATAAACCCTGGGATGGAGCTAATTCTTCCTGTTCCACACTTCCTCTGTTTTGTTTAGATTATGCTTTAATGCTGTTGATGTGTGCCTTTGGATATATAATATGCTTTGCATAAGCGGGTGTGGTGTCATTTCCTCTGCCCAGCCTTGCTAATGCAACTTGAGGATGTACAAATCCTTATTCTAGTCCTCTAAGAATCTCACTAGAAAAGAAACTGGAAATAAATCTCCTTGAATGGAGGATCCAAGAGGCTGATGCAAGCCCAGAAATGGAGATACTAGAGTAGGATTTTTTAAGTTTCCAGAAATGACCAGTCACCTGGTGACCACACCTAGTGTGGTCCTAGGTAAACACAGAAAAATTCAATTCGGCAGTTCCTAGGATAGGTAGAAGAGTGATTAGTCCCATGCTGCCCATTTTGGAAGAACAAAAGGGTGAGTGTTTCCATTTCATTGTTTGCTGCCAAACCACTGAGTAACACAGTGCCTGACTACATGAGCCGAATAACCACCTAGAAATTTTATTCTGATTCAACGTACTTTGGAGGAAAAAACCAGTCCACTGTAAAATGAAAACAGTATAGATTATTTACTTCATAAAATGATTGTGATCAGACTTTAAAGATAAATTTAATATAGTAATTTAATTTTTTTAGAAGATTACAACTTTTAAGTAAATAAGAATTAAGTAAATAAGAATTTTACTTAAAAGTAGTGATTCAATATGTTTAGGAATAGGGGAGATGGTAATCCAGAAGATGAGGTGAGAAAGGAGTTACAAAAGTCTTTTTCTTTATGTAAGCTCTAGGAAAATGCTTATATTCAACAAGAAGCTGCCAACAATGTTAGTACTCAGCAACTTTACCTCTTCCCAGAATTGCAGTAGATCCACTGATAAAAGAATTTATGCTTGAGCACGCAGCACTGACTTAAGGGTAGCGTTTATGAATATATTAATGCTCCTTTCAGATTGTAAGGAACACAAGGACTTTAAAAATAATTAACTGTCTTTAAAAGTCTACTGCTGGTTTTATATGTTAGGTTATTTTGTTATTTGGGGATTTTCCTCTGCTGGATTTATGCTGTAGCACAGTTAATCAGCAGGCTGTTTCATGGAAAAATGTCTGTTTCATGGAAAAACCCACGAATCAGGTGCCACTGAGTCCTCCTTGCAGTTGTGGTCTTCCATTGGATGGCCAAAATTTAGAAACTAAACTGAGGACTAAACTGATAAAGTGACAGAAGGACAGAAGGACTGCTGAACAAAGAAAATCATGAAAATCATGAGCTGGCTTTTTTTTTTTTTTAGTTTTTTAGTTTTTTTCTTTTAAAAAGAAAGATTGAAGCTGCCCTTTTTCATTCAGAATACATGGTAGTAGAATATAAAGGTCTTCCTTGCAGGGTATCCCAATGCCAATGGTTTGAGCCTCAAAGTTTAGCTCTAAACCTGAAACAGTTTTTGAGGTGGAGGCAAAATATGAATGGCTCTCATTTTCTCAGGGAAACATGTTTATTTTCTTCTTCAAATATTTTTTAGACCAGTAGTTTAATGATATTTTCAAACTGTAAACAAACAAATCTTGGAGCAACTTTGGAAACCCATACTGTATATTTGATTGCTTTTAAGTTCACTGTTAAGGCTTACTGGTCTTCTTCCAGTCTGTAGAAATTATTTTGGGGCAGGGAGACTAAGTATTTTTCTGTACGTGTCTCACAGGGACAGGAAGACAGAATATGATTTGTTCTCCTGTGATGCAGAGAGAACTGACAATTCTGTGATTATGATGTTAAGTGAAGTTGGGAGGCTAAAGCACAAAATTCTGTGCCTTTGCTGTTACATCAGTGGCGTGGAGAGAATTATACTGTTTTTCTTGTGCTTTGTTTCACCTCTTTACATTACAAGGTCTCCAAGGTATGGGTTGATGCTGATTATGGACATATATATCACAGTGTTCACTAGAGACCAGTCACAAGCAGCACTTCTAAGAGTTATTATGGAACAAATAATAAATAGTATTGATGAAGAAATACGGACTGCTGAGAAGTGACGGAAAATACTACCTCTTCTGCTGTGGAGTCGAAATTAAAAGAGCTTATAGGGTTTTTGCTTTTCTCCCTATGGGTGATGTGTATTCTCACAGGCTTCACTAACCATTTCAGAGCAGGACAGCTGACCTTCAAAAGTAAATACAATTAAAGCTGAACAAATCAGGTAATTACAATAAAAACATGACTTGACAAGCAGCCTCTGGACAGAATTACAGTTCTATACACAGCCTTCACATTCAATTAGGATGATTTGAAATGGTAAAAATAGTTGTTTTACTTTTGTTTGATATTTGTGGGACGCTCCATTTCTAACCTATATTAGGGTTCTTTAGAACTTTCTTATGATACAGGATTTTGCTCCCTACCATGGGCCCCTTCACTCTCCTGCTCTTTTGCTACAACCTGTTGGCAGGTCATATTTGGCCCAACTGCAGAGCCATGCAGAGAGGAGGAGTATGTACCTGTCTCCAGCCTCTTCTTTCTCATTTTCTCATTTGAGAGAAGTGCAGGTGCAGCCTCCCAGCTCTGTGGGAAAGACAATGTGAATGGTGAGAACCAGAGATGGCAAAACATTAAGTCTAGAGAAAGGGCTCAAGATTAATGCTATCAATGTTGCTGATGTATTAGCACATCATAGTATCGGCACCAGCACTTAGAACTGAGAAAGACATTTCACTGTCACCTGTCACTGCCGCACTGCCTGATATTCTCAAAGCAAGAATGAGTTACATGGTCCAGAAAAAAATGCTGAGCAGAGAAACAGGTGATCCATGATGACATTACAGCACTATGCATTAATATATTGGATGACTTCAGTGCTGTTCAGGCCTGTGATATTCCCTGTTATGGTAAAAGTCTGTGGTGTTTAACCCTCCAGGTATCCCTTTACTTTGAAATTTTCCCCTCATGTTGACAATGAGCAGCATTTCACTCTGTAGAAGAAAACGGACATATACAACTAAGTAAGAGAAGGTGAAAATATATTGAAAGCTCTGTGGGATCTAGCACTGCTACAGTGCATGCAGTATATTGGTAAGGGATGAAGCAGGGGATGAAGCAGCACTCTACATAGTGCTCTCCAATCTTACTGCCCAAGGGCTCAGAGTAGAGTGATACTTGATGGCATCATGATATTTTGCTTTCTGGTGAAATGTTCAGATGGAAACAACCTTACTACAGAGACAGAGAAATGAAATCCAGAACGTGCCACTGGAAACATGCAGGTCAATCCTGAAATAAAAGGTCGGAGAGGGAAACCAACACTCCCTGGATCTGCAGGATATCAATAAATTCCTATATCCACTGCAGTTCTCACAGCATTGAAAAAAAATTTGGTCAAATTCATACAGAAAAAACTTCTAAAAGCACTTTAATCCCACTGAAACCAATTTGAGCAACTCCCTGTAAAGCACAGAGTGCTCAGGCCTACAACTGAGAAAGCACCATAATCTAGTTTAAAAAGATTAGACAGGTGATCTGATCTTGTGAAATCCCTGGTGCTACTTCCACGTCTAAGAGTTTAGCAGCATCAGGCACATGGTGGAACAAAGTCCCCAAACAGACAGGAGACCTGGGATCATTCGGATGTGTCTGGCAGAAGGAGCTGCTTGTTCAGACTTGCTTGAGGTGTGGGTCACAGAGCAGTGTCTGCAGGACTATATTTCTTAGCAGTGTTACTGTAGCACCTTAGAGGTTAAGTGCCATTCTGTCCTGGGTTATGAGTCAGGGCAAAATGGTGTCTGAGCTAGTGGAGATCCAAGCTGACACATCCATGTGGCACAGTTCTGTGCCATACAGCTCCACCAAGGTGGATCCTAAAGCAGTACTGTGGCACTGGCATGGCACAGCCCCAAGTTTGTCAGATGTGCAAGAGACTGGTGCTTTTTCAGCGATGCAAGAACAACACCATGGTGCCACGTCTGGGCTGCCTCTGCTCCCAGTAGGAGCTCAGGTGCTGCTGGACTGAGTATCTCTGCACAGTGTAAAAACATCTAGTGCCAAACTAGAACCCCATTGTGCATAGTATTTGACAAACACAGCACAGAAAGACACCTTGCCCCAAGGAGTTTACCATCTAAATAAAATGGAACTAGTGTAGAATGCACATTGCTCAGTGTATAAAGCACTGCTTGTCGCTTTTTCTGCCAGCAATGTGCCAGAAGTCAAGCTACTAAATTGCAGTTAGCAGATGGGCTAGGTACTCCCATTGCTTTTGCAGAGTACCGTGCAGAGACCACGACTCTTCATCATGCACCTGACTCTATCAAAAATCCATAGTTATATCATAAAGAGTGATATAATATCTCCAAGCTCGATGAGTTATATGCCCCTCATTAATATACCCTTTATTTTCAGGGAGCTCCCAGCTTTTGAAAGGGTGAAGATTATTGAGGTTTAATAAATGAACTGCTGCAAAGGAACATGTTGCCCTCCTCCTCCTAAAAAGATGCTATTTATATCAATAATCCCATTGTGAGTGTTACTCCAAACCTCAGAACAGAACAGTGACAAGTTAACCAACCATTTTTGTAATAACATTTACTGCCCTTTATGAAGTTAACAAATCTATTTTTCAAATTTCAGTCATTTAGAATACAAAGGAAAAAGTCATTTTTTCATATGATAAAATGTAGCTGCTGCTGGAATCAAAGAGTCAACCACATTTTTTTCATTAATTTGATTATTCTGAAATGATTGATAAGATTAATTAAAACTGGTTTGATTCAGAGATCTTCAGAGGACCTATCTACACAACTCTTGCAATTTCCACTTGAATAAAAATGGAACAGCATCTATAGGGAGACAGATATACCCAGCATGCCTCTTTTCCACTCTAACTGTATGATAGTTATTATGCCTATTATTCTCATTGTGAAGCTTCAGTCCATCAGGAATATTTTGAGACTCTTTTTATTGGTGTGTAGAAGGAAAAAAACCGAGGCCTGTGAGATAAAGAAAGAATGAAAGAAGGAAAGGAAAGAAGGAAAGAAAATGAAAGAAAAGGAAAGAAAAAACCCTAAAATTTAAGTATAATTTCAACCAATTAAAAAGTCAGCTAGTCTGTTGAACCTTTCAGGGAACAGATAATTTCACCTCCCTGAACAAAATGTCTTAAAGACTTCCTTTAAAGCTGTGAATAAGCAGTGTTTTTTTACCCCTTCCCCCCTCTTTCCTGGTCTGGGATCTAGAGTTAAGTGTACCTGACAAACCAATAGTATTTGCATGAATAAAACCAAACTTGTATTACTGCATCAAGGTCTAAGCCTTCAGTATTATTCACATAAAATACTGTGCTTAGGGAGGGTTCAATCTACTCTCTGGAGTTACAGATGTTCTTCTTGAGTATGTCTACAACAACCTTTTAGATGGCATTTATTTTCCCATTTCATAATGTGCCCTGTTTTTGACTAGTCTTCAGTGTAGGTGTCCTGCTTCTATAAATAAAATAACCAGTGGAAGGGTATGGGTGACACTCTCTTCCTTAGAATTTTTTTGTCTAAATGTGCTCCCCAAGATGATTTTTTTATAACATTTCAGTAGAATCACATTATTCAAATAAATTTCAGTGACCATCAAGAAAATATGATCAATAAACACATTGCTATGTCCTACCACTGTCAAGATAGGTAAGGTGATAATCTAGCCAAAATTTTGATATGTGTTTAATTAAAAAAACCCCAAACATTCAGTAGACTGCTATTCAGTGAATGAGCTTCAGTGGGCTTTGATATTAAACATGCATGTAGGTGTTTTTCCAAATTTGGTCCCATAAAGGACAATATACGTAATAGGTATCATGGAGGAAAGTAACTCTGTTTAAAGAAGAAAAAGAAACATGCAGGAAACTTCAGGATATTGAAGTAAGGCTACTGATTAAATAAAAGAGTTCTTGATCCATCTAGTGCTGATAGTATCAGTTATGAAACATTGTAAGGCAGTGAAAAATTTTTCCTCATGCCAAGTCAATAGGAAGTTTTAACATCTACTTTATTGGGCCCAAATTTTTTTTTCAAGACTTTTCTCAGCAATTCATGTGCTTATAGTAATGTATACACCTAAGAGACATACTTTATGCCACCACATTATGGTTTAGTCAGAGTGCACATTAAATCTCTCTTTATCGTCCTGGGTAAGAATTTCCATATCCGTATGAGTCTAACCATAGTAAGCTCATGCACAATGTAGGCCCACATTTGCATGTGAAAAGTCTTAAAAAATCAGGAGGAAAAGTGCCTACCTCAGTAATTTTTAAATAACTCAGGCCATTAATTAGTAACCTTTGTTTCTTCTACTTGCACAACCATAAATTAGTTTTATGGATTAAGTATATATTTGAACTTTTAAAAATGCTTTTATAGCTTAAAAAGCAAAATACTGTATTTGAAATCACACTTCAAAAACAGTGGAGGGGGGGGGGGGGGGGCGGAGGGTTGTGTCCGAGAACTGATTAGGACTCTAATATTTATTGTTACTGGAAAAATCAGTCTAGTTAATAATTGCAGCAACAACCTGGAGGCTCATGCAAGAAAACATTAAAATTAGTAAAATCAGTTTTCACAACAAAAAATTCAGCATGTTATTTGTTTATAAAGAGAAGCTTTAGGAAAGCAACAGCCATCAGCCAGCTGTATGGGGCATACCAGTTGAAACAGAGAATATGAGAAACCTCCAGTGTTATGAAAAAATTGGAACTTCCTCGAGTGCCATTTGTGATTTCATTACCAATTTGATGTCCTCACTTATGGAGCCCAACATAATCTTTTAAGCACTGGAGTAATCACATGTAGTCTTCCACTTTCCTGACAAGTTTGATGTTAACAGATGCAAAATGTATCTGCAACACTTGGGACTTAGAACTTGTGGGAGAGTGTTATGCTGGTGGAGATGGACTTGTATGCTGCCTGGCTGAGGTTTTGCAGGGGCACATAGTGGTTTATAAGGTTTTGACTTTTGGTTTCCAGAAGGGACCAGAAGTGAAGAGGTGGATTCTCAGGCAGTAGTTGCTCAGCATTTAAAGCAGTTTCATATGGTACAAATCAGTTTTGTACTATGGGGCTCTGCTGGCTTTGGAACACCTCCAAAGACCGTAATCATTCACGCAGTACTAGTATGAAGCAAAATGGTATTACAGCAGCAAGGGGTCAACTGTAGACATTCATCAGAGTTGCTGCTACCGCTTGCTATGGAAGTCCTCTAGAGGAAGCTCTCCCTATTGCTAAGAAAGCGCATTCCTGAATTCCCTACCCCCTTGCCTGAATCATGTGATTGAAAACCAACCAGCCAACAAACACAGTAGTTCCCTTTGCTTGCCTTGTGCTTTACAGCCATTTCCAACTTGCTTTTTCAACCATGATAAGGCAAGGTGTTAAAAGAATAAACCATGAAACCAGGAATGTTTTGCATAATCATGTGACTCCAGAAGATGGAGCCTTAAGAATACCATTTCTGGATGCATCTTTAGTAACTTTTGCCTCTTTCACTATGCTTGGCTTGAAACTAGAAGTAACTTTGTTCCGGAACTCTCTTCTACCGGGGGAGGCTAAAGATATGGTTTTTTACAGCTGTGAACAGTTATAGAGCTTCCCAGAACAAGCAGCACCATGTGGACAGAACTAAAGATATTTCCCCAGCCTGACTGCCTTGCAGAGTAGTTTCAGAGACATATTTTTTCTTCCCTGGTATGGATCTCCTGCCCTGAATTGGAACTCAAGAAATTTTAGAGGACATCTAAATATCTGCTTCAGCTCCATACTGAAGATAAATTAGATGGAGAAACTTCTTGGTGATGTCAACATTAGGGAAACAATAATTGTCTGTTAGCAAATATTTTCAAGTCTACAGTGGTGGGTCTCACCATGTTGGACAAGCATGCTCTTCTACTTCACTTAACTGGAACATGCTTAAGTACTCTTTCAATCTGGGCACTTTGGTCTCAGTCTCCTTAGGAGACAAGCTACATGGAGCTAAAGGAAATACTGAAATAAGTATATGTACTCACTTACCTGAATTTTCTTCCCATTCTTGAGCATTCATCTGAGACTTTTAAAGCTTTCAGGATCTTGCATTTCTGCTTGCATATAGACTTGCCTTGGTTTCCCTTAAACACCTGGCATTCCATCCTACTCCTGCAGCCACTGAAGTAGCCGAGCACTTCTCAATAAATGAGGTGACGGGATGTTTTGATTTTTGTCAGATAATCAGTCAGATTTCTTTGCCAGATAATCAGTTACTTAGTTACCAGCTCATGAGAACAGAGGATTTTTCTAGGTGCCAGTTAGCTCCTCACCTCCAGCTAACTTTGGGTGAGGAGATGATAGGAGATGCTCAACTACTTTTTATTGTTATCTCTGTCTTCATCATGTGGAATCCCAGTCGAAGAAGAAGGTAAAAAGGATAGCTATCCAACTAATTCCTAGCAGATAGTTTGATAAAAACCCCCACATTTCTCAAATCTATATGCAAAAATTAACCACCTCAAAGAGGAAAATATCATTTGTACAATGAGGGATTCTTCCAACTGTTTTAGAGATCCTACTCATCACATCTCTATCTTGATTATTTTGTGCAGACGAACATTTTTACCTGTTTGGACATGTTTGTATCTTGGTACAGCAGAAGGCTGATAGAGGTTTTCATCAGTCAAACTGAGTCAATCCATCAATCAAATATTGGTATAACTAGCAAGTGAAATCTATTCTTAGTCTATCAGTCTTTCATTCCCCCCATCTTCAAAGTTACCCACTCCTACAGACCAATTGATCCAGAGGCTGACAGTGGTACTCTTGCTTTGATTTCTTTGTGATAGAGTATCCAAAAGTATTTCTTGGCTTGTTCTAGCACTTACTTTCCTTTGCTTAGTGGTTCAGCAACAAACGTCTACACTATCACTAATTAATATGTTTGAAATTCTATCCTGACCCACAGCACTGAAAAAAATCTCAGAAGTCTTTGACTGTGGTAGCTATTAATCAGCCCTAAGCCTTTGCATTTGTCCTAATTCAAAGTATTTCTTTCACAATATATTTTCTGCATACCCCACCAGTGTTGATCAACGTAGATTTCAAAATTCTTGTTTATTCTATTTTACAGCATGTCAGTCTGGGAAGTTAGACAACAAAGCGAAAAAAGAAAAAAAAGGCTGTTTATTGGTCTCATGCTGGGGAATTTCAGACTCCAGCAGGGTTCAATGGAGTGTATGTCACCATCATAGAGCATGCTAAGGAGGCACACCGAGTGGGAACTGGTGATGAGAGAGAAGGGGCAGAAGAAGTCCGCATTTGGCAGCTGAGAAGGCATAAAGGAAAACAAACAACCATTTTTGCAGAGAAGCCTCTTTTACACTGTACAATGGATGCATGTTATTATCGGCCCACGTTATCCATTCTGCTGCATAAAGGGAAGTAGCCTCTTTCCACAAAACTCAACCCTACCACACACAGAAGCTCTGCTGTGTGGCCTCTGAAGACCTCAGGAAAGACACTAGAATTGTCTCTAAACTGAGACGTTGCCTCAGAGATGGGGAGGAGTAGCATAATATGTTGTTCTCATCCAACTCTGTAGTACTTCCCTCAGAAAATTGAAAAAAACAACCCACTATGCAGATACAGCCATCCCAGAACTCCTGATGTGCTAAGAGTGGATCTGGGCAGTCTCTCTCTACAATTTTACAACCAGAATGGAGGGAAATTTGAGATTTCTTTTTTTTTTCCCTCGAATCAGTCACACACACATTGACTCTCTGGATAAGGGCTAAAACATTGCTGTGAACAATGACTTATCCCTTTCTAAAATACTCCTTCATAAGAATATTTGCCCAGCAATGAACTGGATTTATTAAAATATCAGGTATTTTTACAGTATGCAGGTATGCTGACGTGTTCCATATGGTCTGCTAGCTCTAACACTCATTGTACAATAATACTGTCAAAATAATACAATAATACCTTCCATGAAAGAGTACACTTTTAAGGAAAAAGTGCCTACCTATTTCCAGGAAAGTGTAACTGTGAAAGAAACACAACTGCAGCTGCAGCTGAGGTTGCTCTGCCCATTTTTTAAAGGAGATACTTGGAGAAGATAGGAAAAAATCATTACTTTACCTGAATAAAAATTTGAAGCTTTTAAAAACACATATGTCAAATAGATAACAGATTAAATAAAAAAATAGTAAACCCCGTCCCCAAAACCAGAACAACCAATCAACCAAAAAACTAGCACCACACTTCCCCCTAAAAGACAAAAAAAAAAACTTTAAATCCAGCTCCAATCTTGCCCACTCTGTCGTTGCAGTTTCTATGTTTAGGTGGAAGTGACTCACTGTCCAGCAGCTAAACTTGTCTGATCTTTTGGGAAAGCCTTCCCATCACCTCTGAGGCAGCCACTCCCATCTGTCACATGGGTCACACTCCTCTGATCGAGCTCAGCACCTCACTCCAGAAAGGAGGCATTTCCCCCACCCACCCAGAGCTCGTCTGACTTATTCTTGCAAGAATATGTGATAACGTAGTACAGAAAAATCAAAAAGATACTCCCCTTCACAGCAATATGATATTGCCAGCTTTCTAAACAGTGCTTTCACCTCACCTTGGCTATGCAAAATTTTTATGACTTAAATGGCAGGAGATGTTACTTTTTGGCTGATTTCTCCTCTTCCCCTCCTGCGGGAGCACTCAAGGACAGAGGACTTATTGGAGGCTGGAACAAAACAGTCTTATCTATAGCACATCACTGCTTAGAGCAAATATTGTTTCTAGCTTCTGATTCCCTTTTTCCCTAAGGTAAGTTTAACTCCCATTTAGTTTAGGCATTTAGTTTGCCTTTGCTTTGTTCCTTCCCCGAAGTACCCAAAAGCAAAACATAATGCTGTGTCCCTGTTCCCTGTTGGTGTAGAAAGATTTCTGCATTTTTATCCAAAAAGAAGAAGAGGAATAAAACCCCATAGTTTTTGTTTTGGTTTCGTTTTTATAGTATTTTCAATTTCTCTCTTTTGTGAAGACTCAAACAATGTTTGAGAGACACTAGAAGTGATCATAACAAGGAAAAACTGAACTTCCTCAGGTTCAAGATACAGTTGCAGTACCATGGTCTTTAACCTTGCTGCCACTTTTTTCCATACAAAAATGGCCATCTGGAGCTTGAACACAGCTTACACTTTATTTAAATAGCTGATTCACTTATTCATCTTGAACTTTTTCATGTTCCTTGCAGGAGAATGAAGAGGTTTAGGCCTCTGTATCTGTTCTCATTATATTGCAATTCCAGTAAGCCATGCTTTGAAAAAGCCTACCAGTCAAATAGGATATTAGACTCTCATTTCTGACAAAAGCGTTTGAAAGGGAGGAGGTGTGAATGGGAAAAGAAAGGGAGTGGGGAAAAGAAAATATATTTGAGCTTACGTTTCCTAATGATAAAGATGTAAAGTTTGGGACAAGAGTTAGATTTGAAGAAGATCACTTGGGACAAAGAAGAGGGGAGGGTAAAGGTCAATGGGATCTATATTTTTTTTTCTGTCTATCTTCAGAATTAGTGTTACTCAATGTATAGGTGCAACATATTTATCCATATCCAGAATTAATACATGACCTTACTAATATTGAGTACTTAATTCTTGCACAGAGTATTTTTCCTCATAGCAGTAGATCACACAACAAAATACAAAGTTTCTAAGATAAGTCTCTTATATTAGTTACAGAATAGTGATGGTTTTTTGGTAAAGCAGCAAATATAATCCAGATTTCCTAATTTTCCAGATCAGTGTGTGTACCTCTAGACCATTAAGCACTACAAAAATCAATGAACTACATGATGTAATAGGACAGTGGGAGTGTTCTATATCTTGTCCTTGACAGATGTTCGTATCGACAGAAAACAGCCCAAAAGACAAAGCCTGTACCATGACGATTCCACAAAATCACTTAAAAAACCAGGAAGAGTAACAATCCTTAGGGCTCCAAACCTTCCAAATTAAGGAATTAAAATCCCTATAAAATGTCTAACCCCAGAGGCTTTTTACTGCAGAATTATCACTGGTAAATATATAGATTATTTAATTAATCCACTTGGTTTTAAGTCGTCTGCTCTTTTATTTTCCTTCTGTGCCTCACTTTGGTGGTTTGAGCCCCCTGGCACCTTCATAAATTGCTGAGAGGTGTCTGGTAGAAAGGATTGGAAGTTCACAGGCACAGGTGGATGTGGTGTAAGGGACCTCATCCCCATGTCTCAGTCCCATCTCCACTCAACATTTGCCCCTTGGATGCAGTCTTAAGTTCAAAGGCACACCCAAAGTGTCACCCCAATGGTACAGTCTTGCCAGCTTTGCTTTTAATGAGATCAGGGTTTCACTAGGCTCTGGAGTCTGTGATTCAAATGCTCTCCTCACTGTTCAGTTAATGGGATCAGAGTAGCTCCATCTGTAATGTGCGGGTTGTCTCCTGGGTAATCTGCCTCAAGGAGATGAATTGAGAAGCTTACACCTTTAAATATGATGCAGTCAAGGAGAATTATAATTATTGCATGTATTAACACTGTGTACAAGGCCCAAATTACATGGCATAGAAAATATGAAATAAAATGGAATATTGCAATAGCCAATAGTCAGGAAAGAAACTCTCATTTATTGAGCATTATCTATGCTGTTGGAAAACTTTGCTGTGGAGAAAAGAAACAGAAGATACATTCTCCCTGTAACTACTGGAAGTCCTCTAGGGCCGTGAGGCAGATCATAATACTTAGCTTGTATGTGGGAGTTGGAAAGAACTCCATCAGCTTATACTGTCATTTCTTCTTCCTCGGGATCAGTCTTTTTCCTTACTTTAAGATCAGAGAACAACCTTTGCCTCATTTGCTGTCCAGCCTGGTTCATTCATCTAAACACACTTAGTTAAAATGATATTTTTTTTGGACAAATTGTTTCCAAAAGGTGTCCATGTATTCTCTGCATTGATAGAGTAAGGAAGAGGTTGAGTGAATTTGGGAAGTCATTTTTGAAGTTGACTATAGTATCTGGGTGCCCAGTTTACTTCTCTGTTAGTGGGAATTATGCATATAAATCCCTAAGCTTTTGAAAAGCATAGCCCAAAGGCTTGACTTGTCAGTCTTAGCCTAAAGAAATGCAGGTGTCATCAGTTACAAATAGAGTTGTTGGAATTTAGTTGTCAAACTACTTGATTTGCATGTATAAAGATTATTTTAACCTCCAAATATTGGATGTCCTGGTGTTGCCTAAATTGAATAATGAGTAGAAAACTGCACATACAAGATTAGGCTCTGACACCTCAAAGAGCCTCCAGGAAATTTAGCCTTTGCCTACCTAAAGTTGAAGTCACGGGCACTGGAAGCTGAAGAGAAATATACTTTAAAATATTGATCTAAACCCTATTTATTTGGCCCAGTAAATTCTGTTTTCTGACATATTAACTTTATTAGTGCTGGGCACTGATTTTAAGTGCTTCTTTTACCATTAGGATGTCTAAATTCCCACATAAAAGACTCTCTGAGTCCATGTCAAATAGATTTTCTTCCCATTATGTGCAGTTTAAAAGTCATTGTAATTTCCATGTCACAGGAAGTCCTACTGTTCATACATTTTCCCAACTAATTCATTCTTCTATATGAGTTAAATTATAGTAACTAAAACTATATTTCTCTGCTTCAGAAATCTGCTCCAAAGAACAGAAACAAAATGTTGTATTGAAGGTAGGAGTAAGACATTTTCACTTCTTTTGTTGAGGACTTCCTTGACTCTACATCAAACAATATTTTTTAACCTGATTGCCACCTTATACAATACAAATGCACAAGTCAAAATAATTAGCACCTGAAATTACCTAAACCTTTTCCAGTTATTACAGTTTTAAATATTTTACTGGGGATCACAGATAAGCACCTTAGGGACCAGCTTCAGAAAAGACTCGTGTTTGCAGTAAACCTGAGCATGCCGTGCAGTTTCATTGACATCAAGAGTAAAATACATCAAGTGTGGATGAAAGTCATAGATATAATGCATCCGTAATGTTTTTGAAAGTTACGTACTCCACGTGTGTGAGAAAACAGGGTCTCACAACTACAGCTTCCAGATGCAGACTTGTACAAAGTTTTAAAAGCCTGTGGGAGGTGGCACTCTGAGTCAAAAAACTTAATATGGAAGTAATTAGGTAGCGGACAAGAAGCAAGGTAGAGAAAATAGTGGAATAAGAGCTTTCAAGAAAGCTAAATGATTGCTCAAATCTCTCCCCCTCTTACCGTTCCTGACCTCCCTTATGTTAAGGCAGGCACGATAAAAGATCTACACACTTTCTTCTAATAATAATTTCCTCAGTAATCAAGGAGCGGAAGTTGTTCAGTGTAGTATGATCAGTTGGAAGACATTTGCTCCAGCACTTGGTTCTCATGCCAAGAACGTAAAACTGTCTAATAGGAAATCCTCCACACATGAGCAGGGAATAGAGCTGAAATAGCAATCAGCAGCTGATTGAGGCTGTCTCTGCCCACTGACCAGCTGACCAAGAAGGAATTTCAGCAAGTGGTTGCTGAGCTGTTTTAAACTAGCTCATGCATCAGATCCCTCGAGCTCTGATAGAGGCTCTACTTTTTGGGGAAAATCCTGCAACTACTTGCGAGGCTGTACGAGGACCACACTGGGGATAGGTTTGGAGGTAGAATAGACAACAAAGAGTGTCCCCCTCCCAAGAAGGTGACATTTAGGTGAGACTTGTGCACTAGGAAATGGAAAGGATAACTTAGTGAGATAGAAAACTGAGGAAATGTGATCTTTGTTGCTAATTCTACCATCATTTTTTACCTCCCACCACGAGTAAGGAACATTTGGGTGGATAAGTAGATCTTTTGGCTTGGTTTAATGCCAGCAATGAGAACATTTGTGAAGCAAAGCCAGGCATGCTGGCAAACATCCATTGATCATTCTTTCCTTCATTAAAGTCCTCTCACCTTGTGAGAATAAATTGATTACGCTGCCATAGGACATGCTTCCTCCACAGCACTTCAAAGCCTGCAGAGGTGGAAGCTGGATTTGGGCCATAGTGCCTGGAGCCTTCAAGAGTTAATTAAACGTAATAGTAACCTATATATTTACAGGTCCCTTTTTGATGACAGCAACAGAATAGAGGTTAACCCCACTTTTCAGGTTCTCCCTCAGGATTTGTTTGAACTTTGCTCTTGTTCCACCTCTACATCAGACATGAACTAAGTTCTGCAAGTCAGAGAAATACATGCTGAATCTCCAGCTGCAGACATGGACTGCAGGGACAGAAGACTGAGGGATTTGCTGGGAGTTATATATGAAAACTGTGGCAAGGTGCAGTTGTATTATTTCATCCTCTTCTTTTCTCACGAATTCCCTGCCACCCTGCCTCGTCTGTGATGAATCATGAGAATACAAATAAATAAATAAGTATAAATGACATATAGGTGCTGACTGAAATTCTGCAAAGCACCTTACTGCTGCTGAGGTGGCAAAGAATGAGGAACAGAAATCTTTCAGATTTACCAGTCCTAATGCAAACAGCATTTATTTAAGCTTCCACATGAAGATCAACTAAGAAGCTTTAAAGACACCACTAAAACCTTCAAGCTGCATAACATTGATGAAAAATTGACTCAGAATCAACACGCTGCACTGTACTTACTAGCCCTGACAAGGTGGATAAAAATAGCAAGGAAACAATGCTGACGTCAATCAAAGACTGGGTGAGCCAAAGAGTTTTGCAAATACTCCCACGTGGAATGAGTCAGAGATGGAGTGGAGAGTCTGAAAAACACAAGGCAAGCAAAATCTCTTTAAAAGAAGTTTCACTGTGCTCTCAGAAGCCTTGGATAAGTTGAATTTAAAGCAACAGAGAAATACTGTTGAAATGAGGGGGAAAAGGAGTCTTGAAGGTGTTTCAGTCCACTGGCATGGCAAGAGGCTCTTTTACAATTTTTTTCCCCAAAAAGCTTTCCAAATAAAATGCTAGATGTGATAAATAAAACCAGATCTTTTGGCAGTATAAATTTCCCAGCTGAAGTTTGGCAACAAGAAATCTGATACTTATGTCTTCCTGGGAAGATGTGATTAGCATCCTGCAAGACAGATCTGGTACAGAGTATTGATGTCTTCTGTCAGTAAGCAGAGACAAGGACAAGTCCAGCACCTGATGGACAGAGCATGGCATGCCATTTTATGGTATTTTAGGATAGGAAGTAAAATAGCATATTGCAGTCAACTACAATTTGGAAAGAATTTTGATAAGTCATGAAGTTATTTGAATTTTTTCCTGAAACAATGAAAAACAATAAAATAATAATAATAAAACAATAAAAAAATAGAAATTAAAAAAAAAAAAGCACCAGCAAAACCAAACCCAAAAACCCACAAGTGAGTACTGTAACTCTCTAAACACATCAAGCAACAAAAATGTCCTAAGGTCTGTAGAAGATGGTATTTTTAGATGTAGTAGTCTAAGGTCTCATATACATGCAATTCCAAGTACTTCAATGTTTGTGTTTACTTTGGAGAATTTTAAAATAATCAAGTTTTGTAAAATCAGTCATTCTGAAATTCAATTAGGTGTCTTTTTGCAACACTTGAAGACCTAGTCCCTTATAAAAATACTCAGTTTCTTGCCAACACAAATAAAAATATCTAGGATTAAAAGTGTCAGGAGTGATGGTTCCTTTTTAAACTCACTGTATCGAGTATGATCATTTTGATTCATAGGGCATAGAGACAGTAATCCACAGTAATTATTTGCATTCGCAGTAATCAAAGCAAGTATTTTCCTAATTTCATTAGGCCTGAGACCAAGTTTCTTAGCAATTTCATGCTAATGGCTTTCTTTTATCCTGTTAGGAAAGGTGCACAATTATGGTGTAACACACAGAATCTCCAAATGCCAGCTCATGTCACAATAAACATCTTTCCCAAGGTGAGGAAAGAGTTTTTTTTCATAAAGCTTTTATCCACTCTCTGATTTTTAACCAAGTCAGGCCTTTTCCCCACAGACACTTATTTTAGCAGCCGGTTTTACAGCATTTGAAGTTTGCACAATGCAAAATTTACTCTATTTTTCCTGAAAAAGATCCTTGCCAATAACCAATCTCTTTTTCATTCCAGAGCTGGTTCTTCTTTATAACGGTCTCCCAGTCTTTTAGCTGTCTCAGTGACCACTTGTAGATTTAGGTCTGAAGTAGGAAAACAGAACACCTGTATGGGGACCGCTAAGAGACTTTTTTGGTTTTGGTTTTGTGTTTTTTTCCCCACTATATATTCTTCATCTTTTACTTGTATTTCTTTGAAGTTTCAGTCTTTTGCAACTGTTGAGTAAGGAAGACTAAAGCTATTATTTTTTTTATTAAAAATTCAGTGCTCTTTGCCATTCCTTTCCTGTTTTTTGACCGAAAAGCCAGCCCAAACTCAGATACTATCTGTGGGTAGAAAGCATCTGAACAGAAAATGCCATGGTCTCTAATGGTTACGATGAAAACCAAATATTTTCATATACATGCAGTCTAATAATTAGCCCTTTTAAAGACAGCAAGTACTCACTTGCAGTAGAAGACCCATCTAATAGTATATATGTAGTCATACACCATATTCTTAAGATTGCTTTATATGCAGAACAATGAGAATTTCAAATCAAGACTGTAAAAATAATCATGCTTTCCCTTTTAACTTCTGTAATGAGTGTAAAACAATGTTTAACTTTCTTTATGTTAAGATTTAGCCATATGAAATGATTCTATCCTTCCTCTACCAAAATCATAAAATACTGGGAAAGCATAACTGCTATTACATTATGATTTTGGAAGAAGAGTTAAATACTAAAACATAGTTTAAGGAAAGGTATATAGGCCTTATTTACTGATCATGTCAGAACAACTTAACTGTTTATTGTTGCAGACTTTTGGCTTAACTGAAGGCTTTGGTTGAAGGTGGAAGCTTCATTTTTGGCCTAGGGATGACCTCTGAAAGATGCAGCAGCCTCACAGCAGAAGAATGGCTTATCTGCAGTGCTAATTTAAATGCATCAAGTCTGTGACATGTCAATGTAATGTTATAGTGGAGATACTGGGAGGATACACCTGCCCCACTTCATACAGTGACTTATTAGTCGGCAGAACCTTTGCTGGTAGGAATTGTCTGCATAGCTCTTCATGAGAAAAGTCCTGCTGTTTATCTAACGATGGAGATATTATTTTGTGCAGTAAGACTAATACCATAATTTAGGTGGGGAGTGCTGAAGGATTTCTTGGTGAAATCTCACCAACAGTTAGCACGACGTTCAGTGTTCAAACAAAAGTATTCACACACATTTTAAGCTATAACATGCAAGGATACAGGCTATATCTAACTGGTTTCTTTTAACAAGTCAAAAGTTTACTATTTGGAATAGTAACTGTGTTGTAAACTGTCATCAGGATCAGGCCCTTAGGTATTGTAAAGCAAAGGTCTACACATAATCTGACTAATGTATGTATTTTGTAAGCAATTGCTATCATTTGTCCTTTGACAGGTCTTTCTGAAACATTACAGAGAAATGAAGAATACTTTTAATTTTTACTGTATCAAATTATACTTTTATTAATTATTAAATAAAGATTATTACTAAAAGTTAATGAAAGAAACTATCATTATTATATCTGCCACAAATAAAAAATCTATCTATTGTATTGTAGAGATGATGCCATCCATTAATTAGTTTATAGACCCCAAAACCTAAGGGAGTGTCAGAAATTTCCAGGATTTCCCTAAATCTCACGTATATGTGAGATTTCTAATGCAATTGAAAGATGTGTACTCTGTATTAGCTTGAATACTTCTGCCTTTACTTCACTCTTGTAATATCTCCCTCTTTCCTATCACTGCATGTTTAAAATTAATACAGATAAATTACTGTTTCACATCATAGTCACATATGCTAGCTCTTGAAAGTTCTCCAGGCATGTGAATTCGCCTAATTTTATATTTTGGAAGAAAGAAGCAAACTACTGACTGAATAGAAATTAAGCTTTAATGTTGCTTCTGCATCTGGCATGACTGAAGTTTGTCCGGTTTCACAGGTGCAGAGGAAATTTATGGGTAAAATATTTTGGAACTGCATATATTTTATGTATATTTCCTTACTTTCCTAAAATATTTTATTCCAGCGTAATTTCAACAGATTATTTTTGGTTATGATTCTGAGTGGTGGAAGACAAAACTACCTTGGTCTCTGTTACTTTGTTACATCCTGCGTCACTTTGAAATTCACCCATTTTGTAGGAATCCACTGCTTGGTTGCATATTTTGACTGGATTCAGGGAAAGAGATACTTTGAATTTCTCTTTGTTTTGAAAAAGAAAATGTGATGTTTGCTGCTTGAGTATGTGTGTGGGGAGTTGTTTTTTTCTTTGTTCCCCTCCCTCCCAACATAAAGTATCTGTGATACTCAGTGCTATGTAGTGAGTCTACTATCTATTGCAGAAAAAGTACCTGAGTATGTTGACCAGGAGGTGCACCCACTGGGCTTTCCACAAAGGAGGTCTCTGAGGGCATGGAGCTTAGATCCACAGAACAAAGAGTGAAAACAAACCATATGCTGGAACCTGCTGGCTTCTATTGCAAACCTCTACAGTAGTTTTCTTCCAGTAGAGAATGGGAGGGTTTTTTTATGTGGGTATACCTGCAAAGCTATGGGTCACTGCACACTAAACCAGCATAGACACAGTATCAGCAAGTGATGGCTGAGGGGCCCCCATCAAACTAGGGGAGAAATTCACAGATCTCATCTTTGCTAATCTTTCTTTCGGACTGTTACTTTCACTTGTGCTTTGCGCAGGCCCTGGGGAATTCACCCTTACTAAAAAAAAATCAGAAACGTGCATGTAGAACATGCAGCTTTACAGTTTTGATGTATTCATGAAGTCATGCAAATACTATATGTGAGGTACTAGTCAGGGAGACAGCTTCAGTTAAAATAGCTGACATACATATCTGGATAGACAGATGAACTATGCTGGGGTGAAAAGTATAATCGTGCTTTTAATATTCATGAATTGTGTATGGCTATACAGGTCTTTGGGGACAGAGCCAGACAATGTAGAGCCAGATATGTTCAGAAAAGTTAGATGTCACTGGACAATCATGTGAATGCAATCCCAGAAGCAATGCTTCTCAGGACATTATTGTCTTATAAGGACAATGTCCTTGATGTTAAATGACTGCAAGTTTTAACTGAACGGTATGTCAGTGTTTTCCACTGAAGTCATTTGACATGACAACTCTAAAATACACAAAACATATTCTGCTTATAAAGAAACACACAGAAACTACTGAAGCTAGGAAATAAATGCCTGGTAAATAAATATCTGACATAACTACATGTGAATTATGTATATGCACACAAAGATATATATGTATATGTAACACTATACACAAATGCATATAGAAAAATAAATATATAAACATATGTATGTGCATATTTATATGAGATTCCTACATCTTGTTGAGAAGAACAGACTATTCAGAAAGTAACAGGTTTATTTATAAGAAAAAAAGACATTTTATCACTCATTTTCCTTGCTTTTGCTTTACCATCTTGCCTGTCTCCTAGAAATGTTCCTTCCTATTGTGGTAAAAAACAACCTCATGTTTCTTAGATGCTGATTGGAAAATGTAGTAATACACAGCACTAACCTGTTTCAAAACATACCCAATATGGTCTTGTAAGTCATCAAAGCCGTAGGGGCTGAGCTAGTGTAAAGAAGCCTAAGGAGAGGTATCTCTGTCTTTAGGTTTTGATATGGTATCTGACACCTGGCTATCAAATCTTGGACATCTGTTTGATAGTTTTGACTTGTAATTATTATGATGAATCCTTAAACAAACAAATCAGAGTAGACAGTGGAAAACACACTAAAAGAAAGTAGAACCTGGTCTGTTGCTAGGGCTGATGTGTGTAGTAGGAATCAACAAATACTTTTTTTCTTTTTTTAAATAAACTAGAATTTTTTCTACTTTTCTACCTACTGAAAGCATGTAGTACAATTCATTTGGTTCTGTCAGTTTAAACTGTGAATCATTTGGTAGAATTACATCCTCAAAAAAAAAAAAGTATTATTTCTTTTACTATGGTGTATTTACTGTGGCACATACTTGCAAAATGAAGAACCCAAAGTAATACTCCTAACACCCTATTCAGACACTCAGACTTAAGCAGACTGAAATCAAAGCACCCATCGCTCTCCTTTAATTCAACAGGATTTGTGAGGGTACGACATGTTAAGAATATAAGGCCATTTTTACTTTGATTCCTTAATAAATGGACTTAGGATCCTAACTGTAAAGCTGTAACTTATGTGCATAGCAAGGGGGTTAAGGTGGCACAGGGTTAAGGTGGGAAGGCATCGTAAGTTTCTTTGCTCTGTTTCAACATTCTGAAATTTGATACTATTCACCAGAGGTCTCCTAAGTGTAAAAGTTTGTCTCCTCTTGTTAAATTGCCACCTGCTCAGGGAAACGCTAATCCATTAAGGTCAAGCAGTTCTGAGAAGGTGCTGCAGTGCCTGCGGCAGCCTCTTGAGTTTCACTTCTAGCAGCTGCAGGAAGATGAAGTCGGGATGGTCCTAGTTACTGAAATTAGACAGATCAGGAAGTAAACAGAGCTTGCCTTTCATCTGATCTGGCTTTGAGATGGGAAAGGTTGGGGAAGGGGGGTAGAGCAGAGGGTGAATTCCTCTTCTAATTACTTTATGGGTCAGTTCTCCAGACTTTGTGTCAATGTCAGACATGCATAATCTTTTTTATTTTTTAATGAGAGAAAAGAAAAAAATCTCATAGACTACTGAAGACTTTAGGGTTTACTATCATTTAGTTCTCAATACCATGACTTGCATGGGGATTATTATATTGTCCTTTGGGAATGACCAGCCACTAGATCTAAGACAGGAAGAGCCATGCTGTCTGAATAAACTTTTCACCTCCTTTACTTAGGGAAAGCTTTGCCTTTTGTGTTCATTGCTTGCCTCCTTTTCTCTGAAGTTGATTTGAGGATTATGAAAGGTGCTGGACTGATAGTACAGGCTGGAGCCCTCTGTTTTTCGTACCTGAACGGCTGGGATAGCAATCCTATGAGAATCAGGTGCCATCTCCATAGTAAAGGCTTCCCAAATCATCTCCCCTCTCTGCAGCCTGCACATCATCACCTTGAAGAACTCCCTGATTTGCAGATAGTGATTTTGGAAAAGAGAGTAAAAAAACTGAATGATGGAAGGTCATTCGGAAGCAATGTATAGGTGTCCTTAGCATGAGCTATAACTCATAGCAGCGGTTCAGATGTGGTCCAGCAAATGAACGAACCAGACTCAACTTTGTTTTGTCTCACTGAGAGCCAGTATTGTCTGGGATCAGCTAGTGCAAAAGCAGACTTTTCAACACCTTTTTTGGGTATCATAGGCTGTGATTATACGAATTCCATAGGTACAGGCAGCCTTACTGCTTCAGTCCCTGCTTTTCACACACCCACTTGGAGTACTATTTTCACAGGGTTTTTAAGAGCTGCTTTAGAGAGCTGCGATAATCCAGGGGATTAGTGAGAGCCAGAGGGGAGCCAGACACATGATGCCCCACAACTGAAACATGCAGATGCTTTGCTTTGATGTGATAAGATGCAATGAAGCTTTTTAAAACTGAAATGAGGGAGTGTTTTGTAGAGCACTGCAGCATCCACTGCAGCTCTATGAGGGTCATCAGAAGCTGAGTTGCTGTGAAGACAGCTGGTTCACTATTTGATTCAATTAGATTTTTGCCCCCCCGATTCTGCTCAGCCAGACTTCTCTCCTTCACCTTCCCCCACTCCTCTGTTCTCCCAGTCTTTGGGGCAATGGTGCTGAGCAAGCAAACTGTATTTTGCATCTGGTATCCCCAGCGAGATGGAAAGATACCCTCCTCCAGAGTCAGTTATGTCTGTATTGTAGGCAGCCAGAAGGAACCTTTTGACAGGAAGAAAATAGACATGTTCTACTAACCTCTTTCTTCCTCTAACTTGCAGCAGGCTTTTCAGTATCCCAGAGCCAATAGCGTATTTTGAAACTTTTATCTCCTCTTCTAAACTAGGCAAGATACCCAGGCTCCTGCCTTACCATCTATAAATTCTCAGCATGTTTCTCCACCAGAGACAAACAAATGAAGCTACATTTCTTTTTGCATAACTCTTTCTTAAAATATATACAGAAAATCTCCAACATGCATGCATATGCAAAGATGTACATGTTTAATCATATATCTGTATTTCTCTTTCTATATATGTAGAACTTACTGGGGGATCAGGATATTCAATTGTCAATTTTCATTCATGCAAGAAATCTGTATGCACACAGTTGATGTCAGTTATGGCATTAGGCTCTAATGAGGATTAGACTGTGTTGAGCATTTTATAGAGATCAGAGGAAACACAATCCCTATACCAAAGTACTTTCAACCTACATAGTGCAAAATAGAAATAGTGGATAAGGTGATAGAAGAAAACTTCTTTTCTCGTTAGAAGACTCATTTTTTATAAGACTATGTCAAAAAGTCTGGTTTTCCCTGATGTTATAAAAGCACAAAAATTTAGTAGCATTTAAGTTTTAAAGTTAGTAATTCATAAATTCACCAACAACTCCCAGAATTTCTTTGAATCTCCAAGGATGCACATGATCAGGATTGTTTAAAAATATGACTCATTGATTACAGTAAATCTGCAGACTACAGATCGCAAAGTATGCTCAAAGGTACCACCAAGATGTGCCCTCAAGCCCTGCAGATTGAATTTTTAACCAGAAAATACTAACTTAATTGAAACATCAGTAAAATACCATCACAGATTCAGATCTTGAAGCCAGATATTTTTGCCTAGATCTTAGAATCTATATAGATTGAATTCTGAATGAAGTTATTGAAAACTAACCTTCAGGCTCATAATGACCGTATGGGACCAGAATGCATTCAGAAGCCATCACATACTACAAATCTCAGAACGAAAGATAGGATAGGAAGAGACACTACTGTCTGTTCCTTTGTGATACTTTTGCACTGTTTTCTCTTTTTTTCTTCAACACTTCAAACTTCTATTTCTCACATCTTAGGTGAGAGTCCTAATTGATAAGGGGGAGACAACTATGGAGTCATTGCTTGTGTGTGTAAATAATTATTGGAGGTTTTGCTTTCATTCTTGAAACCTCCAAATTTGTCATTAAATAGAATTGTTGAGGTTTTGGCCAGCCTAACTTTGCTCCACCATATGCTGGGCAAACCATCTTGTCTTTGGGATGTAGTTGGAAGAGGTCTATTATGATTAGTATGAATCCTGATGGAAAATGAAGTCTTTATTGGAATGTTTATATTATTCCATCATACAAGGACACTCTTGCTAACTCGACCCTATTATTCCACTGCCAGTTTCATTTAAGAAGAATTGTAAGAAGTACACAGTTGGGATTTTGTCATTATGAATAAACACATAGTTATTTAAATGCAATCCAGAAGAGATATATCATTAGTATATTGCTAGTTATATCTCTTTCCTTGGCACATATCTTTGCCTCTTGTTATCTGACACAGTCCTAAAATGAATATTTAGTGAAAAAATACTAACTGAATTCTAAAAGAGCATCCAGTCAGGACTGGGCACAATGTGACTATTTTTAAAATAATTACAACAAACCATCAATCAAACCAGAAGTATTGTTCAAATATATCAATAATTGTAAAGAAACTGCTCCTGACATGATCTGAGGTCTGTAAAAATATTTCTTAATAACCTCACATCAGCAAATCTCTTCAAGATGTTCTTTTTAATGTGCAATATCTTGGTTTCAAAATCCCTGCAAAATAAGTGATTATCTCTTTCATTTTAATGTTCCAAAGGTACGGTACCACATATTCTTTCAAAAGTCTCTTGACTAAGGGAACAGAAGATGTTAGCCCCTTTGTGAAGGGGAAAGCTTTAAAAAGCCCTTATTATTATTCTGGAAAATGCAAACAAAGCTCAGGAGGAGTCCCTGTTAGGAAACCATTTGCATCTCTTAGAATGACTTAAAACTGATGCAGACGACAACTTGAGTGACTTCTTACCCTCTGTGGACCTTGAAGGCTCAGGCAGAAAAGGAAGTTAAATATTGAAATTATTTTTCTATTGAAAGACACAAAAGCTGATCCGATGTTTAGGCCTTCTGTCCCTTCTGCTGGGCCTTTGGCACTTTATCATCTGTGACCTTGATTGAGGGAATCACTGATCTCCATTTTATCAACAGTCAGTGACTGCACAATGTCTTCCTGATATTGGCAGCACATGGTGCTGCTTCAAAATTGGCACTGTTTCACTTGAGAAGTTAGCTCTTTTTTACAGATTGTTTTATCTACTGGCAACATTAAGATTTTCTTTGCAACAAATTCCACATAGCTCTAGGACAGCAAACTGGATTTGGTGACTACACCCAGATTCTGTCCACAGAATCACAGAAAAGTAGAGCAGTGTTTTTGGGCAATTGACTCTTGGAGTTTAGCATGTGTTAAGATATTCTAAAGAACAGAAGGCTTTCCTGAATTGAAGAAATGGTAAATGGAAATCAAAGGCAAGTGACAACAAAGAATGCATTTGAAGATTTTTTTTTCCTTTATTGAAGACCAACGTACCAACTACTAAACTCACATTTTTAGGTAAAATTTACTGTATGCCAAAAATTAAATATCTTTTACAGAGAAGTCCATCAGAAATACTACAGAAATATGTGAAGGACCAACAAGTTCTTTGATCATTAGATCTGATTCAATCATGGCTGGGCTTTGCGAACAAAGATTTGGGAAGACTTTATCCACATTTGTTACAGGCACGTTGGTGACTTATGAGGCCAATACGTGACAGACATATCCGATTGCAAAAGGCATCTGATTCAATAATATGCAGAGATATAACATGACAACTCAGATGTCTTAGCAGAAATTATTGACACTACTATTTGTTATATAACACAATTTGATGGAAATTAACCAAAATTTCTAACACATGATGCTCATCTAGAAGATCAGAGTTTGCCTGAGCAGTCTGTGCAGTCAACAGCAGCTTCACCATTGACTTAGTAGGGACAGAAAAAGCCAGTTAGCACAGAGAAGAAACAAGAAGGGAGCTTGACCAGTCACACAAATGCTAGAGAAATTATCACACAAAGATCTTCAAAGAATCCCCAACCTCAGAGTGCTTTCCTGGATGCAGTTACTCTTCTGATGCATGGAGCCACAGATTGTCATAAACTAAAAGCACACTTACTGAAGAAAGCGCTATAAGGCCAGCCAGCCACTGGACACACTGTGTTCCACTTTTGTCTCCTTTGGGCTCACCACACCCAGCCTGGATCTCTGTCCATCAGCCACGGACAATGAGTGTCTGGGCTATATGACACAATAAGCATGTGTGGCGAAATCATAGCCTGTTGAAGTCAACATCAAGGCTGCCATTGACTACCACAGGGGCAATATTTCATGCAGTCGCAGCTGTCTACACAAAATGGAATAGCTTTTTAAGCTGCCCTCTTCACTCTTCCATTTTCTGTCTTCTACAGCAGCACATTTGGGGGTAAACTAGGACTAGTGAGAGTCAGTGAAATATTTTTCAGGACACACTTCTTAGTGGAGTTTGCCTTCTTTTGGCAGCTGTGTCCAGAGATGCAGAGGAAACCCTATTGCAGTCAGGAACTTTGTAACACTGTGGTTAGCTGTCAAAGTAAGGGAGTCCGTAATTGGTAGGCTGACAGTGATTGCAAAGGAATGAGATATTACTGCTTCTTCTTATTTGAAATTGAAACCTTATTTTAGGAAGGTGATAAAGATCAGTCTTCCTGAAATTTGGAAGATAATTTACAATTATTCTGGGTTTTGGTGAAATGCTAAATAAAGCTGACCATCACATAGCACGGTGGTGTTCTGAGCTTGCTTAGAGCTTCTAGGGACTACAGCAAATAAATTAGTAAATAATAATCATAGAAGCCAGTGATGCCTCTTAAAAGATTGAATATTCAGAAAAACGAAGAAGAAAGACATTCTTGAAAAACTGAAGTTGATGTCCACAGTGTCAGGTAAGAAGAAATAACGCAAGGAAAATTAACAAGAGTTATACTTTAACTTTTCAGATGGACCAGGATGTTGCTTCCAGCTTCACTGAGAAGCTCAAATTCTCTTGGATTACATATCTAGAAATTTGGAGACCAGCCATGATTGGGTAATTGAGAATAAAAGCAGTCTCTTCTTGGTAGCAAGAATATAATAGTGCCTCTGTTACTATGCTTGTTTTTCCTCCTTATGCTGGGTTTCTTGCTCATATCTGATTCATGCTGAAAGAGTAAGGATGTGCACTAGGATCAGAAAGCAGCATGCAGGAGCATGGATGTTTCTTTTGCAGAGGAATGGCACTGCATTTAATGAATGTCCTCAGCCTTAGTTCATTTGAAAGGATTTCATAATGAAGCCCATTGTTTAATCTTCTCTCCTTCCATTGTTAGTAATATTCTAATTGTAATAATTATTATTTCTTGGCATTTACATAACACTTTGCATCTTCAAAGCATTCACTAGCTATGAATCATATTGTTCACCAGTTAATTTATAGAACTGGCCATGATTTCCCTGCTAATTTTTTGAAAGTAAAACAGTTTTTAAAGTCCTGATTTTATGATGTGGAGAGATACAGTTCCTATTAGGTCATATTTGAATCTGAATATCTGGAGGATTTGGTCTGACAAAGTAGCCTAGTTCCTATGGGAAAAAACAAGGACCACAACATGTAGATCTGTGGCATTCAGCAGCTCAGAGGAATATCGAACAGGATCCAAAACAGATATGTAGATTTGATCCAACAAATTCAAATAGAATATTTAGTTGATTATTATTAAAAACACTTTCACAATTTTAAAAAAACTCCTGAAAAAAATAGCAGAGACCTTTTAAATATTGCAATTTAGAACACATAAATTTTGAAGTAATGGAATTTCTTTCAAGATGAATGTCCAAGTTTTCACCAGCCCTGTTAAGTCCAAAGCTGTGACAGAGAACTGTGCCATTTTCCTGTCCTCTAACTGGTGGCTGTGTGAACTATGGTCTCAGAAAACAAATCAGGAAATTGCTGTCTCCAGATACTGAAGAATGAGCACAGGAAATGGTGTTCTTAAATAAGGAAAAGCCAATGCTGGGATTCCCAAACTTCAGATGCACACAAGTACCTTCCCAACATGGGAACACAAGACTATTCACTCATCTCTGGTCGCTAGTGACTTTAAAGGAACTTGTGTATTGACCCAGAGGACAAAGTCTCCTTTCTTTCAAATTTGTGCTACCTTTGACCTCCACACAGAAAGCCATGACTTTTCACCTTCTGATGGCCTGAGAGGCACATGAGCTTGGGTTTGGTCCGTAGATGATATTAAACAATTACTCTCAACAACACACTAGATAATCTGCCAAGAAAATAAGCACTACTGCATTTAACTTTATAGGAGATGGTTACTCTTGGACTATGTATATTAATGAGTTTTGAATGAGTGACGTTTAATAAAATATTCACTATCTCTTCAACTTTCTTTCATTTCTTTTCTTGCTTGAGCCCTTTCATATTTGAAAATTAATTATGCACACCATATTTAACCAGGGTGAAAATGAGACTTACATGGAACCTTTCCAGCTCTTCATTACATATTTAATTGTTAAAATAATCAAGCTATCCATCACACAATCTGCCACCCAGTCGTCTGTCACCTTGGAACCAGTCAGAGAGATCACAGACAGAGAAGTGTGGAAAGGAAAATTTCACATCTCTTGTGCTGAACAATTTTGCCATTGAGAGGAATGGTCTTGCCGTGACATATCTGCATTGTATTTCCATAGATAACAAACAACAGCATCTTCATGGCATCTTCTATGCTTTGAGTTTCCTCCCATTAAGCACTAAAAACTATGTCCATGTTCTTTAGCACAGAAGGAAAGTTCTTTAGCACAGAAGAAATTCAAGCTCTTGTGTTTTCTCATTGATTTTAGAGCCAGCCTAAGAACTGTATGAAGTACACGGTGATCTGGCCAGCATTTAATAATAGCTACATGTTATGTGATCCTTTTCATCAAAAAGCTTGTCCATGCACTTCACTAAAATGCTAGGTAACACAGACCTTGTTTAATGGATGATGAAACAGAAACTCTAGAACAGTATCAGGCTATAACAGTAATCCTTCAAATATAGCAAGGTACTTTGTAGAGTCGAGTCCTTTGACACAGAAAGCCACAAAATAAACATAGGAAGAAGGATGAAACTTTCATCTTCTGAGTTTGACCACAGTGCTCTTTCAACTGAGCTTTCCACATACTGAGAGCTGCATGAAATCTTCTGGGATGTTTCATTTAAATCTGGGGTTCTGTGCTGCAGGATCAGAAGCCAATTTGATGCCATGAATGCAGAATATTTGAATGATGTAAAGTATGAAGAATTCAACCCTGGAGATTTTCAATAGTCCCCCAGAAATTTAGAAAGTACAGGAGTAAAGGTATGAAGAGGAACAAAATTGTTTTACCAACCTGGGTGTCAGGCCCCAACTATCTCACATGCCAAATGTTCATAATGTCACCAGGAAAACAATAATGCACACTGCAGTGAGAATATTTTTTAAATGCAGATATGTTTCAGTGGTCATAAAAATATAACTCATTTTCAATTCAAAAAGGAACATGGATGGGGTGCAAGTTTTAATGTTTCATATTTTACTGAAAGCATCATATTACTCTATGCTAGAGAGAGAAGGATCACAAAGAATATCTAATTCTTACACCACATCCCACAGTTGGAGGTAAGATTTTCAAAGGCATTTTAGTGGGAACAGAGTAGCCCAGTTAGTATATTTAAACCCAATCTTCTTATGTATTTCTCTATAAATGAATCATTATTTCAATTTAATAGAAAATTTTACATAACCAAGAGTGGGCTTAAAACTAGACAGGTCTAACAGACCTCAGCAACTCTGTAGCTTTAAATGACTACTGTCTAATGTTTTAACAGTCTCTATCAGCAATTGTGCATTGCCCTGTGGTCTAAGGGGAAAACAAGCTTTCTCTTATTTCATGCACAAAGGTAGAACAAATACTATTAAAATCTAACTGAAGAGCTTTCCAGAGAGTATTAAATACATCTAAGCTCAGGCAGGCGGTGATGTATTGTGAAGGTCAAAGCTGATATGAACAGTGAAGCAGCTACTTGCAGGGAAATAATGCATTTGGATAAAGAAGTTGTGCCTATCAAATAGGGATATGAGCTGCAAAACAAAAAACTAAACAAATCAAATAAAAAAATCCATAGAAGATGCAAGAATCACAAAACAAAAGTCACCAACACCAGCCATTGCTTGAAGTATCAAGGACAGAACCAGTGAGGCGAATGATCTATCTTATAAATTAGACTTCAACTACTGTAAAAGCAGGCAAAGTGAGGGCCCAATTGTTTTTGTAGCCTGTCGGAAATAATTTCAAACCTGACAGGATACCATGGCTCGTAGTGTGATCTCACAGATTTCAGTGGTCATGCTGAGAGATAAGCAGAGAACCATGGTAAAAACCCTGATAGCAAAAGCACTGCTGCCAGCTTTGCTGTACTAAGAAATTATCATTCACTCCAAATAACATATCAGGCGAGCGCTGAATGACTTACTCTTCCTCCTCCTCTACTTGCCTCCCTGCTACTGCCCTCTTTTCCTCCTTTCACCTCCCTGGGAAGACATGAAATGTTGTGTTTTGTGGTATCAAAACCAACTGATACATCCAGTAACAACAAACATATAAAGAAATTACACTGTCATCAAACTACCTTATAATATCATTAGTGTCCTAAATTAAAGCAAGATAATTGTGCCAGCAGACAGCGAACAACCATACACAGACACTAATAATGCTTCAAGTAGGTTGTAGAGTTTCACTGAGGGAGAAGGTGCCATGCACTCTCTCTGTAATTACGTAGGCAATCAACTGACAAAGCTATTTCTTCAGTTACAAATGATGACAAGCAAAGCCATGTGCTTCATGTGCCTGTCTGAGATGGGATGCCCATTGCCCACTCCTTGGATCCCCAGCTGCTTGGCGCAGAGGGTTCTGCCAACTCACCTTTGAAAAGGTACAGACACACTCAGGGGGGATAAGGGCAGGTCCTGTCACACCTGCAAGATCTTACAACTGCTGTTAGGACCAATGTGGAGCCTTGAGCACCAAGGGGAGGCCACAGGAAGGTGTAACATCATTGTCACTGTAGAATCTATAGAGCTTCCTCAAGCAGGGCAGCAAGAGGGACTGGTGGATGAAGGGATGTTGAGAGAGGCACACTGTTTGGAGCACAGGGCCCTAGGGTGGGGGGTGCTGTTGACTGCTTCACCCACAAATCTCTACCCATAAGCTTCATCATGGCCAGACTTTGCAAATGAAGATTTGGGAAGACACTACCCACGCTTGTTGCAAGCGCGTTGGTGGCTACAAAGGCCAATATGAGATAGACATGTCCACTTGCAAAAGGCACAGCAGAAAGACTCCCCAGGTGGTACACTCTGCAAGGCATGATTCTTTCTGCACTGTCTTTTCTCCTCAAGAGTGATCCTGCATGCCTTCTCAAAAGCATCAGCAGCGTTATAGATGGTGTGTCTCTAGAATTCCTGATTGGAGGCCAGAGTAGACCATTTATGTTGGTCAATATGACCAAGGCTGAGATGTTGTTTCAGAGAGTCCTTGTATCTTCTCATTGGGGCTCCTCTCTTGCAGCAGCCAGTGGCAGGTTCACCACAGAGCAAGATCTTAGGGAGGCGGTGGTCCTTCATCCTTGAGACGTGCCCTGCCCAATGCAGCTGTGTTCTTATCAGCATGGCCTCAATATTTGTGACTGCTGCTTGTTCTAGAACAGATGTATTAGTGACATAATCTGACCAGTGGATGTTTAGGATTGTACAGAGGCAGCGTTGATGGAAGCGTTCTAGGAGACGCAGGTGGTGGCAGTAGATGACCCATGATTCAGATCTGTATAAGAGAGTAGACAGCACCCATAAACTTACACCTCTGGCTATTGCCCTCTTTTGGAAGCCGCAGTGTTGGCCTGCAGAATGGGAATGCCTGTGTTTTATCGGTCAGGAAAATTTATTCCCTTTGACTTATAACCTCATATATTTGGACTAGTGTCATTACTATTTGCATTTGTGTGATTCTGTGAGGTCCTGCCCAAAACATATGCCCTGGAGATGAATATTTCCCTGGCAGAAATACCCACTAATTCCACTAAAGGTACAGTTTGAATTCATTTAATTTATGTGTACAATCTTCAAACTGGTGGGGAGGAAAGAGAGTCCTCTGAGAAAAACACTAAGCAGGGATTGCAGGGAACTGATTTCAGTTCTTAGCATTGATGCAGTTTCAACTGTCAACAAATTACTTCATTAGCCTGTATTCACTGTCCCAATCAGAAAACAGAGATATTTTCTTTGATCAACATCTCCAATTCTAAAGTAGCTGTTCAGGACAATAGTCATTTAACAAATGCTTTCATTTCTAGAGTCTATCACAATTTGACTCTAATAGCAATTTGACTGTCTAGCTACTGTGATATAAACAACAACTGTGCTGGTGGGGCTCATGTGCAACTAGTAGGTGGGGTACCACTCCATTCAGCCTTTTCCTCAGTAAAGATGCTGAGATGAAGCATTCTTTCTTCACCCCAGGAGCTCAGCACACACCCCTCAGTTCAGTATCCCTCACTTTAGTGATCTGACCCAGGTTAAATGCCTATGCCTTTTTCCTCCCCCCCAGCCCACCACATTCCAGGTCCTGTAAACACATACTAGCACAGCTAAAGATCTGGAAGATGAGCAGAAGGAATAAGGAAGTAATTTTCCTTCCAAAATTTTACTTTGCTGCTCAAAAAGGTACTTGGCAATGCACTTCTGTAGACAGACAAAGGCAGAACCATCTTCATTTTACAGTCAGGGAAAGAAATCACAGAAGTATTAATTGGTTTGCCCCAGGTTACACAGGAGTCTGTGGCAGGGCCAGAAATTTGACATAGATCTCCTATGTTTCAGATCGGGGCCTTAGCCATGAAATAATTACCAGAAATCAAATATTAGGTTAACTATGGAAGAGTAAGAGGGTTTTATTGCTTTATCTAAGATAATTTATGTTCTGAGAAGTGTCTGGAAAAAATTACACTTGGGGTTCTCTGTTTATTCCCTGTCAGTTACTTTCACATGAAATTTACACAATTCACAGTTCAAAGGAAAGTGTTTGCACAATGCAAATTCAATTGAGGACTGAAAAATCATACTATAATTTTGACTCACATGTCATCAGTAGCCAGGAAGAGTTTTCAAAAATATTCCAGAAATCAAAGGTCCAGAAGAAGAGACACCTGTTTAATTTAAGTTGCTCCTGCTGGTGACAGAATATTGCCCAAAATCTGGGAGCTGAATTTCTTTCAAACTTATTAATGAGCAAAATCTTCCAGTCCAATCCAAGCTATCTAATTTCTAAGACAGAGTCACCTTCTAGAATATATAAATATTAATACTATTAATAGAATAATAATGTTTCTTCACACTTGATTTTAAGCAACAATTTAATTTTATTAATTCAAATAGAACAAGAAGGATTTCACTTCCCATATCACTTTCTCTTTTTGTGATGGATCCTTCTGATTGCAAACTTTCCCTCTCTTACAATCTGCTGTCCTGCAGGTGCCAGGCAGGCCAGAGCACTCTTCTGCTCAAGCAAAGCTGTGGGGTGAATAATGAGACTTTTGGACACTTTTCTCCACACAGTTGCAGTAGGTAACTCTAACATCCAGCAGCATTCACCACACTCAGCCCATAGTTCCATGCCTGCTGGAGCAATGGACCTTTTCCCCTAAGGGCAGAAGCAAATGTGTGCAATGCTGCTAGGAATAGGGCTTCTGGCAATGAAATGCTTGGTCAAGCCCAGATTTAGCTGATCTGGCATGGTAGGCCTCCAGTCCCATTGGGAAAGAAAATGATCATATGGCATGAAGCCCATTCCCTTTTTCAGATTTTAAAAGAAATACCCAGTATTTGCCCTTTAGACTCAAACCGATCCAAAATTTCATCCAGCCACAAAGTCCAACAATTTACTGCATCCTTTGTTTTCTCCTGCAAATGTTTCATAAATTTCTTTGTTGCTCTGCCCTCTGTTCCAAGTAATGAAGACAAAAATGAGTGCAGATCTCAAAATACTGACTGGGAACATCAGTGGCTTGGGATTTTTGGGAGTATCCAAAGACGAACTTTCGTTTGAGCATTTACATCCAAGACAAAGTTGAGATTTTAATTTATGGCACACTCTGTGGTCTTCTGATTGCACAAACAGGCAGCACAGCGAGATAAATCCTTCCTCATCTCTAGAAGCTATGTACTACTCACATCCCACTCCACCATGAAAGGGTCCATATCTGACCGGAATTCACCTCAGATGAGTGTTTCTACTATAATGCTATTTCCTCTCTATTACTACGTCTTTCTCTTCTCCCATTTTGAAAGAGTTCTCAAGATGCTTTTGTGAAATAAATACTAAGAGAGCATAATGAGAACAAAGTCTAAAGATGAGAAAGATATAATAAAAAATAAAAACTGTAATAATACAGTAAGAGTATTGTAATATTGTGCTATCTTTCAACAGAGATTATAGAAGAAAGCATTAATTAAGCTTCAATCTTTAACCTCTAAGGTAGGTAACATTACTATGCCCACTTCACTAATGAGTAAACAGAGGCCATGGCATGTTACAAGCCTTGTCTATAGTTGCCCAACAAATCAGAAGAAAGGGAAAAGAAGTAAATTAACAGCAGCAGAAAGTATTTCTAGCATGACATCATGCAAATTCTCTTCCCTACTTCCAGGAGCTAGCATCACTGTATTTCCCAAATTATGGTATTTTTATACTTATAACGCATAGGATAACCATCTTCCTGCCATGGAGAAGCTCCAGTTGCATTCATGTCTATGGGCATTTATTCCAGGTTTACCCTTTTCTTCATTTACTCCACTGACTCTCTTTTCCCCAGTTTTCTTGGTCTTCCTTGCTTCCTTGCTTCTGAGCAGGCAGACAAGTCTGGAGGTGTCAAAGGTGTCGTTTTCAAGTGAGAATACCTTTGCAAAGGTGCAGGTTTCCAAAGGGTTCATTTGAAGCCTGAAAATATGGCAAGAAATTGTCAACTGTGTTTTAGCAAGTTCCCAACTGCAATAGCATCTATAGTGAGGAAACCTCTATACGCATTTTACATATTTATATGTAAATATTAAGGATATTTAGGGACATATATACCCCTAACACAGTCATGTATTGGGATTAAGTAACATTCAAGGAAGTCACCCCCCAGGTGGAGAACAAAAGAAGTGTTGGTTTCCCAATGGACTACCTTCATGCAAAATATCCTCTATCCCTTCCTAGAGAAAACAGAAGAATTAGGGCTTCATATGCATAAGGAAAGTTAGAATGGACAACTACATCTACGGAGAAAAGATGATCAGCTATTCTATCTTTACACACTGGACTTTTGGGGATCAAATGTAAGCCTCTTTCTCAGACCTGGAGTGGTTCCAGCCAGCTGTGGAACAAGGGGGTGGGAGAGACAAGCTTTCCTCCCGGTGCTGACTTGTTTGTATCTGCACTGTTACACTAGCAGCACAGATAATGTGCTTCTTAACTGGGAATGACTTGGAGATGCAAAATCAGTTAGCCTGGCACATCTTGCAGAACTCTGCAAAACAGAAACACTAGCAGTAATATTAAAGGAGATAGGTAATGAATAAAAACTGTTCAAGGATCTGACCCATAGTTATTATAGACCTGTCTTTTTGCCTAATTTCTACCCTAACCAGTGATTTTTCCTTTCCTCCTCATTTTGATTCAATAGCCATGACAGAAGTCCACAGCTCCCCCTCTCTCCCATTTATTCCAAGGCATAATGTAGTAATTATACTTACATTTTTAAAGGTAGACATTTCTCCATAGGCCCTATCAACCTGTGGCCTCACGATTATAATTACTTGATCTACAGACTGTTAATTTTTTATCTTCCATAGGAATAAAATAGCACAGGAATAGGATACAGGGAAATGCAGAGAAGTTACAGACGGATACCAGATAATGTTTCTTTAATGACTGACATATATGACAGGAAATATGAATATCAAGGGCATGAGAAAATGCATGATTTTACTTTTATTTTTTCCTAATTTTCTGTTTCTGAACATGTAAACAGATTCAGTGAAATGGATTAAATTTCTACATGGCTTCCTTGGTTATAAGCAACAAGAAAACCATCCAAAATAGGTTTCTGTTTATTACTTTTCCAGTTAGATTTGCATGGCATTGATGCTTGCTCTCAGGAGTCCATTTGCAATATTGGGAAAGGGTGTGAGTGAAATGAGGCCAAATCCATGACAAGTTTCTACTTAGCCTAGTTTTCCCTCAGTTACTTATGACATTTCTGTTTTTCCAGCCTGTAAACAAGATGAAAACCAGGAAAAGCAAGACTTGGTAATAACAGTGCTTACTCTGGCTGGAAAAAACTAGCCCAAAACAGCAAGCCTGGCCTTGATTACATCTAGTAATCAAGCTGTGTTCAGAATTACTTGACTAAATGTCTCAGGAAATGTTAATCTCCACATGGAAAGCTTGGTTCTAGAGACTGTATGATCCACTGACATTGGGTAAGAAGTTAAAGTATTCCATGCCTCCTTTTTTTTCCTACTGTAGTCTCATGTTTGGGAAGGGCTAACAGACACAATGTAAAAACTGGATAGTAAATGAGATTTTTTGTCTTCTTGGTCAGTATGGTAACGGTACTAAACAAACAAAACCCCACAAACAAAACCTAGTAGCAATCCAGAGAAACTGGGTGCAACTTATATAGGACTATTTTGGTTTCCACTGGACTTAAAGTACACTAACCTGACAGCATACATTTTAATATACTTCAGAGTTTAGTGAACCAGAAAAATACTTTGCTGAAGATAAAACAATGCAGTAGAAGTGGGTCACAGTGGTGACTGTTTCATGTAAACTGTAAGTTTTCGAATACTGTTTCCTCAATGTCTCCTAGAGAAAGACATTGATTTGATCTCAGGACTGTTAGCTGTGCTACAGTGGATTACACAACTGCACATTGCATTCAAAAATAAAATAAGCTGTATAGTCCTGAAGCAATTTTATTGGGAGTGGGAGGTGTGGGAGACTAAAGAAGCTCATGGGATGTGTGTTGTCTTGTTTATGTGCCAGTTAAGTGCTGTGGTATTGCAAAAACTCTCCCAGTCCCCATCAAGAGTTTGACTGCATTTGGCTAATTTATTTTCATCTGATAGCAAAGACCAGTTTCTTCTTGTCATCTGTGAGTATCTTTCCTCCTTACAACTGTCCAGCTGTTTCCTCCACCAGTTAGACACACAAAGAGCTTGGGGAGACAGTGGGAAAGAAGTTTGGGGGAAAATCATAGTCATTATGCAACATGAATGAAGACTTGTTTAAAGCTATATTTAGGTTTAACAGAACAGCAAAAGTATAAGTAAAATCTGGCTATCTGGAGAATGAGCCAAATAAATTGTTCTTGATTATTTCGACAGGTACTTGAGTACCTGTTTTCAAGTATTTCAGAAACTTGGGGGTTATTTCATCTTGTCAGCAAAGCTTAACATGCTTCTATAGATCAGAATTATTTCCAACTATTTGACATAGGTATGGATTTTCTACTGAGAATTCTGGATTATATTCAGCTGTCAATACATCCTGGACCTGCATTTGCCTTTTCCATGAGATCAGCCTGATGGGTCTTAGCTATCAATGTGATTGACTGATTATACACCCAACTCTTTCTCTTCTTTGTTATTCTGTGTGAGGAGCTCTAACAAAAAACATCTGAAATTTTTGTTGCTTCCTGGGTGAATGACCAAGTACTTCATGCTAATGCTCATGTCCTGCATAGTATTCTCCCTCCATTAAGACTCCCATCTATACTGCCTTTCTGGTATGTATCCTACATATCTCCTCAGCCTTGACAAGTTTTCCCAAGGTTAGGAAAACCTCAACGGGTTTCATTAGCACTCTCCTGCTTTATGTGACATGGTCAATCATAAAAGTACTAAGTAAAACCTGTCCTAAGACTGAGCCTTGCAGGGACCTGTAACTGCAATACCTATTCTTTCAGCACAAGGTGTTGTCATATTCTACCCCACTTCAAATTTCTTGATCAAATTCTCTCTTTGTACCTCAGTAATTTTCCATCCCTGTGATATCAATGCTTCATGCAAGTCCAGTCAGACAAAACCTTCTGCATTTCATTTTCCTAAGAAAATCTTACCAAATAGTAGTATCAGTTTAGTGTGGTAACTGTAGTGGGTTGACCCTGGCCAGATGCCAGGTACCCACTAAAACCGCTCTCTCACTCTCCCTCTGCAACTGGACAGAGGAGAGAAAAAAAACCAGCTAAGGATTCAAGAGTTAAGAGCTGGTCTTTGATGGACCTCTCCAGTGTGAGTCCATCCCTCAGGCAGCAGTTCTTTCCAAACTGCTTTCCTGTGGGTCACTCCTGCATGGGGTGCAGTGCTTCATGAATGAGCCGTGCTGGCATGGGTCCCCCACAGGGGCCACGAGTCCTGCTCGGGGAAAAACCTGCTCCAACGTGGGCTTCCCTCTCCACAGGCTGCAGATCTCTGGCAGGACCCTGCTCCATCTTGGGCCTCCCACAGGGTCACAGCCTCCTTCATGCATCCACCTGCTCTAGCGTGGAATTCTCCACGGGCTGCAGGTGAGTCTCTGCTCCCCAAGAGTTCTCCATGGGCTGCAGGGGCACAGCTGCTCCACCATGGTCTGCACCATGGGCTGCAGGGCCTCAGCACTGGCGCCTGGAGCACTTTCTGCCCCTCCTTCTGCACTGACCTTGATGTCTACTTTGTTGTTCCCATGTTCTCACTCCACTCTGCCCTGGCTGGAATTCTTTCTGCACAATACCTTCTGTTCTTAAATATGGTATCACAGAGGCGTTACTATCACTCTTGACTGGCTTGGCCTTGGCCAGCGGCAGGAAGTCCATCCTGGAGCCGGCTGGCATTGGCTCCACTGGACAGGGGAGGCTTCTAGCACACTTCTAACAGAAGCCACCCCTGTAGTCCCTCCTCCCTGCTACCAAAACCCAGCCGCAGAAGCTCACTAAAGGTAACAATCTATGTTGATAAACCTGTGCTGTATATTTCTCCCCTCCTCTCCATTTTTTTCCAGATTTTGTTGTTATTTTGTCTGAAAACACATTCCAATAATTACATGCTCCAAAGTACTAGACCATCAGTAACATAGATTCTTATTTTAAAACCTTGAAAAAAGTAACAGATCGTGATCCACTGGATTTTAAGACTATAAGGAGCAAACAGTATTTTCTACATAATATTTCCATAAATCAACAGCATGAAAAGCAGTTTCCCACAGGTGTCAGTAGCTGTTCATAAAATTTTATTTAATAATCAGAGCATGTGATAACTGAAACTGAATCAAATCATACTGTTCCTGGTAGAATCTCCCCCATATGTGTTATAGGTGAACAGCATTATCAAAGACAGAGTGAGTTTGGCAAAACTAAAAGTATGGTGATCCCTAGATGTAAAAAGCAAATAAAAGGAAGATATCTGACTCAGACCTCCCCAAATCCTTTGTTCTTTATAGTCAGCAATTTAAAAACAAATAAACAAACAAATCAGACCATCTCAGAGGTAAGCCATGCATAGGACTTTGTCCCCACAAAGTTCTATGCCTTGGAAATATTTCTGCATTTATTTGCTGTTTGCAAAATGCTGACTAGCACAGCTACCTTAAAGTGACTAATATATCACTGTAATCAAGAACAGCTGGTTTTCTTGTGGAGTTACCAAATTCTCTTCAGGAGCCCTAGCTTCTAATTATCTCTAACTAGGAGCAGCCTCCACCTTGCCTTCCCTCCCCAGCAATACAAGAGACTGTGGTGCAGCACCATCAGTCTCCAACTCTTGCTCCCACACAATGAGAAGCAATGTATTAAACATACAATGCATGTTCTAATAAGTGGAGCCAATGAGAGCTAAAGAGCTTGCAGCTGCTGGTACCACCTGTGTCCCTTCGCTTCCAGCCAGAACAATCTCCTCTCTGCAGTCCCTAGTTGTGGCGAGAGATAAAAGAGGCAGAAAGCGAGAGTGACATGTCTGGCTTGTGTCCTGCTCTCATCAGGAAGGAGCCAGTTGATCTGGAAAGCTTGCTTGTTCCCCCTGTGAATGTGGACGATTGTGCCTCTTTCCCCCACACTGAATGAATTTCCCACTTATTCCTCTGTGGAGTGTGCCCCACACGCTTGTAGCCATAGTTCACATAAGTGCAATTTCATTAGTTATCCCTCTTGGCTTTTTTGAGCCATAAGGATTGTTGGTAAACTTGGGCTGAGTGGGGAACAGACCTGGTGGGTAAATGTGGTTTTGGCAGACTGAGTGGAAATCCATCCTGAGATCCATTGTATTTTAAGAGACATTTTTATAAAGGCTGTTGACACAGAGCTGGGGTATTTTTTTACCCTCCTTTTTTTTTTGTAATATACTGTTTCTTTTTCCCTTGCCTGACTGAGTGGTGATATGGGTGCCTTTCAAAGTTTAGAATTATCTGTTGGCTACTTCACTGCCTCAGGACAACTGGCATCTATTCAGGGATCAGAAAGACCATCAGTTGTTTAGATCTTTTTCCTTTCACATGGAGTTTTGCTTTCTTTTTCCCTTTCCATGCATTTCATTTCTGGGTTTTGAATCCATGCCCATCTTGGGCCAGATTGTGCCATTAAAGCACTGGCCAGTATTGTAGCCTGAATGAAAAGCAGAGGTGGCAGAAATAGGCAGTCACATAGATTCACACTAGGTTGTTACCAATATTAGTTATCAACAATGAGAACTGTAGTTGTTTCTAGCATAATTTCTACTGCATCCTCAAACTAGACTCTCCTTTCTGCATAACACCTTCCACAATTTCGCCACTCTTTTTACATATCTACTCTTAGCTGACCTTTCAAGTATGAGTGCTGGAGAAAATTCCTTCGGTCATGTTTCAAGAGAAATACCCGTACTCTTATAGTCTTGCCCTTTTTACTTCCCCAGTCTAGAGGTCTTACCCCTACCTTTCCCTTGTATTGTGTCAGAATGTTACTGCCAGTGTGATAGAGACAGAATGTAACAGGCACAACACAACATTTTTCCTTCTGGTCCAATGTGGAATTGACTCCTTTCATTTCAATTTAGTATAAACTAATGACCCAAGTTGCAGAGATATTTTAGCGTTGTGGTATGAAACCCGGGCTCTTAGGGCTATCACAAAGCTCTGGTTTATAACACCAATGCCTTCCTGTAGACCTATCTTCTCTTCTACACAGAAATACTGTTCACAAACATTTTGAGGATTTCTTGTGCTTCCCCAGCCATTTTGAATCCACCACAGCATTGGCAGGGAGATTTTTCCCAGTTTTCTCCTCTAGATAGAACAACTCTCTGAATTCGAAAGTATTTCTCCCACAATTTAGAAGGAAAAAAATTGGATGTGGTACTGTGATGCCTGTTCCAGTCCTTACAGCAGTATACCTATTACTACTTTATAGGAAGCATTCATAATACTCAAATCAAATTATCTAGAACAAGTGATAGAGTAGATGTTTCTTTGTTTCCCTGAATTGCCCTAAAGCAGAGTTCTCCCTCCTCACCAACTAGATAAAGAGCGTGGGACTCCTCACCATCTGACTTAGTAGGTGACTGAAGTTGGTGGTATGAATACCCTACTGTGCCATTGCTTATTTACTGTGCTGTGTGTCATTTGTTTCCTATTCATTACTACACCCTTTGCTCTCCTTTGTAAAATACTCAGTAAAACCTTAGATGCTGTGAGAAAAGATACTTGCATTTATCAGCCTGATTAATTACAAATGGTCTTGGAACACAGGCAGCACAAGGGGTACAGTGAACACTTCAGAGGACAGCATAAGTTGATATTACTGGTAAATACATCAAACAGAAAGTGACTATATTAAGCAAACAACCTACTCTGTATCTATACTATTTGTTCTACTTGTAAAGAGGGAGTAAATAAGTTGACCTTCTAGCTTTCCATGTTGTCCCATGGCAGCTCCCACCATTTGATTTTGTATTTGCGCTGTAGCTCATTCCTTTTAATCATTGCAAAACTGGCATTAGACCAATTTCATTTCACTTGGACTGCTTCTTGCTTATCCCCATATGCAATGATGGTCCAGTCCTATAATGTGACAGATGCTGTCCTGAAGCAGACAGAAATTGAACAACATTGCCCTGCACCTTCCAGGAATGAACCAAAAGACAGCCCAGACTTTTCCAAATTTTACTAAGATATTGCTTCCCTTTCTTATATTGGTTTTTTTTATTTTTTTTTCCAGACATTGAACACATGCAGTTAACAGCATGTGCCAACTGATACTTTAAGTCTACCAGAAAGTGTTTATTTTCTTTAGGAACAATTGAGTCTTCATTTTAATTGTGTTCCTCCACTCCTTTTACAAGCATATTATTTATACAAACCACTAAGGGAGCCAGATATCCATCCATCCATCCATCCATCCATCCATCCATCCATCCATCCACATTTCTGTATAAACATGATTTGCATGTTCAAATTCAGATGTTTTTATGAGTGCATGAGAGAGAAAATATTAATATACAGAGTTGGCTGTAACTCAGCAAACCACATTAGTGCTCCTTTGAAAATGTGATGCAGTATTTAAAATACTGTTGACATGTTAAATTAAGAAATGTTTAAAAGCATTTAACATTTCAAATATATCTTTATTCTCCCTACTTAGCATATGAAATTATAGATTCAAAACATAAATTAAAGGTGTTCACACTACCATCTCCACATGTGAAACATGTTTGGGGGGTTTAGAATAGTTGTCCTTATAGTGGGCTGCAAGAAAATTGTTTTTCAATAGCTCTGATGTGTGGAGCTTAACTAAGAAGTGGCAATAATTGTCATTAGTTAATCACTAGGCGGAGTTCGGGCAGAATTGTTGCTGTTCTTTTCAAATCGCTCTAGTTTAATTACTTTTCATTGTAATAATGTTAACATTGACATACTGTGGAATGGATGCCTTGATGGTTTTTTTGTGAATGACTGAGGTCATCTCTTTTTTCTGTGTGCAAATGTACTCTTAGTCTTTCCCTGCTTCCAGATTTTCTTGTAGTCATTAGGTTATGTGCAGTAATGACCAAGTTAATAAGGTATCATTTTAACTTATACTTCACCTAGTTCTTTGTCACAGGAAGAAGGGACCTAGACATAGTTTGTGAAAGCTTAAATCATGGATCCAGGTAACTGTCCCTCAAGAGTCACATCGGGTAGATGTGTGGAGCAACATTTTGCCCCACATCCTGGTGACTACAGTTGTAGTGCTTTGAAACCATGCATCGTTACTCCTTCTCAACCAGCATTTTCCTATCCTCCTCACAAGGACTCTCTTAGGAGAGGAGAAATTGAGGGAATCTTTTACATGGGATTATCTGCTTTCCACCTAAGTCAGCTCCAGAAACACAACCACAAGCTGATTTTAATCTTATGCTTTATATATAGGGTGTATGGCAAATAGTTTCAAAGCAGTTCAGTAATTTAGGTGTGTAAGTCCTGTGGATTTGCCAAGTGTGCATAGCAGAGATTTTCCTCATCAACATTATTTTTTTAAGTTGCCTGCAGAAAGCACAAACAGCATGATACAAAACTGTATAATTTGTTCATACAAACAGAAAATTCTCCATTCTGCCAAAGATTAATAACATGAATCTTTTGGTTACTCTTGCCAGTTTCTTATATTTATTTTTCACAGAGTATTCTGAGTTGGAAGGGATCCACAAAGATCATCAAGTCCAACTCTTAAGTGAATGGCCCATATGGATCAAATCCACAACCTTCGTGTTATTAGCACCATGCTCTAACCAACTGAGCTAATCTCAGGGTCGTTTTATCAAGGCATTAATCAATTTTTACGTATATTTTACTTGGATTTTAAAAAGATGGACTAATATGTATTGCATTTTATTTTTAAATTCATGAGTATATTAATTTGCAACAAATTAGATATCTAAAGGCACAAAAACCAGAAAAAGACTCTTGAAAATTAAGTTTTGTTTAGTTAGGGCTCAATATAGCTATGTATGAGTAAACAGTCATCACATATTTAACTCTATTGTGTTATATATATCCTTCTCAAGATAAAAGGACAGACAAAGCAGCATTTTCACATCATTACCAAAACTATGTTACAGTAAAAGCATGCAGTAATTATAGTGCACACTGAGATACTACTGTAAAAAGACTGGAGAAAAATTACAGGTTATTTTGATAGGGTGACATAACCAGGAACAAAGATTTGTTGTAGCCATTTTCCACTGAACTGATCTTTTGATTTTAAAAAATGCATTTCCTTATAGAGTCATGTGCAAGTCACCTGCAAAGCAGGCAGTAAATTCAGTCTTAATGTGAGGTAATATATATGGAGGAAAAAAAATGAGGAGAAAGACAAAAAGATAATTATATGAATCCTGGTCTTGATTCACTGCAGTAACATTCCAGTGAAGTAATTCAAATGAAATTAAGCCAGCACTACACTAGAAGAGATTCACAGTGGTAAATCAGGACTTCTTTTGGCATGCTCATGTGCAAAAGGGAAATTTTCTCATTGGATTCTCCCCTCACTTTCACAGCATAAATAAGCAGTAATTCCACTGAAATCAATGGAGTTAAGCCAGGTCAGAATGAAGGAGAGATGCGAATCAAATTCGCAAAGCACAGTTTGCTGTGATTTAGCACACAAACGAGTGCCTTATAATCTGTTTACAAACAATGGATGAAATATGCAAATTGTCTTTTTGGAAAGCAGCCGTGAAAACTGAGCTTCACAGAAACAAAATGAGGGGTGTGAATGTTCTTAGTTCCAGACATTCTTTGCCATAGTCAGAGATTTGATACACAGACGCTGTGAGTGAGAAGAAAACTGCCAAGTCTTTGCAACACATGCAGAAGTAAGGTAGATTATAAAAAGATGTCAGAACATGATGTGGAATGGCAAACATCCCTCACAGACACTGGGATAATCCAGCAATCGGGTCCCAAACAATGTCCCTTCAAGCAAACATAGGCAGGCCAACCAGGCCATTTCATAGCACGAGCAGCACCCTGAATCTACTGCAGATTCATGCAAATGTGACTAGATTCAGGTGGACCCAGTGCCTGGTGGTCTCAAGCAGGGAATATTCACAAAAAAACCCCACCTTTATGTTTGTAAAACCACTGAGGATTTAAAATGATTGCAACTGAGAATCAGAATGTGTCAAGCAACTGAACAGAAGATTTCAAAATAACTAGACAGTGAAATGCTTTCATGTTCACTCTACCCGTGGTAGACCCAGGAAGAGTTAACTTTTCTTGGCCCTGAGCAAATGCTCCTGGGTTTCAGGATGCAGAATGAGCCTTCTGAAACTGCACATCATAATTAGAGAGATTATTTCCTTATGCTAAGTCTTTAAGTTGAGACTTCCTTCTTTGGATTTTCTTTTTCCCTATGATCCTTTTATACTGATCCAGGCTTAACACAGATATTTATGTTACCTGTGAGAAGGTATTGTATTATGATATTCAAGACTGGGCAGGACATGCAACACATGGAGAGACTGGGATTTGTGTTAGCCATATCCTAAAGCATTTCCTGAGGAGCACTCCAAGTTCCACAGGAGCTCACAATGAAAGAGGGCAGAGCTTATCTTTTCCCAGCAAGCTGATGACCTCATATCTCTAATTCCTGACTTCTGTTAATTTCTAATAGGTTTGAGAAAGTCTCACAGTTTGAGATAGGAGGAAGGACAGACAGGAAGAGCTGTCTCAGCTCACAGCCCTACAAATCTTACACATCTGGCTCAAAAAGAGCATCAGGGAAACCAAAAACCTTCTGTCACAGCAGGCTCTGGAACCCCATTGCCCAGAAGAGGGCAGACCTACAGTATTTTTCATTAGACAGTAGCATTTTTGCAGACCTACTTATTCTTCTTTTGTTTGTCTAGCCTGCTGTGTGGGCTGCAGAAGTTAAATACAATGCAAACATACAAACAACCACAGCTCCGGGAAAAAAAACTTAGGCAGTAGTCTTAGTCCATGAGCTCAATCTTTTACCACTTTGGCCAGTCAGAGTTCTTAGGCAGGTACATTTTTCTGTCTACCTAATGACCATTGTGGTCAAGGAAGGAGATGTGAACTACACCCATTTCACTGTTGTAGAACTAGACAAAAGGTCTGTCTGGAACAAAAACTGAATCTAAAGACAAAAAATGTTAATTTTACTAAAGTTCTCCATTCCACCCCCCGCAAGCAAAAGGAAAACAATCATCCAGCTTTCACCTTATTAGTGTTCTCCCTACTTTTCTTCCTACTTTTTCTTCTGCTCCCCCCAAATGAGTGGAAAATAAGACCTGAATACATGATGATTCATGTATTATTTATTAAAGAATATATAACTCTCCAAAAGAAATATTTGAAATGATATTTCTATTTCACTAAAAGTGCATATCAGAAAATATAGTGAATTCTTGTCCCACTGAACCTAGGAACCCTAATATCAGTATCAACTATGATGATACTGAATAACATACACCTAGAGAATAACATCTCTAGGGATACAATTTTCAAAAAACACCTGTTAAGAACCAGCACTTCTCCAGCTTTCTTAGCTTCCAAGCGTTTTCACCCCAGAGTTGCAGCTGTGATAAAAAGACACTATTATTTTACTTTAAAACAAGCAGAAATTCTACTCCAAAGCAGGCTGTGCTAGTAGTGAAATCTGTGCATGCCAGGTCTCATCTCTTTCCCTTTATGCAGCTGTTTTTGCTGTAGAAGCATACTCCTCATCAGCCAGCTCTTATTTGCTCTTGTAGTCTGCTTAATGCCAAGAGTCAAGGGGAACAGCACAGCAGGGGGGTGTGACTGAAGGGTGGATACAGTGAAACATGGCACTAGGAGAGCTCCTCAAGGTTCTCACTGTTCTGTGATACTGATCTCCCCCCTCCTTTCACATACCTTTGCTCAAACATCATTCTAAAACCAAGCAGAATCAGGCATAAAATATCTGATATAAACCTACACTTGCTTAGGTACACTCACCACTGACTAGATTATTGCAGTTTGGTCATTATCAGGATTCCCTTGAAGGTGAGTGGAAAACTGCTGTGATTGCAGAAGGTGACAGCTCCCTCACTGTTCAGACAGGTGTGTGTGTGAATCAGACTTGCACTCTTCTTGGACAACCACAAATATTCTGCTACACTGATGTATTAAAACTTAAAAGTTAAGAGAAAAGTACACACAGGAGTATCCTTGCTCTTAGGTCACATCAAAGCACTTGAAATCAGATGAGTTGTTTCTAATCCCAGCTCCAAGTTTAGCACAGACCAGGACAACACAAGGATCTTGTTAACAAACTTCTCTATGGCATTTTCTCTCCAAGAAAAACAGGAATGATGCCACTGATCAGCTATGTAGCAGATCTACTAAATATTAGGGCTCTACCAATTCAGAAAGAAATAAATTAGGATATTAGAAAAGGAAAGCATACCACAAATGGCATGGAGGGAATGAATAGGTAACAATTATAATTATTTCTTTTTCTGAAGGACATGAAATTATTATGGCCTGTTTAAAGCTAGCAGAAGGAAATACTTTCTCATTTAACCTGTGATTAGAATATGGAGCCTATTTCCACAGGAAATTCTGGAACCAGAAAGAATAAAAGGAATAAAAGAACAATTAGAAGCGTACCTAGAAGAAAAGTCTGCCAGCAGTATTAAACAAAGAGATGTACTATCTTCTCTGGTTCTGGAAGGCTTCTAGGTGTTCAAGGATCTTAAGATGACAAGTTTCCATTCAAATAATAATTTAGAATAAAATTTCACAAAAAGGAAACAGTATTTTCCAGCAAAACCGGGCCAGCCACCATCTCACAGAATGTGTTTATGAAAACTATCTGAGGTAATGCTCAAAACTGGACCTAGTTCCTTCAGAGTGCTGTTTAATGAAGGAAAACATTTATCACATAACAATAACTTCTGGCCTTGAAAAATTTTCCAGAAAAATAAAAAAAACCCAAACAAATCCCTGAACTACTTATGTCAAATAACCATTGGAGTTTCAAATTTTTTGACAGAAACTGTTAAAATAGTTTTACTCACAGCTCACTGTCTCTCCAAAGCAACAGATGCAGTGTTAGAAGATTAAAAGTTTAGGAATATCCCTTTTGAAACTTAAAAAACCTAAACATAGCCTAATTCAGCCCCAGGTATAGTAGCTGTTGCTTCAGAGGCAAAACTAGGTGTTGATAGCTACAGCACCATGCATGCCAGACTCCATAGTCTAAACCTTTCTCCAGTTTGAATATCCGGACCTGCCAACATTTCCACAACAAAGGAGTCATCCCTCCTAATGTGAGGGAAGACCCTTACTTCCCTGTCCCTCAGAGGGCAGAACAGATAAGAAAAAACAGCATTTTCAGAAGAATAGTTTAACATCCATGAAATTCAATAGGGGCAAATGTGAGTATCAGCTGGATACTTGTTTAAAATGAGCATCCTCTATTCTTGGCTCTGTTACAAAGGCAGAGCTTGCAGAATGACTAGTTCATTATTGAGAGACAAACTAGACTGAACAATGGGGACAATTGACCTCAGACCACACACATACTGCCTTTACTTGGTTCCTGGATGATCTCTGGATACCAAGTAATCACTTTTCCTGAAATACCAGTCTCTTCCCTCCCCAAAATTATCCCATCTCTTCCCAAGGCATTGCCCTCAGTGAGCGAATCAAAGAACACATCACACATTTTGAAAAAGTGGATCCAGCAGAAATGGGACACCTTTTTATCTGTATGCTGGGAACCTGATTTTGTCAATTATATGCTGTATATAAAAAGCCTCTGCTATCTGCTTTCCCAGTACTCTGGGGAATGTGTATGAATAATTTTAAATGAGGAAAATGCTGTTGGGAATATTGTTTTATTTGGGAATTCTAAACTTTGAAACACATCTACAAAGAGTATTTTATTATTAATAATATTTATTTTTTATATACACACATATATGCATGTATTTTGGATTAAAATAAATAAAAAGACTACATCTTAGAATCACACAACAGTTAACACAGATCTTGAAAGACAAGCCACAGTGCTCCAAAAATATATATCTCTGGACAAAGGTGGTAGGCATAGGAAATCCTTTTATTACCTAGGTGCAGGTCCACAGTACATGCGAGTGATGGACAACACAGAAATTATTCCGTTCATCGACTACATACTTTCCATGTGACAGTTATGTAACAGGAATAACTTTGGAAAACTCTAATAAATATCACTGTTTACAAAATTTCTGCTTGGCTTTTAAGAAGAATGAGAATGGTAATAAGCTGCAAAGGAAAAAAAAAAGGATGATCATCATATAATGAAAGTTACTTTAAGGTGATTTGATCTGTGATTGTACGACAGAAAATTTTCAGTCTTCTGGGCCTGTTTGATAACACCTCACCAATTCACTGACCTAGTTCATTCCCTTTTGGACTGTGTCATTTAGAATCATTTGTCTCCAAAACTTTACAATGACCTTTTAGAGACTGCTGATTCAAGATTGTTATTCTTAAAGGAACAAATTTCAGAGCAACACACAGAGGAATTACACTGTTTCCAAACTGCAATTGTTGGCCAGTTCTTTTGTCTTTCATGCTTTTCTTTTTGGTGATTTTTTGGTGTAGCAAGCAAATTTAATTCATCTTGAAAAACAAATTACAAACTGGGAGTTTTCTGAGCTGTCCACACAGTACTTTTTTCATCTTCCAGCATATGTTCCAAGTGTATCACTGGGACTGACACTAAGAAAGAAGGTGTTTGCCAGCTGTCATCACAAAGTGGTTTCTGAGCTGTAGTGTTATTACCAGATCCCAAGTGCTCTTGCATAAAAAAATATTAGCAACAGCTGATCTATTACTGAGGACCAGTACTTACTGTTGATCAGCTAGAAGTTTCTGAGACTTTTTAAATGGTACGTTTTCTTTTAAAAGGTACATTTTCTTTCAAACAGATGATTTTTTATTAAAAACTAAAAGGACACTTTTTATTATATAAGTCTGAACAAACTCTTCTGCGATTCCTTTTTTAATCAGTGGAAAAAAATTACTTTTTAACATTCACATATATTAATTCGCTTTCTTACACTGCTGTACCACAAGAAGTTTTCTGTCTTCCTTGAGCCCTGGATTATTTCTCTCTGAGTTACAAAATTTTGCAAAACAGTTCAAAAAAATGTTACAATAGTTATTATATTAAAAGACTTAGAGTAAAACCATCTTGATCTACCAACAGCCACCTGCATATTGCATTATATTTCTAGATTCATCAGCATTTATGGAATGGATTTAACTTGCTAGAAAACTCAAGATTTTCCTTGAAAAGTAATACACAGTTTTTCAGGTATTTTTCAGTTACAGTGAATCACGTGTAGCATTTAATTTACAATATTTACCAAAAAAAACCACATACCCCTTCAAAAGAGCTCAGAATCAAAATATTAAAAAAACAAACCAAAAAACCACAACTTTTCATGGGGAGAAATAGATGACAGATTAGGCAAACACGATTTTACGTCTGGTTTCTAACTCTGGATATAAACCTGAGGGTTTGTCTTTTACAATGTTGTAAATATTAATACATTTATGTTAGATGTAACTTTCACCATATCTGCCTTACTCACCATTGGCAAAATTCAAGGAACTTGCCCTCTGCATGTCCTAATGAAAATGCTTAATGTTGTTGTCTTGTGAGAAAAACAAAACAAACCAGAACAAAACCAAGACCAAAAACTTAAAGATCCATTTCACTGAGTGCCATATTAGGGTATCTCATTCTTGTGAGCTGCCATCTACAGATGGTGTCCAGTAATGATGAAGAAGCTACTTCACTGAAGGGAAAATACACTGCTGTGTATATAACCATACATTTTTCAACATATATCAATAGTATGATAGTGTGTATTCACGCACAAAACCACATATATATTTAAAGTAACTTGCATTAACACACAGGACATCTGTGGTAAGATACTGCAATCCAAAAATATAATTTAACTCCAAAAAAAGTCAAAGACAGAAAGTAGTTTTAAACGCATTTCTTAACATGAAACCTACAGTGGTGTCTACTATTAAATATGTCCCCCTTCAAGATATGCCATTCCTTTGCATGAAAACAGGGTTGTTGCACAAGGAATTGGGGATGTCCTGATATCTATGTAATGGATTAGAAAATCACACAGTATATATTATTAATTTTATCCTAGAGAACATGAGTAGAAATTCTGAGTACTTTCCCAGCTCCAAGTTTCTTTTCCAGCTTGAAATGAGTGAAGCTCAAGAAATCAAACACTCAGGGTCGTGGTTAATCTATCATCTTTCAGGTGTCTCATGCTGTGTACATGAAACTATGACTCATTTTTTAAAATCTTACTGGGATGGAAACACTTTCAAACTTCAGCCTGAACTCTGGAATACTAGCAGGGACTCCTGCCTTGTCTTTCTTCACTCACCCTGGAGAAAGCAGTCAAATATTTGCCTTCTGCCCTTGGTGATACTGGATTGCTTAAGAGCTTGAAAAATCTTCTCTTTGCCCTAGAGAAGTCTTTTTATCTTGTCTAATCTGTGCAAACCTCACTAGGCTGACAGAGAATTGCCTGGGTTATTGGCATCCCTGCTGCCAGTGGGCCAGTCTTGAGAACACCATTTCTCTCTGCAGCATTCATTTCTGGTGACCTCTACACTCATGCTTCCACAGGGAAGTTTTATGCAAGGAAACTCATCACAGTTGGAATCCAGTATTACCTGAGATCTTTTTACATTGTGTTATAGAGTTAGGACAAATAAAAATCTTCCCTTAGAAGCAGAAAAACAGGTATGTTTTTATGTTAATAATTTACCAAATAAAAAAAATTAAAATTACCTCAAGAAGTACCAAAATATAAACATGTTTCATCTAAGTATTTCAACATTGAACTCTCATAAACCTTGCTTAGAGCTTCCAGAACTCTCCATACCTCCGACTTCGTCACCAGGTAAGGTTTTTCAGGTCTTGCAATGTCTCAACCATGCAAATACATGTAAACAGTTACCATGTTAGTACATATGATTCACAGCATGCACATTTGCAAATAACATATATGTTGATATAACTATTTACTCCATATGGGATTTAAGATTCAAAACCATCTACACATTTGAAAAGGATAAAAACTAATAGTAGGGAAAACACATGATCAGTCATTTCAGTTTGCATAATGATTTACCCATAAAAAAGGAAAACAATAACCAAATTGAATCAAAAGTTCTGTACAAAACATTATTTTATCCCAATAAACCTCTTGAGACAATGATGCAAATATTCAGATATTGTGGGATATAAGTGCATAGCAGAAAACAAATAATCTTGCTGTTAACGTTTAAAATTACTGTAACTTCAGGTAAAATTAGTATTAATACAGACACAACAGACTAGACCTTTAGCTGCAGTTCAGTCCCATGGAAGTATGTAGTTCTATGACAGCTAAAATTTTGCCTCAGAAAATTCATATTGCTGTAAAAAATCTCACATTGAGAAGTTCAAGTAAAAATTTAAAACAGTCTTTTTTAAAACCCAGAATTTCTCATAACTTAACTTCGCACAGGTGTGTATTACCGATAGTATAGAAATTGTTGGTAGACTGAAATTATTAACAAATTTTGTATCATAGAAAATGAAATAGCCAGTAAGAGGTATTTGAACAGACCTTACAGTCAGGTCTTATAATCTTTAGAAAATAGACTTTTCATCCCCAGAAATTCAATGGGATTGATCACAATAATATTGAAGTACCTTCCAAAGACACCCTTAGAAAACATCTACAAGGAGAGGAGATTATCTTCTTTTTATGGGAAACAAAACAGATGTAGGGAGATAGGGATTTGTACAAGGTGACACCAAAGCATGACATAAACAAGAAATATACTAGAATTATTTGGGTTCCCACCCTGAGTCTGAAACAGGAGCACAGGCCTCTGCCTTCAGTGAAAGCCAAGTTCTCATTTCTTTAGAATTTCCTGTGAATCCATCATATTAATTAAAATAATTAATTGTGCTAGGAGAAGAAAAGCTGCTGTTCTCATGCACTCTTACCCCAGTGGTAAGAGACTTTCAAAGCTGGTTCCCCGTTTCCTTCCTTTTTGGGAGGGATTTACACAAATACTGTTTTTCTTCCATTTATACTCTTAATAAGGTAAAGCATGACAAGACTAAATACCTGTTTCAAAAAACACTTTTTCCACTTATGATCTGTTTCCTATGATCAAGGTATTCACAAAAAGTAAGAGAAACAAGTTAGTCTGTACTATGCAGTCATTCACTTGCATGGAATTTTCCAAGGATCTACGCTGCTGCTTCTTCATGTTAGCTGTCCATGAAAAAGACCAAAGCATTCCAGAAAAATGATTCATGGGTGCCTTTTTGCTACTTGAGAATATTCTGAGGAGTATTCCTGGTCAGGGTTTTTGCAGGATCAGTGAGAGTGAGCTCCCCAGCCGGCCCTGCGAACATGTGGGAAATCCCAGTGCCATCCTCTTTCTGTAAACATCTAAGTGCTCAGAAGGTATTACATAGCACGTGCTTAAAGAATTGCCATTTTAAACTCGGGTTTTTAACAGCTGATTTTAAAAACATTGTATCAACACTCTAACTACAAAAAGAGTAAAAAAACCGAAACAAACAAGAAACTCCTTGCTAAACTTGATGCTAGCTAAAAGAACAGTGATGACTTTCCAATTCTTCACTGATAGCAGTCTCAGTGTCTTCGTTATCATCCAAATGAATGGAACAAACCAATAAATTTTATTTTAGGAATAAAAATATTAAAAAAATAACACCACCAAGCTCCTACTCTGACAGTAACAGTATTTTAGGTCTTGACTGTTGCATCAGGAATTTTCAGCAGTAAGATTTCATATTTCTTCTCATTCTGTGAAATAAAAAAGGCTTACAATTCTGTGAAATGTAATGTACAGGTTTAATAGGATTGTACTCTTGCCTAATGTCGCAGTAACAAATAAATGCAATAGAGAATTGCTGACACAATAGAAAACTGCTAGTTCAACACAAATGAGCCTGTAAATAAATCTGAAGTAGTTTCTCTATACATCTTGGCTACTACTTTAAGCTCTGCTTAGAGTCAGGAGGTGGCATGGCATTAACAGGGGGGAGGACGGTGGGGGACCCTTATAGCAGCTTCCTCAGTGCATATTGTAACTCAAGGAAAAAGGGACATGGTGGTTTGATGTCAAAATACCTCGTTTAGGCATAAACCCCGCTTGCAGCCCACATGTTAAAAAGTGCAGAATGGCACATCCTGATCTGATGAAGAAGGGATTGTGAAGGGACAGTGACACTCCCATACACTGGGCAGCGGTCACATACTCAGATCCAGAGCTGTTGCCATATGGCTGGCACTGCATATCCTGGCTACATGAAACTAAAGCAACACCTCACCTTCCCAGTCAGGATTTCTTGGCTCTTTCTGTCACCTTTTCCTTACTAGCACAGGTTTTCTTCTGACTAGTAGATTCTGCAACAATTATGCTGGGAAAATACACATTACCTCTACCCCAACTGCTTATGTTGAGTCTTCCCACTGCTACCAGTTCAAACATGATAACATGTCTGCTACATATTGACCACTCAAGAGGAAAACACAGTACATAACTGACAGACTCTTATGCATTGTATAAGACCAAGAGAAAGCCCATGAGTAAAAATAAGGGGCAAACCACAGAAAAACCAGCATTGACTGTTATTAGTGTGAAATTGTAATAGATAAAATAGCTATCACCCTTTTTCTTCACCATTCCCTCTCTTGGCATGTTTCTTAATCTCATCTTGTCATTAGTCTCATATGGGATATAGTTCTAAGTAGTGTGTGACATTAAACAAATGGTATACTATAACACTTTTCATTTCAAGGTATCATCACTCTATCCACTGAAGTAATTTAAAATGCCGCACTGACAGCACAAACAAACTTATTCAACATGCACAAGCACTCATTAAATAAGATGTGAAGTAACTCTTCTTAAGGGGCACACAGACATGCCAGGAAGAGCTGGCATTTTCTTCAGCACAAGGTAATAGCTTACACATGTACTGGATAGTTGGTTAGTGTTGTTTTCTATAAACTATATCATATAGCCATAGATTGCCTCTGATATTCAAAAGTGTTATAATTGTTTTTGTCAAGGGAATCCTTTTATTTACTGCTATCATGACTTCCCTTCTGTGGAGGGTTAGCCTTGGCCAGGCACTCACCCAGCTCCTCTCTCATTCCCCTGCTCAACAGAACAGAGGGGAGAAAAAATGGAAAACTCATAGGTTGAGATAAAGATGAGGATGACACTCACCCATTACCAAAAGTTGTTGATAAAATTATCAATATTTATGGACAAAAAAATTGACTTGGTGAAAATTAATTTTATTTATTACCAACTGAAATAGCATTGGATGGTAAGAAGCAAAGGCAAAAAAGTAAAATATCCTCACCCCCTTCTTAACTTCATTCCCTTCTTTATAGCTCTAATAGCCCTGCCAGGGTCTCATCAGGGGCTGCAGGGGACTTTGCTCTCACACCTGGAGCAACTCTTCACCCTCCTCTTGCTTTGATGCTCAGAAAGCTACTTCTCACAATTTTTTCCCCCTCACCCCAGTGTTTGACCAGTGTTTTCCACTCATCCACATTTTACTCTTTCTTAAATAAAAAAAAACCAAAAAACAGAGAACACTTAACAATCTCCAATGATCTGCTTTCAGTTAACAGCCATTATGGAATACGGCATGTAAGAAATAAAGAGTGGCATGAGGACCTGGTCATCGCACTGTTTATCGACAATCTCCCTGGGCGGTTTGATTAGCTGAGGAGCAGATGCTATTTTTTCCCCCTTTCTTGATCTATTGTTCTTTGGAAAATTTGAAGCTGATTGCACATATGCTTGAAGTTTAGATATGCAGATTTGGAAAAATCTAAACAAGTAAATGCATTTCATGAATATTACCAAGTAGGTACCAAATATTTACTCTAACCATCGGATTTCCATGCACAAATGTTTAGCTGATGCAAACAGGGACTCAATTGGTCAAATTTTCTTTAGGTTATGGAAGGAGTTTGTTTCTGTCCTGGTTTAATTATCTTTCTTGGTCCAGACGCCTTTATTGAGCTGCATCTGCAAAATATTTCTCATCTGAGCTATGACTAAATCCTTCCTGTGATATGCTCCCATGGCCAAGATCCAGGCAAGCTGAACACTCGCACTGCTCTTCCTGAAGTAAAAGTCGTGAGTGCTCAGAACCCTAAATTCTTCTATAGGCAGTTTTGCATATCTCAGGGGTAAAAAATTTCACAAGAGAAGAAATCAGTTATGGACCATTTCACATATATACTTACATACAGGTACCCTCAATATTTCATAGGGTTAGACCAGAAAAGATGTGACACTAATGTTCCTTGCAGGAATGGATGAGTAAGAGGAAGTAAGTGCCGACTAAAGCATCTGAGAGGACTTTGTAGGGCTGAGCTGGAGGGAGCATGATAGTAGGGTGGCTAAGACCTTCTCCACTCCACAGAGGGCAGCAACTAGAAGGAGGGAAGCCTTTACTAAGGAGAATCAAAGGGCTCCCTGTGTTACCTCCTAGAAATGAAGTATTTCTGACTGCATCTCCATTTTCCAGAAGATAAAGATTACACCTTTCAGAAGGCAAGACAAAGTATCATCAAGGATCACAAACCACAACAAAAGCATCAGAACTGTCTTGACAGAGTCTCAAGGTCATCTCACTGTGATTCTGAGTCACCATTTTGTGTGACTCAAGGGTCTGTGATTTCCATTAAACAGGTTGATGCACACAGCCCATGTTTTGATGCCAGGAGGCAACCACTCTTCCCCCATAACAGTCTTTTTATTCTAGAGGGAGGAGGAGGGACAGGGCAGGAATATTTTAATTGATATTTTTCATAAAATGAATCATTCTGATATGAAAATATTAAGAATGCATTTTTGTACATTTTCCACATTGCACCAGGAAATAGAAAGATACATGAGTTGTTTCTGTATAAGGTTTTATTTTCGTACATCCTGATTACCAAGCAGAAGCATCTCTGTTTTCTTTCTTCCTATGCTGAGTGCACTGACCTGAGTGTGTATGTCTTTCCAACTCTATCTGCACTGGAGGAACTGGTGTTAGAGGTGTTGGCAACACTGATATTTTTAAGGCTGTAACAAGCAATATATCTAAGAAATGAAGTCACAACTCAAGTGAAGAATTATTAAACAGGAATGTCCATTAGTAAGAGTCAGTATATCAGCAATTAGGACAGTAGGATTTTGAGTAAAACAAACAGAATTTGACCAGAATTGAAAATTTCATCAAAAAATTATCAATATCCATGTCACTTTGTCTCAGAAAAGACTAAATAAAAGGTAGTCTTGTGGCTAGGCACAGTTGCTCTTTCTTTCAAAATCATGTCTTTACCTGATGAGAACTGAAAACATCTGGTTATCCTCAGGCTTTCATGCTTGCCTGAAGACTTTGCTCCACAGCCAGATTATGTGCAGTAACACACCTCATCCCTCCATGGTGAGTCCACCAGTAGTTCAATCAATATTTGACACATTGGTATTTTCATATTAGAGTAATTTTTCCTTTTGGTGGGTCACGCTTTTTTTTCCAGTGGTTAGTTCTCTTTTTTTTCTCTTAAATTTCAGAGGGAGAATCCCAAAGCAGTAATCAGTAATTCTGTAATCTATTCTGATTTTGTAATGCTAAACTAACCAACAGGAAGAAACTCTTAAGATGTAAAGACTTAATTAGATGCACTTTGGTTGTTACTAGTGGCTGTTCATTTAATGTAGACTTTAATGTAATAAGTATAATTATGGCATCTACTGTATCTCTCATAGTCACAGACATCATTTAGAGGCTTCGGAACTCAGAAGGAACATTTGTGTTCAGGGTCTTCAGCTACCTGTATGGCTGAGATCCGGCTGGATTATACACCGTGAACTTGAAACGAGAAGATAATCCCTCACAAATTCATTATGATTGGAGATCTTTTCAATTATCTTACACAGAAACAATCATTTTCGAGTGGATATTTTTGCCTTCATGTCCACAACTTTCATTTCCTTTTCCAAAGCACATCTTTAGAGAAAAACTTGCTTCTTCTCCTAATACTTTTGAATGCAGTTTGTTATAGCCAGGATGGCATTATACAGTTTACCAGATGGTCTGAATAATACTGAATGATTCAAGCCACTCTAATTGCATACAATTTTGTTGTAGAAGTTGTTCTGCAGAAAAAAAATATACCACTATTTTGTTTTTGCTTTCAGAAATAGACTCACTAAGAATTGGGACAAGAATTTAAAAAGAACCAGTAAATGTAGGTGCAGAGCAATACCTCAAACAAAGCAGTGGTGTTCAGCATCCTCAGAAAATTTGCTTTCGTGGATACATCCTGACTGGGCAGAATTTTGAAATCTTGGGTTAACATGATCAGACAATGGGTTTAAATTTTGGTTTATGTACAACAACACAATAAGCAGCTATTTGGTGGGCCTACTCTGTTCTATGTTACACATATTTAAGGCTAAAAATTACTCCATTGAAAAAAAAAAGAGAATCTGCTATTTCTTGCAAAAGGTTCCTTTCTTACTTTTTTTTTATTTTAAACTAAAGATTTTAATTTTTAAATATCTTGTGTATTGATATTTCAGACTTCCTTTCCCATGGGAAACCAATGGATTCATAATCCATTGCAGCAACTCAGCAAGAGGTGAAAACTATATGCAATGTAATCTGTTTAAGGAGAATCACACAACAAGAATAATGGTGGAATAAAAATTCAAAATATAACTCCCATGAGCAATTTGGAAGTATTTTTCAAATAAAAGTGTTCAGTTTTCAATTTTTGGTGAAAAGGCAACATAGGCTAAAGAACAGCTGCCTCCTTCAATCCTGTCTGGTTAACTCTTGTGTAAGTGTGACAGCAGATACAGATGCTGGTTCATTTATCTGTGTTATGTCTACATATACTAACATGACTTTTTCTTTTTTTCTGCAGTGCTGAGGCAGATTATGGCAATTACAAAACATATGTCTTATTAGCTGATATGAAAGGTGGTAGAAAAGACATAAAACCACTAAGTTCTCCAACCTACTATTGCACTGTTGGTAGCTTAATAGGAGTAAACAGAGGTCAACATTAAAGTCTGTCTGATTTCATTTTTCTCTTACAACATATTCTGTAGATCAATCATGGACTGTGAGACTCCATGGCACTTTCCACAGGAAGAAGGATGACTCCATAGTTAGGATGTTAGACTTGAATTTAAGAGACTTGGGTTCAATATCCAGTTATCCTATGGAATCCTGGGCGAATTATTTAATCTGTCGGTTCCTATTCCCCATCTGGGAACACAATAGTACTTTTTCATCACTCTTGTGGCTTATTCACTTTAAGAGCACTTAAGGGCAGGAACTGCCCTACCGTGGATCTCTGTGGGCAGGGCTCAGCACTGCAGAAATCCAACCCTGCTTGAGGAACCACTGCAAGACCACAAGAGTAGCAACAACAACCTGTTCCCAGTGATATAAATACACATGCAGGTTGGCTGGAGCATGCACTTAATCCATAGTGGAAGGCAGGCCCACCAGCTGAAGAGGCGTATGCAGCGCTTCTGATGAAATCACAGACTGGCAATAGCTGTGAGATGAGTCATGCTCCATTTTAGCTTTTTGCAGCAGATGTAGGAGCAACAGCAGGGTGATGCTACCTGTCACCTGCAGGCTTTGAAGCCTCACTGCCTAGTATCTTCACCCGTTATTCAGAAAACACTTGACTGACAAGAGCTGAGCAGTGTTTCACCCTGTGGGGTTCATGACAGCCACAATGTCTGTCAACACATACTATCACTCTCTGCTTATGCAGACAATTTTTTTTCCTTTTTCCTTTCTCTCTGTCTCCTTTTTCTTTTTTCCTGATGTATTCATCACCAGGCTGCAGACACCTAGTTAATCCATTTAGAACCTATCAGCTCTGTTCATCGGCTCATAAACCCATTACCTCGGAGGCGCTGTGCTCAGGGACACAGGTGCCAGACCAGTGCACAAAACCCAATTGAGTTATGTATCAGGCAGCAAGGCCCTCAGATTCATGATTCTGCCTGCATGGGGAATTGCACGCGTTATGTGGCAGCAGCCACTTTATTAAATATCGATTTAAATCACAGCCTTTAATCAAATCTGATAGAAGACCTTTCTCACCTCCTGTCTCTCCTCCCCCTCCCCATGTCTTCTCCATGCTCCCCCCTCAGCCTCAGGCCTCCCCAGTCCCCTCCTGTCTCACACGTGTCTGTCTGATGACAGCATAGCTCAGGAATGAATAGTTAGCAAGTAGTTCAACAGCAAACCCTTATCAACAGTAATGAGGCATTTGCGATAATCGAGTGATGAAATGTAAATGGGCAGTAATGAGCACAATTACATCCACTGGGGAACCATCAAAGCTGCTTCTTTCCTCCCAGATAGATGAGCTCTCTCGCTGTCACTGCCCATTGCTGCCTTCACTCTGAGCGTGGCACAGATGTGGGGACCAGTGGGAAGGGAGGTGGCACTGGGAAGAGGAGGATTTGGCGGTGCTTCGCCAGAGGAGCCTGCTGACCAGGTAGCAGACAGACTCCCTCTGTGCTTATTCCACCTTTGATGGTTAGCCTTCGCCTCCTTCTCCCCCACCCTCCCTCTACCCTCTCCTTCCTCCCTCCCGGTCCTTAGGGATGATTTGATTTGCTGCAATGTTTGAAAACTGCCTCATTGTGCTAACAAGATTAACTCAAGCCTATGTCTGTTTGATACACTGGAAATGTGCAGGGTGACTCAGGCTGGCTTTCAGCTGGAAAGAGCCAAGAAATGGGACGGTTGCCAGGGAACAGGCCCGACGGCGGATTATGTCATTCTTACCAGCAAGGGATCAGTGGGGAAGAACACCGACACGTTCAGAAAAGGGGGAAACTCGGTGCTTCCGTAATCCAACCGGGAAACATTGACAGATCCCAGAAATTGCTCACCCAGAAATAAACACATCAAACTGCGTAATCTGGCCCAGTTACTCAATTTATCCTGGATAATTTGTGCAACTAAATAGTGCTAGAGAAAAGTCAAAGACATAGGATTAAAAAGTTGGGTTGCAAAGAAACCGGTGTGGAAAATACTTTCGTGCCTGCTGTGTATTCACCAAACTTCGCTTGACTCTTATTTCCTGAGTCTCATGCGGTTTAACCATGACATATAACCTAATAATAAGTGTCCTTATTTCCCTGTTTCCCACATTATCAATGGAGAATTATTGCAGGAGTTTGTTAAAGAAGTGATCTGCTAAGGAAGTTATCTGCTAATTATCGGTTGTAACTTCTTTTTCTTCGAAGTCACAGGAAAGTTTCTGGTATGCCTAAGCCCTGACATGATGGTCAAAATTACATTTCTGATACTTCCTTGCATTAAAATCCTCTTTAATTATGCATTCATTGTATCCCATGAAGAATTCCTATGCAGAAAAACCTCCTTCCTGTCTATCACACACTTGAAAGCCAGACATAGTGCAAATGGTCTATGAAGAGCACGCTGCAGGACTTTTGACCCTTGACAGATCTACCAAGAAGGGTAGGTGTCACATTCACCATGGCCAAAAACATGTCAGCCCGCTATGGGTGCAGAAAGGGGCCATTGGTAGAGCGGGAGATAGGGAAGAAAAGTTCACCGGTAACTGTGAACTGAATTTATACACTGTAAAGATGTGGGTCTCATTTACAATAATTCAATTTCATAAACTAACTGGAAAGAGGAGGCTGATTAATTTATTTTTTTTTAAGTATACACATTTTGTAAAATTTAAATGGCTTCAAAGTCTCTGGGATGACTAGAAAGTCACAGACATGTAAATAGTAAAGCAAGGAGTGGAACAACATAATACCATAATACTGGTGGATAGGGAGTAATGGAATAGGAAATAGTGAATTTTTGGTTAATCTCTTCCAAGGGCTACAAGGATTGTAACAGATGGGATCTGAATGAGAAAAAGGTTTGTGAATGGAGCAACAGGCTGGGGGGCAGGAAAAAAACCAAAAGAAGACTTTTAATGCTCGCTAAATGTTTTCAAAACAAAGTCAGGGTAGCAGAAGAAGGCTGAACATACCAAGCTACCAGAATGAAACAGTTTTCAAATACAACTGAGTTTATCTTTCAGTTCTACCTTTCCAGCTCTCACAACATGTCACCTTGTGGCAATGAATTCCATCAGTTAGCTCTTGTGCTGCGCTAGATGATCTCAAGTTCCGCCAGGGGAGGTTTAAATTGGATATCAGGAAAAATTTCTTTAAAAAAAAGGGTTGTCAAACATTGGGAAGACTGCCCAGAGAAGTGGTTTAGTAACTAACCCTAGTGGTATTTAAAAGACCTGTAAATGTGCACTTCGGGATATGGTTTAGCAGTGGATTTGGCAGTACTGGGTAAATGGTTGGACTTGATGCTCTTAGAGGCCTTTTCCAACCTAAATTATTCTATGATTCTAAAAGATCCTCCCTCTCAATCACACTTGAATCTCCTGCCTTTTAATTTCAGAGAACATTCTCCATTTTCTGTGTCAGAAGTGTCTCCAAGTGACCAATCACAGTGCAGAAACTGCATAAGCAACCCAAATCCTGACAAACAAATTATGTCAATTCACATGAGGCCTAATTACGTGGATGCTGCATTTGAAGATAGATGACCAGTGCCTGGGTTTAGGAAAGATGTCTCAGAGGATGCAGCCTGGTGTGGTAGTTCACCCACCTGCTCTCAAGCTGGGAAGCAACTCAACCCTGGACAATCAGAAGGATTGATATGGTCACCTCTACTGGCTGCCACAAAAGATCCTCATAATGTCCTAACGAGTTCCTTAATATTATAGAGTTCTACCACCCCTAGTGTTTTTAACTGCACTATTTTGGATGCATGTTGTGTTTAGAAATACACTAGGATCTTTTACTTGTTAGAGATGCAATAGCTGTTAAATTGTATTAGTTATTGACCTTAGCAGCAATAAACTGTAGCACGAGTAGTCTACAGTAAACACTGCTAAATCATAATCATCTGGCACAATGCTGGTATTTCTGACCATTTACACTATGCTCTGTAAAATGCATTTAATCACGGTATATGAAAGTGTGAGGGTACTGTATACAGTTTTGAAATGGACTGAGTTTAAAGACGTATTCAACCAATTTATCATTAAACTTACAAGTTCGCAAAAGCTATTAAACAACACTGTGAGCCTGGAGGCCACACATATGCTACAGCCCTGGAAATGTAAAGAAGTTCATTTGAATCGCTTAATAATGACCTTGACCTATCGAACAAGGTGTACTTATTGTCAACAATTTATCTCACTCTTGACCCTGGCAAAATGCCTAACCTTTGAATACTTATGGTGGGGGAGGAAAGGCTTGGGGTGTTTTTTTCTTTCCCCTGGTGAAATGGGCCAATTTTTTTCCCTGTTTAGCAAAATCTGGAACACAGATCATTAGAATGCTTTTGGCAGCTAATTTGAACATCAGTGACTCAACTTTGAGAAGGAAGCCTTTTTCTGCCCTAAAGAATCTCAGAGAGTTTTCAGACTACAGTAATTGAAAAATCCCTAAACACTCACTCACAGAGGAGATACACATTACTGCAGGAACAGTCTACAAATTGTAAAGTATTCAATTTACATTCTCAGTACCTCAGGGCAGTTGTGAAGAATTTATATCTTCAGAAACCTTTGAACTAACAAAAGATAACATTTCACAGCAAAGTCTACTTGCATAAAAGTTTTTTAACTCCCTTCATTCTTATTCTGAAGGAAGTGTCTTTTGCGCTTCTGGAACCAAGACTCAACACAGGTATCCGAGATGTTAAAAAGGAGATGGAAATGGAAATAGAGGTGTTAAAAAAATTTAATGGACATGCTGCATCTCATTTAGGACACGAATTCATTATTCACCAGTCCACATATGATGTATTTCTAGCTCTGAACTTCATGTCTTTTTAAATGATACTTGGGTTTGATCAATGTGCAAAAATTCTTAGTTATATTAAGGCCCTTTCTGCAAAGGACTTTATAGTGTGTAGGTAACGGGCACAGCTATACCCTCGATGAGGGCAAGAGAACGTTTGTTTGTCCCTGTGAGCATCAGCTGGGGCAGGGTGTAGTGCCACATCATCCTGCAAACTGGGTGCATTAGATGCAGCAAACTGGCTACATTAACCCTCTGTTTACACTGGATCTTCATCTGCTTGGAGACACTGCATTTGAAAAGAAATTTTGGTGAGACTTCAGTCAAACTAAAAAGAGAGTCCTTCTCTTTAAGATGTGATTTTTTTTAATAGTGTCATGACACAGATTATATCACTTGAATCTCTATCAGCAACACTTTCAGAGGTTCCATTGTGAACCACACAATTTACTTAGGACCAAAGTACCTCAAAGACTTCATAGGACAGTAGGTAACTTTAACCTTGGGCTTAAATCCCACAGAAGTGAGCATTAACATCCAATTAACACTTGAGCATATCAAGAAGAAGACAGAGACTGATAAGTCATAAGGGTTCAAGCTCAAGAATCAGGTCCTGTTTGTGTTAAGAAAATTGGGAATAGAAACAGGCATTACATTTGCGAACTAAGAAATTATCTTTCTCTTCCTCTGCCCCTTTTCTTGATCAAAAAACATTCAACATAATTACCAATTTAATAAAATCCTTTTGCTTGACTTTTTTTTTTCTAATTTCTATGGAAAAAAAGAGAAGGAAAGACAAAAAAATCTGCTTCAAGCCAACCCTAAATCTGTGATTACCATATTCATGTCCAACACTAAGCATTATGTGGAAACATTAATGAAAGTTTTAAAATGCAATCATTGGTTAAAGTTTTTTTCCCCTCCTCTACAAAGAAATTGATAAATGTTTCTATTAACTAATAACCCAGGAATCAACAGTCTTATAAAACTGGTTTATTCAGCCCAGAAAATTAGGCAATCCATCATGACTGATTTGCTCACTTTTTCCCCTGCAAATAAGTGAGATGAAAACTTTAAAACCAATAAGATAATGCACTTAACAAATTCAGCTGAGAGAGATGGATAAACTAAGATGCCACTGGCATCAGTTAAGGAAAATCTGTCGTGTTTCCAATTATTTGAGCAGATTTTGTATCCCAATTTGCTGCCAGACTGCCTGTATCCCCCACTCCCCTCTTTCAAACCAAATCATCTGATCTTAAATCAGAACAAGCTCATCATATCACACTATGGAAGGCCAACAGGGGATAAATGACACCAGATGTTATATGAGTTTTCTTTTAGGCTTTCATTTCAGACTTACTGCATTCCCCATGCTGCTTTTTACTTGTCAAAAACTAAAATGTGCTTTGATAGATAACAACCCTATTTTCTTCACTGTCTGAGCTTAGAGAATATCATTAAGTATTGATATTGATGGTGCTTAACTAGGGAATGCAACCTGGGACCGCAGAAAGCAAAATCCTGGGATCCTGAGATATCTTTCAGTCCCACAGATACATTTTCTGTGAGTCCCAGGGTTTTTCTGCTGTTGCTGCTGGGGGTGGTGTCGGGATACATGCTGTGTGATTTTACAACACAAAATGTGAGCACTCAGACAGAGAGGAAGAGCAAGGAGGGGCAAGCAGGCTCAGAAACATAACTCTTAGGCCCATCTGCTGCTGCTGTCTGAGCTGCTGAGGGAGTCACTATCATACAGAAAGACTAACAATGAACTTCTGAAACTGAACTGCGGCTCACTGGTGCAAAATCCAAGGCACATAATTTTAATTTACTTTGCTTATGGTCTTCCAGAGTCATTGTGTACTCAGACCAGTAGTGAAAAAGGCTGGAAAATGGCAGAAACAAAGAACAGCAATGGGAGAACCAGGCATGCAAAGGATATGGCACACACGGCTGTAGGGCACGTGGTACCCCAGCAGCCTAGGTCTGAATGGAGAAGCTGCTCTGTAAGGGAGAAACATGATGAAGGTGTGGGCAGCATTTTAAAAGCCAGCTTGGCCATGCAAAGTAACATGTTCCCAGGCTTAAAATGGCTGGTTAGTGCTGCAAAGAACTTCATAAAGAGAAAATGTGAATCACCTTAATAAAGGGCAAAAAAATAAATTAATAAATGTCAATCTTGATTGTGAAGGAAAAAGCCATTTATTTCATTTGTGTCAAAAATTATTGTCTTTATGACTATTTGCAAACCTACACTAGCTTTTCATAATTGCCACAAATATTTTCTTAAGAAAATATCTAAGTACTGAATGCGCTTTAACTCTTAAACCCACAGTGTCTGGGGACATCATATCATACTGGTGTTTCACATCAAGACAATAAAGGCCTCTCTCAACTGGCCAGGCGTGAGTTTGTATGGAGGCACTACCTTGGCTTCAAATACTTTAGTCTACTGCCTGGGAGTAGCTTGCTAGTCTCCTGTGTGTAGGAGGTGGCAGCTTAACCTCATTGACTTTCCTTCCAATACACCTTGTAGACGCAGTGAAGGAGAATATTCACACATACTCTGACTGCAGCTGCTGGCAAGAAGCTTGCTCCACAGTACACTGAAGTCAACAAGGTTAAGCCTCAGGAGCAAAGAGATAAGGGTACGGTCGTCATGAATGACAGCAGCAAAGGCTCTCCTTTACAGGTCAGAAATGCTCAATTATGGATTCCGAAGCAGAATTCAACTCTATTTAGACATCACAACTTTAGCCCCTTAGCTCTTTTTGCTGCGCTGGTGTTCTGCTGCTGCCTGTGCATTTCTGCCTGCTGTCGTGATTCCACTTCCACTGATAGCATCACCTTTGCAACTCATGCAAAATATGCTTGGTGAACAAAATACACCAATAAGCCAGCAGCTGTCAGAAACCACGACCTATAGCATTAAACAGCATCACTTTGGTTTGGCTGACACTCTGCAATATCTACGTACCACAGCACTATTTGATACTAAGAATGAGCTGGCCTCAGCTCCCACTGCAGAGAACCTTCACAGGAAAGCAGAAATCCTCACTAACCAACTTGGGCAGTGAAGTGATAATGCAGAACACTCAGGGTATGGGGACTGGGCCTGGCAGCAGATACATCAATACGTTTAGGCACATCAGTCTAGAGATCAGTGCCTTTTTGAGCCTGCTTTCATTCAAAGACATAGGCAAAACACAGTGTGAAGAAAGGAGCCAACAACAACTCTTAAGTCTCTTATGACAACAAAAGAAAAGTCATTGAGTATCTCACAACAACAAAGTTGTGGCAGATTTGACTTACCCTAGCCACTTGTACCACTGTAGGACATATAGTGGTAAGCAGCAACTTGAGCTGGTATTTTAATGATCCCCTCCTAGCATTTTTCAGTTTGAGAAAAAGTGTCATATCACTAGTTTATCCAATCTCTTCAGTGTATTTATGCCTTTCATAGAAAACTATCAGAAGAGGTTAGAAGATGGTAAAGTGTTTACTACACTAAAAGTAATTAACACTGGAAGTTGTTTAGGCAAAGTAATAGCAAAATCCATTATCTATTCAAACTATTGCCTAAAAAAAGATGGTGGAATAACCTTTTCATCTTTTCTAAACATCTGATTTTATAAACACTGTCAGATGTGCTAGAGAGCAGATGAAAGGAAAGATCTCCCTTCCTCCAATGCTCTCTCAATGCTAATTAATCTTCCTGTTATGCACCTGCTCACATGATTTGTGGAAAAGGGACAAATTACTCCTTTTAGATCCATGGGTTCAAGAGAAAAAGGCTGTGACTCAGCAGTCCTCCAACATCACCAGGAAAGGTCATCCCTACGGTCACCAGAAATACAAGACCTTTGGCAGCCTCGTAGCCAAGTTAAGTGTGATTCAAAATGGGCTGTGGACAGCCCATGGGGGAGAGACACAAGGGATGCTATCTCTGCTTGTCCTCCATGTCAGAACAGAAAAAAATGGTCTTGGAAATGGATTGTCCCGCACACAAGCACTTGGTCTCTCCATGGCATCTGTCTCTCTTGGCACCTCTGGACATATTACCTGTAAGAGTTTTCTCTGTATACAAATTTCTCTGGTGGAAATTTTTGCCTAAGATGAAGATTTTAAATGAAATTGGAGAAAACATCTGTGGAAAGTGTTTCTGGAACCTCTGTCGGAGGACAGCCGCCACTGAAAGCTTATTCCTCAAACCGGGAAAGGAAAATGGCCCTTATAACAGTGTGACATCAAAGCAGTTTGAACTGCAGTTGCAAATGTTGACAACAAACTGCTCTCAGCCAAATCCCAGGTTGAATATTACAGCAGAAATTAGGCAGCTAACACTTAGGCATGACGAATTGATTTAAGAAAATCAACACTCTGTTGACGTATAAGTCATGAAACAGGAGCAAAAGTAGTCAAATCAATGGCTTCTTTCACTGTATGATATTCAGAGCAGCTAAATCCCACCATCACTTTCTTAGGACACCAATACAGTAAAATTACCATGTTATGTCACTGGCCTGCCTGCCTGTGGAAGCAAGCTCCCAGTTTAGTTATTGCATGCTCTCTGCTCTTACTGCAGAGCTATGTCCTTTTACATTTGCTCTGCCATTTTCTGGACCGAAGATAAAAGAAACAACACTGAACTACCCCCAGCAGTAACCCTCTTAAAATAAAAGTCTGGGAATTAACAGCAGTTGCATAGGTATCTTTAGAGATCACAGGAGCAACTCTGAATTTCCCAGCATACAATTGTATGAATATTTGCCTTCTCATATCTTTCCAGTTGAGAATGAAGCAGCCAAGTAACGGGATTTGAATGCATATTGGCTTGCTGCCTCTGCTGTTTTGATTTGCAGACTGGCCAAGCAGAACGCAATTAGTGGTTATTGACACCTTTACAGGAAGCATTCATAAGGGAAATGGGAAATTGAAAATGTCCTTTAAAAGATGGAAGCAAAATACGGTATCAAAGCTTGCTGGTAAATAAGACGAACCCAGAAAAGTGCTCAGTCAGAATATTTGTATTTCTGTATCATTTAGGAAAATCCTATTATGGCTTTAGCCACAGAGACATCCCTGGTGTGCAAGATAGAGGCAGTTCATAAACTACATAGCATTTTCAGCTTGAAAATAGGGCAACCTATTGCTTTCTGTAGATGGCTATGTTACACCCCAGTTCCCATCAATAGAACATAATCTCATTGCAGCAGGCAATACTCAATATCAATGAAACACTGGTATTGTAGGCATTTGCAGACTGCCAGTACCTAAAGGACAGAAAGACTTTGTGTTTTTACAAGGGCCAATATCTCTGGAACACATTTATGAAACAAGGCAGCACACCAAGGAGGCAAACGAGTTATATGCGTGTGTCCACAGAGCTGTCTGCAGGCATTTGTTTGCTCTTTCTCCCCCCACCCACCCCCCTCTCTCTCCTGTTACTTTTCACCATCCCTACCTTACACTCTCTAAGTTTCACTAGCAATGTCAGTTATACAATTAGTCCCCTGCCAATTAATGACAAATTAGATGCCTGCTGTCAGCATTCCCTAGCACTGACGGAGTGTTTGGTAATAATCTGTAACCAGGGTAATGCTCTAAGGAGTCTGCATTGTTCTTGGGATGAGGGGAAAAAAAAGGAAAAGAAAGAAAAAGAGAAAGGAAAAGTACGTTGCATGTTCACTTATGCCATCAGCAGTCAGTGCAAAATAAAATAAGTTTTGTTGTGCAGTTATCCCAATGATTAAAATATAATAGGCTAATGAGATTACAAAGCTGATTGTGAACAAGACCAATTGTGTTAATTGGAGACTCCTGAATGGCAATTTGAGCTGCCGCCGCTGCTGAGTTTTGAAATATAATCAGTTTTACTAATTTTATCTGATTTCTTAATGAAGCTTGCCTTGAGCAATTGTTCTATGTGTTCTTTAGCAAACAGCGTGTGTCATAACTGCTGACATTAATCTTGATTACTTTAGTTAAAATAAATAGTTATACTTGGGCAGCTTTCAGAAAATGCATCAGAGCAAATGTAATGTTAGGAAGAGATGAAGTTTTACTTATATTTGTTGTTTTTCCTATATTGTAAAGTACCTATAAAGTCCCAACTGTGAAATGTCTTTCTTGCGTGACTTGATCTTTTTCAGACTCCCCTCTCTTTCACTCTCTCTTGAGAAAGTATTTTTGACTTCCACAGAAAGAAGGATAAAGACAATGTCATTAATACAGAAAAATCTTTACTAATAGAGGGGAATAAAAGTCACCAACAAAACCCATTTCAGAAAAAAAAATCAAAATGCTTTTTCATGCATGAGTCTCAAAGTTGGCACACACATCCTCACCACCTTATGGTCCAGCTGCCACTACTAACTCTCGAGCGTTATAGAAATGCTCTCTCTCATATAGCTTATTTATTTTTATGGAGGATTAATATACTTAGGATGGCTCTTTGGAGCTTTCATGGTGAATTTGATGTGATGCTGTACCATATTGCTGCTTACAAAGGGACACATAAACATTAACAAAAATAAACACTAGAAAAAGGGAAATGGAAATATAAGTGCAGTCTGAATTAATAGTAAACATAGCTAGAGATTGTTCATATTTCAGAACTCCTATTATATTATGGCCTTGCCTTTACAGGGATAATCCTTTCATAATTAAGATAATGGCTAACTAGTCTGATAAGTATTATACATCTTTTTGAGCCAGTATGTTTATATGACAACAAAATTTGCATGTCCTTATTACTGGATTATAAAATCTGTGGATTTTATATGCAGTTACATTGATTAGGTACTTGCACGATAAATAGAAACCATTTGGGGAAAGATGATATAGGATATATTAAACATTTATTTCACCCACTCTTTATAGCCAGCACTGGTTTGTTAAATTAAAAATGTTTAGTCTGGCCTGGGTAGTAATCTATGTCCAACTCGGATCTAAATATGTATAATAAACAGTCTAGCTTTTAATCCATATGCATCCAGCAATTTCTTTAGTTACGGGGATTTAGAAAGAATTTAGATTTCTTTTCTCTAAGACAGTTTTCTGTAATAGGGGAAGGTCATGGCCAGCAGTACAAGCATGGAAAGCAGCTTCAAAACAGCACTGTCAAGGACCACTCTAAGTACCAAATAGCAGCATTTTCTGCTCACAGATACAATGGGTGAAAGTCTGGATATCCTGTTTAAACTCTGCTTCCTCAGTGTTTAAATGCACTTCTACTTGAAACACCACAGTTAGAAAAGATGCCAGCTTTTTATGGATGAACTTAACTTTTATGGAGAAGCTGACACCTGGCTAAGGCTTTTTCGCTCCCTGATCCCAAAAATAAACAAAAATATTTTTACTTTAAGCTACTCCCTATCCTGCTTAAATATTGAGATAAAAATTTTGGAGAGAAAAAACCCAAACAAACCAACCATAAGATGCTTCTAGAATGACCTTTCCTTGAAATAAATCTAATTCATAATCATAATTCAGACCCTCACCTGGAATGGCAGTGTTCCAGTTGGCTTGGGTCCCTCAAAAACCAAATAACCTTTTCCAGATGTGTTTGTCTCCAGTGAGTAGGCTCATGGCTTCTTTGGAAGCCTTGCTTCACTCAATGAGTACAAAATATATGTGAATTTGAATGTATGTATTCTCACTTCTGCTTAATAAATATGAAAATTTATACTTACTGAGAATCTCCTTTTACCCCTCTCTGCCTTCCTTAATGAGAGCTAATTGAATAGAACAGTCTTCATTTGGCAGGACACATCACGAGGGCTTGTCTATACTTAGAAATTTACTAAGATAACTAATCTGAAATGGTTGAGAAATATCCCTACAGCTTTTCTGCCCAAATAGCTGTTCCAGAGCAATTATTTCAAATGAGCTATTTTTGTAAATTTTCAAGTGTATACAAATCTCCAATCTAATATCTGGCTGGCATTACATGCCCAAGTAGTTTTTATGGATCAACCTATTTGATCTGGTAAGTCACACTGTAGGAAAAAAAAGAAGTAACTTTGGCTCTGATTTACCTTTATGCTAATGCATGACATGATAAAAAAAGAGCATTAGTGTCACCAATAATTTGGCTATATATGCCCTGGATATTGATTCCACAGTACCAGTGGCAAATTCCTAGCCCCAAATACCATACAGAATACTTCGTAATAAAATCTTTCACCTTTCCACTTCTGATTAGGAATGAATAATTTATTTCTCAAGTGCTTTCTCTGCAATTTACAGACATCTAGGCTGCTGTAACTTTCAGAGGTGCATTAGTGTGTGATAAGCCTTATTTTAGGTCCTTGCTGTGCTCAGTCTAAGAATGACTACCAAGTTTCAAACCTCATCAGTATTTCTTTGGGGTCTGGCAGAACACCAAAACAGTAGACTCTGCTGAAACAGCCTGGATTCGGCAGACGTGGTTTGATCCTTTCTTGTTCTGTGTGAGAACCATTTCCCTCAGCATGACCACTGCTTTAATCTTGTATTTTAAACATAAACAGAATGGCAGATTTTACAGTATAATCTGGTAGGCACAGCAGCCTTTTAGAAGAATGAATCATTAACCTAGAAGCTATATTTAAGTAAAAAGGACAGACAACAAAAAAGGGGGAGAGAGAGAGAGGGAGAGAGATTGGTTTTGTTCATGATTTAACACACAACTGTGATCCACCCGCCTCTAAACTGCATTGCTGGAGCAGAAATAAACCTCACTATAAGCATGATGAGAGAAAGTGGCAATACAAAAAAGCTTGAGGAGCATAGGGAGAGAGGGGGAGGAAAAATGAATTTTAAAATTTTCTCTCCTGCTGTATTTTTGAAATGTAACACATACTTTTATGGTAGTAATGTTCTTGTTGCTGTGCTGGTGTAAAGAGACAGAAGAGAAGGCATGTTGAGAAAGGCAATGCCTCTCATTAAAGCAACTGATATAAGTGGGAAAAAAACAAAGAAGAGGAAATAAAAATGTTCTAGTTTTCCTTGTAGTCAAGTCAAATGGTTTAAAAAAAATCATTCCATTACGACACCAGGTCATTTCTGTTTAGAGGATAACTAGATTGCAGCTCATGTTGATATATCAATCAATTTGCAGAGGGAGAGTTTCTGAGTCAGTTTCTCATTTATACTATTGTCACTTTTGTATCAGACTGGGCAGATTAAATGTAATTTACACCCTTGTTTAAGTTGATTTTGTATTGCTATGTTATTAGTGTAAGTAAGAATCAAGCCCTCTGCTCTTAAACTACTAAAGGTGGCTTAGAGACCCAAATGTGAAACTGATACTACTCACTTACTGTCTCCTTGAATAAATTTTTCTCTCATTTATGAGTATAAATGTATGTGTAAATGTATTGACATCACAGGTGCAGGTGGAGTAGGAGAATCTGTGTCAACATTGCTTTAATGAAAGTATTTTTATTTGTTCATCATGTGTACAAATGTAGTTTTCCTTCTCCTTGATTACAACAAGCAGGATGCTAGATTGACCTATTATTATCTTTAACATTTTGACTGTGTGTTGCATTTTCAAATTTGACCTGTTAAAGAGACAGCACAGAAAAAAATTAGGCCTTTCAACTTGTGGTTAGGGTTGGTATTTGGCAATGAATTCCTTAAATCCTTTGTGTAACTTGAACTTGTGCTGCTCAGTTGTTCCCTGCAGTTGGTATTCCCAGATGCACTTGCAACCCGTGTGAACAGCAGGTTTTTTCAGCCATTTCCTGGGAATTGTTTTATACACCTGAGTCACCCAAAATGACTGAACTAGATCAAAGTAGGGCAAGAGTGAGGTCATCGAGTTGGGTGGCTTTTCTCATGTGTCCTAATATAATTTGCTGGTGCAGTGAAACAACATGTTACTGTGACAGGATACATCAAAAGGGAGAGAGATACGTTTGAAGGGAGATGATGTCACCAGAAAAGCTTAGGCATGGCCAAGCACATGTATAGACATGGAGCTACCTGAAGAAACGTCCATGGCCATCTATAAATGACATCCTGCTGACCAGCAGGAGGGAGGACAATCATCAGTTGGATATCCTATTTACTTGAGAGAATGAGCAATAACTCTTTTTTTTTCTATTCTTCATTCAAACTAAGGCATTCGTAAACAAGAAACAAACTCATACCAGATGGGATCTTACTTTTCATAATGCAAAGACAAAATTATTTAATCCTTCCAAATTGATTTACTATGTCAGGCATCTCTTCTGTTGCTAATAGTAGGAACTGAAGAGTTTTGGGTGTCCCTCCATACCACATCCCAGAATGCAGACTGACTTATCTCACAGTTCTTATAACTTCTCTCACAGCCACAAAGATGAAGCCACAGATGAATCAACCATATCCCAGGTGTTAGAAGTGTTTCACAGATGACATGCATGCCTTTACTTTCCTCTCCTCCTTCAAGGTATCTCTACATATTAGAAAAAAGATGGCACTATGATCCCTTCCTTTAGTTCTTCATAAATTGGTTTTTTTAATGCTTTAACACCTGCATTTCTGAGATGCTTTGCTAACCTTTTCCTTCTTACTCTTAATTTCTCAAGTGGATCTGCTGAAAACAGACATCTGTTATTTTTTCAGGCAATATTTACTTAAATTATGTTGTATAGTCTACATTCGGATTTCTCTTTCAGAAGAAAACATTGTTTCAGACTGTATCTACATGTAGGTAATGTAGAATCACAGAATCACGGATTCACGGGATATGCTGAGTTGGAAGGGACCCACAAGGATCTTTGCTGTATTTAGATATTTTTTATATAGTTTGAATTTACATGTTTCCACGTTGGTTTTTATACTGCAGTTTCTTTTTATTCATTTTTTTAACATATTTGTCATGCATGACTGTGGCTTCCTCTGTAAGCCTTTAATGTATAAGGGAAGCTTAGTATACAACAAATAAGAATTATCTGATTTCACATAACAAAAGGGGAAAAAACTCAAAAGATTATGGTGGGGTTAAAGTCTAAAATTTGCCTATAAATTCAGTCTATCACTTAAACAGGCAAGTAGTTTTAACCAAATGAATAGTCCCAGTGAAATCTAGGGCAGAGAACTGTATTTAGAACAATTTTTAAGCAGTATTCTGACCAACTGGGGTTGTAACAAGTTTTACACTCAAGCATAACAAGACTAACAACCACAGGTAATGGGAAAACAAATAAAAATAGGCTAAAGAGTTGTCCTGGCTTGTCTGCAGAATGATCTCGTCTCTTGGTTGGGCAAACTGCACTTTAACAGAGCAGAAGCATGATGTGAGGCAGCTTGCTGGGCATCGAGGGTTTGTGGGGCAACCATTTCTGAATCATCCTCTGAAAGGCTATGTAATTCCCTGATGAAAAATATTCACTCCAGTTTGCTTCAGCAGCTGAAACTGACCTGCTGTCCTCTTAACACTTATATTTGGAGGAGGGTTTATGATAATTATCTAAATGAGTTATAGAAAAGTTCACAAATTGTTCATAAATAAACAGTGAGGAGAGCTGGGTAGAGAGATTAATCCAAACGTGTAATCTAGTCGCAAAATGAAAGGTAAGAGTTTTCTATATATTGCAGATCCCAAAGTTGTCCTTTAAATTTTTTCCAGAAGAACTTGTGATCTTGTGGAAAACTAATAAAAAAATAAACATATCTCTTTCTTTCTCTCAATGTCATATAATCATAAGCTACCTGTCATCTCAATGCTACACAGATCTATTTGATCCTTGTGTTTTCAAAAATATATGTTTTACTGCTGCTAAACTCTTCAAGTTAATTTTGTGGAACTAGCTTGATTATTCACCTTGTGGAACAACAGAGTTTTTAATTTAATTCCAATTCAAACTTTTGCCGTACTGCTAATGCACATACATGGAGGAGCACCTTTTAGTTTTCAGATTTCAAACCAAATATAATAATTGGACTGTTTTCCTGAGAGGTAAAAAGTTGAATCCATATATTTCCTATCTTATTCATGTTGTGTCACTTCTTTTGATTTAAAGAAAGATTGCAGTAGCAGGAACTAATGCAAATTCTTTTGCCTTTTGATAAATACAGTAATCCTCTATTTTCGGACTACAACTTTCACATCTGCAGACTTCAGGCTCGTGTAAGAAACTTATTTTTTATTACTTTTTTGTATGTGTTTTCCCTATGTTTTTATCTCTGCAACGCCACAACAGTTGTAAGCAATGCTAGTCTCAGTCTGAGGATTTAAAAAAAAAAAGTTAAAACACTGTTCTTGTGAAATTACTAGCAAAGAAGCAAAAAATAAAATCAGCATTTATTTACCTCGTTTTAGAATTTTTGATGGCAGAAATTTTGTTTCAGGAATTATAAAAGTTTTTTTCTAATTTCAAAATATTCAATAGTTTTTGTCAAAGAATACTTCAATCAACATTAGAAACCAATTGGAAGTTTTAAAAAAATCTTGTTTTTTTTCTTTAAGTTATTATGCATACAGTAGATATGAAAGGTTGAGCTCTTCCAATTTGAAGGCCTCAATGGATATTATGAACAGAAATAATTGATTTAGCTATACCATTACACTATTTCGTTTATTTAATATGCTTGTTTGAAGTGAAAAAGAAAGTCTGTTTAAGTAAACATATTTTTCCCTTCTACATATCCATTAGGATGGATTTATTTACTTAGTGAGAACTATTTTAAAGTGCTTTTTTCTGCAATTGTAGAGATGTTGTGACGTCTATATAAATATTTTGTAACACAAATACCAAAGAAATAATAACATTCACCTAATGAAGAAATTATAGCACTCACCGTATTCTAACATTCTGTAAAGGTGAAAAATGAAGTTAAATTATATTAAACTAAAAACCTTTCTAATTGAATGGGCAAAGATATAGAATATACTTCTGTTCAGCAACAAATATTCTAAGTGAGCAGCTTACTTAGGATGTATTTAGTCAGATATTTTACAGCTTGCCAACCAACCAGGAGAGGGAAGGCTTGTTAAAGGGCACAAAAAAGGACAAATGCAAACAAAAGTAACAGATAACTTTAACCAAGTTAACCTCCTTGATGATGTACAATCACAATTAAAACAAACAATTTAAATCTTTGGGAATTAAACCAGATCAGTGAAAGTTTTGGGTTTGTACACCTTTTTCACACATTACAGTGAGACCCTGACACATGCTTGCAATACCAGTAATGGTTAATCACAACTTTTCTTACTTTGGAGCTCTCTTCTGGTAATCAAGCTTGGCAGGTACCTCCATGGTTTAGGTCTGGGCCACAGCTGGATTTCACCCACAGTGTTTAAAGAATGTGCAATTCCAGAGGTTTTCAAACTGTGATACTTGCAAGCACTAGCCAAGTTGCTACTAGTCAATTGTGAACCACTTCAGGGTGATAGGTGACACAAGTCTGGGAGCAGCACTACTACCATGGCTCCTGGTACTCAGAGAGATGACTGCCCCTGCTCATCCCTACAATCACTGATGGGTGACAGTGACCAGCCTCCAGCCCTCAGAGCACAGTAAGGTGATGAAATAATTTTCTCTCAGTGTCTGAAGTGACCAGTCTTACAAAGATGACCATGAACTTCAGGTTCAGAGCTGTTGGCTGGAACTTTCAAGCTCCTTGAAATGAGGAGGTCCCTGCCTATCCCTGTCCAGGATCTCCTCATAACTGGATGGCAGTAAGTATCACAGAAAACAACCAACAGGCTTTTGGCTGGACAATAACCAATATTTACCCTTTCTCAAATATTTTTTTCTCATAGGGAGGTGCTGCAATGGCTGCATCAAGGGAACTTGGAAATAAAGGCATCTCTAGATTTCATAGTCTTATTTTAATTCTGTTTCAAGCTGCCCACTGTGCTGGAGATTAAATTTCTTAAACAAAGAGTGAGACTTGTAATAAAGTCTATCATATGCTAGTTCTGGGAAAGATAAAGAGCAATTTCTTTGATGCTCTAGATGTGTAACCTGCACTGTGGTGATGATGAGCTGTTTGGAACTTCCTTTTTACTAAAAACCTACCAGTTGCAACTTTTAACTCATTACCTATCTTGCTGGGCTTGAAACCTGCATGAGAACACAATTTGGATTTTACAAAAGCCTCCAATCAAGGGGCAGGTTTGATAACTGCTCATACCATAGAAGAAGTCTGTCTGGTTTTATTTCTGGTAGATGAAGTCATTTTTTGAGAAATTGGATCTATAAAACTGCAGGGCATGATACAATGATAAGAAATGCATAGAAGCTTTCATATTTATTAATTAAACATATTAGAAGATAGAAACCAACCAGAGTAGTTTTCTAAACTGGGATCAAGATTTTTTAAAGCAGCAGCTCTTTTAGCTGTAGGTCTTCATACGAGACCCACTGTGAAGTTTCTGAGCATCAAGAGACAGAAAACTGTATTAGTGTTTCAGACAAGGTAAACAAGACCATCACATCACATGGAGAACACAGCTCCTTTAAATTATCTCATTTTTATATGCAAAAATGGACATAAAAAACAAAACAAAACAAAAAAACCCAACCAAACCAAACAAAAACAAACAACAAACAAACAAAACAACCAAAAACCAACCAAACAAAAAAACCCCAAAACAAAACAAAAAAACCCAAAACCCACAAAAGGAAGAAGTGACACTTTCTAAAGTCTTATCCCAAACCAGTCAATAAAAAGCAACTTCTAGACTTCTAGAGATCACTTGCTCAGAAATTACTTGTAAGCTTCCATTTACTGTTCTGAAAAATGAATGATGAATGGCATAAAAGTGTTGTTATGCCTAGCTTAGAAAGAGAAACTGAGACACTGAAAGTTTATGCAATTTCTTCAGAACTCACAAAGGACATGGAAATAGAACTCCTGTTCTTGATCTCAAGATCCTCCATCTATTTTTCGAAAATGGGAGATGTTACTGTATTGACTATATTGTTTCCCTTCGGGTGGAAGGCAAGTCCCCTTCCAGTGATTTTCTTGATGTTATTTGCTAAATTCCTTCTTATGGCTGTCAACAGCCATATAGCCCAAATTATATAAAGGAAAAGATATGCCACATGGCAGGTATAAAAAGTAACAATTCTAAGGATTCATGCAAATACTAAAATATTGAATTTACCCTAGTGTTGTTCATGTTTTGTGTTACACTGCCCAGAGGTGTTTCATTATTTCCTACAAAAGGGGTATTTGAATTTTTTTCTTTTCCTTTTATTCCAGTAATTAGTCATAACTGAGTTTTAGAGATATACAGGAGAGGTACCACTGTTCATTTTCTTTTGACGTTCCTTGAATTAGGTTCAGTGACAAGAGAAAACATTTCCCTGCACCCCTCCTCTATATCTTTAAATGAATGTCATCCAAATGGCATTGCCACTCAAATATTACAGTGAAATTCCTTGCATGCTGATAGTGCAGTGTGGGAATCTCTAAAATTGTCCCCTGTAGGCTTGAATTCAACCCCTGAAGGTTCACTTGAGTTTAATTTCACTAATCACACAGGGACAGTTATTTTTTGCTCTTGCTCAGCTTCTCTTTCACATGCAAGCACGTTAACACACACACACGCACACGCGCGCACACACACACACACACACTCACGCTGCATCCCTCCCGTTCTGTTGCACTGAAGTCCAGATTTGCTCTGACCATTCCTGCACACAAGCGGAGAGCGACACAACATGACGGTGCCTAAGACCAAAGGTGGGTCGTTTGCTTCAAGCCAATTTATTCACATTTGCGATGGTAAGATTGATTTTTATCCTGCATTTCTGAGTTTATTTAACTGATTTCAGAAACTGCCACAGAGGTGGGGGCAGAGATCATCTTCAAGGTTGCTGTCATCTGGAATTTTATGTCCTTCATTTTCTTTCACTCTATATGCCTGTCACATCGGCTTAACTGTGAGTAGCGTACTAGCCAGTACCTCTGGCATACTGTATATTAATAGAATATTGATATAGCCCAAATACTGTTGTGGGATTCATCATTTGGTAAATCCTCTGCCGTCTGCAGTTTTACAGAGCCGTTTAATTAGCAATTTTACAACCTCCTATTCTCTCATTAAATTAATTAATAATTAAGTTCAAATATAGGCATCTTTAATGTCATAATTATATTTCAGTTTTATGGTCACCAGAGTTTAGCTCATTAGGCAAAGTAGTCATAAACCATAGTTCTATTTAGGGGCTGAGGCACTAACGCACAGGTAGTTTGCTTCTGCTTGGTATTTTTTATCCTTCTCAATTTCTCCCCTTCTACCCTCATCCCGCCACCTTACCCCCCTCCCCTCCAGCTTCCCTTCCTCTCATTGCTCTCTGCTAACACTGGCATTTTTTTTCCTGTGGCAGCTCTTTCTTATTTATATGCCATGTTAAAAAAAAAAAAATCCCTGGTGCACAGTGTCACAGCTCCCCCTCCCCATCACTCTCTCTGGAGCAGTGCAATAACACCAGCCTGCTATGGGTCCTGCTTCCTTGCAAGTCTCAGGGACCACCAACTCCAGTGCTGGGCACCCAGAGGTGGCAACTTTTGTGTAGCATCGTATTGGTGATGTTTTACTCCTTTTTGACTGCGTGATTTACCAAGGCATGGGATGTAGTAATGACATTTCACACAGTATGATATGTTGTGCTTTGTTTTATATGTAGTGGATTTATTTCGGTCATTATCACTGATTAAACCAGCTTAGTTGAAAAGGCAAAGCAAAACTTGGCTTTGAAATTGTTCTTATTTAATTTTGTTTGTGCTCACATAACCCAGGACAGCACTAATTATCTCTTTAGCGTAGCTCATATTTCTAATGTAATTCATATGTAAATTGTAATTTAAATCATATGGGAATGTTTGTGTTCCTTGCATATTCTCAGTAAAGAGCACAAACAGTGAATTAAAACTGTTTGGAAATGAAAACTTTATGTTGCCTTTTTTGAACTGTCTTTGATTTCTTTTGGCTTGTTGTTTCTCTAATGAATCATGATTCAATTGGATGGCTAAGGCCGATGCATTTAGTCTCTTCTCTCTGTATTTACGCAGCTTGCTCACTGGCCTGCTTTTCCTTCTGAATTTGGAAGGCAGGGGGGAGCTTTCTGCATGCTTGCTACCTTTGGAAAAAAATCATCATAAGATGACTATTACTAATAATGAATAATATTTGTATGACTACAGAGCCTAAGAGCATAGCATGCCATTATTTGTGCGACTTTGCTATTCAAATGGAACCACGCAAGAGTGTTATTTCTGGTAGCATAACTGATAATATTACGTTAAAATTTTAATCCCAAACCCGACTTTCCACTTAATAACATTAACTTTTTTTTTTTTTTTTTTTTTTTACTTAATGCAATATTATTGTCTTCTCTGAAAGCTGTTGCTGCCCATAGAGAAGTGGTCTTTTGACAAGGCAAGTCAATACTTATTTGTATGAGTAGAGCATAGGACAGTAAAAATTGTTCCCAAACTTCTGAAGTTTCAGGACAGGTTGGCTTCCTGGATGTGGGAATGCTGCTGCGATACACTCTAACACCAAAACCAGAACTAAGACTAACAGCAAAAGCAATAAGCTGGATGTCACCAGGAGGGTGAGTGTGAAAGCCTGCAGCCGTGGCCAGCAGGTGCAGGTGTGCTACCATCTCCTGAAGCAGAAAACAGAAGGCAAAAGATGTGAAGGAAACAGTAAGAGTAAAAAGGACAAATGAAAGAATAATTAAACCTAGAAAGCTATCAAGTTAATGAATTATGATGTCAGCTACACCTTTCTTTGCTGGAACTGCCCTTTACATTTCCTAGGCAAATCTCTACTCAAAACATTAGTGAGATAATGAATGTCTGGTTTTCATCCTACCAAAAAAGATTTTTGCCCAACCCATGCCAAATGAAGCTGTCTGTGCTGTATAGAGTCCAGGCGTCAGTGTCACTCCCTTGCCCCAGCAAATTGTGACCTGACCTGCCAGTGACCACACAGGAGTGTGTTTGAAGTGCTCCCTCAGGTTTAGTGCAGGGTACTTGCAACATGATGGTCCTAGAAGCCTCTTCCCATGGACAATTGCTGCTCAGATTGGTATGCAAAGCCCTCAGGGGAAAAATCCTTCACTCCCTGCCACCCTCTCTGTTGTTTCTGCATATTGCTGTGGCCAGAAGAGAGGTTAAGGGTTTGAGGACTAATACTGCTGTATTAGTTCCTGCTGCTGTAATGCTTCGCTCTGGGACAGGTGACCCTGCCCACCAGTGGGAAAGATTGCATATGCCAAGAAAGAGGCAGAGGGGTCACATCAGTGAACAGACACACTGCTTCATAGCAACCCTCTGCCGACCTCTCCATCAGAAAAACCGCCCCCTATGTTACAACAATGTTGTCTTTCTCAGGCCTTGGGGACCCCTGCAGATAAGGTGCGGCACCAGGGCTCTATGTGGCACAGTTGAATGGGGGGGGGTGGAAAAGGCAAGTAAGAAGCATCACTGGTCTGGTTTGGCTGTGACCACACAGCCCTCCTGCAGCCAGGTATCCTCCAGGGAGGAATGCTGCGACATCTAGGTCACACACTTAAAACACATGCGGACACATGTACCCACACGCACATGCACGCGCACTCACCACGACGACACAAGAGCTGTCCGAAACTATTTTCAATAATTGATTTGCTGTTTAATTGAACATCATGACTGACTAACATAGCTCATTACTTTGCTCATTAGTTAATTATCGAAGAAAGTAGGACAAGTCAATAAAATGGAAGGCTGTAAATTCCAATACTAATTAGCACCATTTCCTCAGAGACATATTTAAGGGCAGATTGGCTACCCGAGTGTCCCTGGACCTTGTAGATGAAGGGAAAGGGTAGACTTACCATAAATCTAGATTACCGGCAAGCAAGGCTCCTCAGCAGTAAGTAGTCAAGTACACAGGTGCTGAGCTACTGTCAGGCACGCTCTTTGAACTGGAATATTGGAACACAAGCAGCACAGAAATACCTATTTTTAAAAGAAAAGAGGGGCGTGGGGGTGGTGAGGGAGGGAGTGCTCACACACCAGAGAGGATCCATATTTAAAATAAATTATGCAAACTGAACTACTTCTGCAGAGCACATTTGCTCTCCAAAGCTCTCTCTTTTCCAGTCTCTCTTGCATTCACTTCACCCTCTTTTTTTGGCAGTCAAAATCCTAGTCAAAATACTAGTCAAACACCTTCAGGAGTGGGCACATTTTTAATGTGTGGCTTCTAATTTATATCTCTTATTTTTGTTTTGGTTTGTGGGGTTTTTTTACATAAAATATTCCAGTGAGGCAGAATTTAATGGGTCCAGCAGAGCTTTAATTGAGCCAAAAAGTAATGTAAAACAAATAAAGACAGTTTCAAAGAAGACTGTGAGAAAAGGAGGCAAAGAAAGTACACATATGTGTAACATGTCTGCACTCATGGTATATATTTTATATACACATGATGTGTTATATATATGTATATATATACTTAAATAATAAATGTGTGTGTGCATATAAAAAATTCATGCAGATACATACATAGAGCTACATACATACATACATACATACATACATATGGAAATATGCCTTTATGGGGTTTCTTATCATTGGTAAGAGGAAATTAGCAAATTTCTTGAATTCTGCAGTTTAAAAGCCCTCAGGACTTACAGGCTGCCTTTTAAAAATCAGCACAAGAGGACTCAGACTATGAAAAGGTTCTGTTGGTATACTGGTACACTGTTCAACCATTCGTCTAAATTATTATAAACAACTAAGGGATCAGGATAAATATGTTTTCTTAATTCCTTTTATTTGGAGGCATATCTTCTGGGTCTTCATCTCAACATATATTCACTTTTGAAAAATTAATTTCCAGTTAGGTGAATGGAAATGGAGATCAAAAGCATTACTTGAGCTCAACTTCAGGGAAGAAATCACCCTAAGAATAGCTCTCAGTCTGGAGCTTTAAATATTTAATAATTCTAAAAATATATTAGTGGATTAACCTAAAAAATGCTAACAGATGTCTGTTACTTGACTTACTATATTTTGTGCCTGCAGTTCTGATTATTAAATCACAAGTTATGCTTGATTATCAAGTGTTTTAAAAAGTACCTTGCCAAAGTGTTCTAAAGATTGCATGGATTTTTTTAATCAGTAGTTTCAAGAATCTGGCCTCTGGTTCAAATAAAACAAGACTGAAATTTAAGTTTAGGGAAGAAGGGGTAAATGTGCTTAACAGAAAGCTCTCGATAGAAATAATGCAGGGGAAAAAATCTTTAACTATTTTAATAAAATTTTTTTTTTTTAAAAAAAAAAGTGTTATTTTATTATCTATATTTGGAAGGGGATATTTGTTTGGGATGTTCTCTTTGCATGAGCGAAGGATTGGAAAAAAACCCCAAAACAACACCATATAAAATTGACTGGGAAAGAACAGAGAGGAAAAAATTTCCCCGATCAGATGTTCACTCAGTATAGGCTAAGGTGCAAGGTATATAGAGCATATACAAGCACTGCACACTTGTTAGGAGTTGGAAATTATAGAGGAGAACACTCAGAAAAGATGTGTTTCCAGACAGTGCCAAGCACTCTTCAACACTGAGATTTTTATTTTTTTTTTTAAATAATTCTGGTTAGGTCATGCTGTATCTCTAGATATACTTGAACATCTTGGCTATGAGGCCTCAGGGAGAGCTCCCAAACTGAGCAGCCAGCATGCTCAACCTACAAGAGCTCAATATTACACGATGGGTATGGGAATGGGGAGAAGCCTGTGAGAAGACCCAACTTCAAGATTTGAGCCATGCTTTAGAGCCACAAATGTCTCTAAAAGTACACAAATATACAATGTTTATATTTTACACTGTCATTTGTCATACATATTGTAATGTATGTACATAATGTAAGATAACTCTCATTTACATTTTTAACTCCTTGTCTGTATCTGTTGTTAATCACTCCAAAACTGGAGGCAGAAGTCGATTACCAAACACAATACCTAGAGTACTCTGAGCCAGCAGACGCAAAATGTGCAGACTGGAAGTGCTCTGGTGAATTTGCAGAGGTCCTCTTCGAGATGGGGCCCCCAGGCCCCTGCAGCCTTTAATCAGCTGTAACTGGAGTGAAGCTGTCAGCTCCTGCTTGTATTCTGTCAACTTCAGTACCACTTAGAGCATCCCTGACAAACGTATATTGAACATTTAACAGTTAATCTGTGGGCAAGCTTTTGATTTTGCAGGAAACTTTCTAAGGTTCCACTTTTTACAAGGGAAAACTTGTTAAGTTATTAGGGAGGAAAATGGAGAAAAACATCCTTCAGCCAAATCCTTTGCTTTTATGGAGAAACACAGTTATCTTTTCTTTAGCAGGATGATGGATTGGCTCAGTTCAAGGTGATATCCCAGCTGGTGCAAGACAAAGAAAGGGCTGTCATATGATGGTGACACCTCTCTTCCTCTGTCAGTCAAACTGTGCTAGTTGTACTGTAGAACTGGAGCAGTCTGCTATTGTTAGAAGTATTATCATAAAAATTATTCACACTGAAATATATGTTCGGCTCTGGTGTGTTTATAAGTTTCCCATTAAGAATTTAAATTTAAAGATCTTTTCCAGCTTCAGGAACCTCCCCAAATACCCTTCTTCCATTCACCTACTTCTGGTGTTGCTTCAAAAGCATACAGATGTAAGTGTGACTGTCTGGGATGAGTGACTTTAAGAAAAGCTCTTCCTATATTTTTAAAATACTAAATGCATTTCAAAATAATGTAATACATGCCAAATCTACACAAGAATTCTTTATTACGTGTAAATTATTTGAAGATTTTTTTCCTTTTTCCTTTCCTTTCTGATGCCTGGGGACTTTATTTTTTCTTTTTTTGTGTGTGTAGTTTATGGACTAAGCTTATTATTTGCTAATTTTAGGTCCTACCTCTTCCTCTTGGGAGCCTAAATACTCTACTATTATTTCTTCACAGAGCTCACTTCTACAGTACCCCTACTGTAAATGCAGTTGAATCTTACCTAATGATGACAAAATAAGGCCATGACACATCTGAGCAGTCTGGAAGGGTACAAAGGGAAGTAGGACAGATACAGTTTCTTCACAAGTCAAATCAGTCCGTAGCATTCAGTTTCCCCACAGTCTCCATGGTAATGCTATTGCAAGAGGGAAATTATTATAACATGACAACACTGAGCTCCCATAACCACACTGATCCCTGGGGGACTGCCATTTGCCACCCCACAACACAGAAAACTTCCTGAATAGGCTCCTTCCCTAACACTATTAAACACACAGTCTTCCCAAGGAGAGAACAGAAACTTCCTTGAGGACACTCTGAGTCCTCAGAAGACAGTTTTGGATGTCTTCTACACATTCATATAAAATGGGAATGAAAACACTTCTGGTCTCCTAAAGGTACCATATGAGGATTATGGTAACCTCATCCAGACAGAAATTAGGAAATTAATCTAAATTAATTAGAATTAAATTAAATATTTGAGTAATTAATATTTATATGGCACCAATATGTACCTATTATTACTACTGAGTGTTGTTGGTATCACTATTTTAATACTTTTTTTATTACTGTACCACTTAGAAGCCCTCACTGCAGAGGGCAGTAGTGCAACCACCGTTGCACCAGCCTGACAGAGCAAGTCACTGTCCCTTCTTCAAATGGTTAAGGAGCAATGACTGCACTTACGAAAGCAGTTCTGGTCCTACCAATGCAGAGAGTTACCTAGTGAAATCTGGAAGATTATTTAAAGGAAAAAAATTATTAATTCATATTGTTGTCAGTGGCAGTTAGGTGCCTAGCATGCCTTAAAACCCAGGCCTGGATTAGGCAATTGCAGCTATGACAAACTTAATAAAACTGTCAAACTTAATAAACTGAAACAGTAGGAACAGCTTTAGGAAAAAACAGCAGGAACAAATTTTTGCGGACTTCAATGCAGGAACATTTCTAGTCATATTTAAAAGGAGAAAAAGTTTCAGACAAAACCAGGCCTACCCATCTTGCAGAAGTCTGAGGAATGAGCAGAAGGTCAAAAAGAGTCAAAGCAAAGCCACTCATCTCCATTACATACGAAGTAAGAGGCAGACAAATGAGGAAATAAATAAATTTTTGTGCATATATTTGAAGAACCCTTCTTTTCTGCAGTTGACATTCATCAAATTCTCACTGCCTCTCCCAGTCAATTCTGTCCTTCAATTAACCAATAAGTCAATTTGTTCTTTCTCCATCAGAAAAATCCTCCTCTCAGCAAAAAATGCATCATTTCACTATCAGATCAATTCACCCTTCCTTCTCACTGCTCAATCGATAATCTCTGCATCTCCTACACAGTAAACAGGTCCATGGAAAGAAACCTGCCTAGGAAGTTTCTCTCCTTATATTTGGCATGCTACCTACATACAGGTAGGCTCACTAGGCATTTCTGAGTGCACAAGCATGGAAACACTTGAAACAATACTGTAGGGAGTTGGATTTGAAGGTAAAAGACAGATCAGAACTGAGCTTTTATTTCCAATAACATTACAACTGTTTTGATAACTGGTGGAATTATATGTCACACCAAAAGTGCATGCAAAATTTCACAATATTAAAAAAACAAATAGAAAATTGAATATGCAATGACAAACCACTCCATTTTTGGACAATATAGAGCTTTTACAAACCATTCTATGCCACTGAACTATTCTGATTGAGTTTGATAAAAGTAACAAGAAGTACCCATACCCAGAGCTCTAGACAGCCACAGATTGCAAATAGAGATAGCTATGAAGAAAGAAAAAAATTGTCTTCAAATAAAGAATGGCTGTAAGGCACATTTCATTTGACCAGAAAACCATCAATAAAGCTCAGTACATTCATGATGTCTTTTCAAATCCAAAATGTAAGGATGTATAGCATTAGAAAAGCACAACTTATCGGAGAGATTGCACCTTCTGTACAAAGGGCATACACAGGTGCAAACCCAGACACTCCCTCAGCATGAGCAGGAATCCAATCCTGGATGAAACACAGTCACCATATAACTAGACAAAGCTGCAATGCTCAGCAGATTATGTCATGAAGTGAAAAAGAAGAAGTTTAGATTACATAAATTAATGCAATTAGCCAAGTTGGTTAGAACGTTGATATCAGTACTTGCAGCACAGAAAGGGCAAGGAGCTCACTTTCAGTGAAACCTTAGGCAAACTACAAGCACTCCATTTGATGGTCAGAGAATAAATTTTGTGAGATTATATTTTGGGGGTTTTCTCCACCATTTAGAAATGTGAAGATTGAAAATATGAACTGCTAAAAGCAATGTGTCTTCACTTTTTGTTTTTTGTAGTTGTTGTTTAAAGTTCTACTGAGTGTTTTTTCACTTTAAGTTTGGTATTTTTCTTCCCACTTCAGTTGCTTGCTTTCTGTAGGAGTGTGGCAGGGTATGGAGTAGGTTTTTTACTTCCAGCTGTGAATCAAAGCAAAAGTGAAAGTTACACTTTTTTCTCTGTGATCTATTAAGACTTGTGAATGTTTTCATACCAGAGCACTATTTGAATATTTATGAATAAAAATCCATTAAATACTAATAAGTTACCATTCTCAGTCCCTAGCCTGTTTCTTAATCTGTTTTGCCATTAACTCATAACCTCAATGTAGTAGCCCAGGTTAGTCTTTGGCAAAAATTTCCAGCTGAATATTTTTATTTAGGGAAGAATGCAAATTTGGGACAAGCCAAACTATTCATAAACTTGTGCTGAATTTTGTTAGTAGGTCACCTGAAAATAAAAAGAAAGAAAATCAGAAAAGTCAAACCACCCCTTTCCCTTCATTTTAAACAACGTTCCCAGTTATTGCCTCAAACTGATTCTTTTCCATTCTAAGGAAAACCAGGTCTCAGTGTAACCCAATTAAATACTTTCTAAGCAACTGCAACTTACAGACACCAAAATCTCCCTAAAAACACCCAGGGAGCTGAAGTCTCCTTTGGGAGCCCAGCTGGTTTTGAGTACCTTGCAGCTGGGAACATCACTTGCATTAAAGAGCTCCTTGTGAAAAGACTCCTCCCTGCAAGGATGCTGTGTCTTCATTTATGCACCGACAGTACCTTTGCAATGAGATGGGACATCACACAACACCTTCAGTTAAACTCTCTGCAGGATAGGGGTGTACCTTGTTGCTCTACAACTCTCATGGGGAACCTTGCTGCTTTCTACAGCTAACAAAAAGGAGGTTGTAGCTAAGTGGTGGTCCGTCTCTTCTCTCAAGTAAAAGTGACAGGATGAGAGGAAATGGCCTCAATTTGCACCAGGGGAGGTTTAGACGGGATATTAGCAAAATTTTTTTTCACTGATAGGGTGGTCAAACAGTTAAACAGGCTGCCCAGGGAAGTGGTGGTATCACCATCCTTGGTAGAATTCAAAAGACGTGTGGATGTGGCCCTCAGGTAATTGGTTTAGTAGTGAGCACAGCAGTGCTAGGTTGACAGTTGGATTTAATAATCTCTTCTAACTTCAGCGATTCTATGATTCTAGAAAAGAGGTAGATGATTTCTATGATTCTCTAGAAAAGAGATCACTGCTGTAAAAGATGCTACAAAACATACAAACGTTAGAAGCCTTTTCAACTGAAAAGCTAGAATAAGATACAGCTTCTTTGAGACAAAAATGTCATAACATATACAGATTTCACACTATACAGTTCATACTGTGAACATGTACACAGCATTGCAGAGCACTTCTGATGTGACTTCATTAAGACTGATTTTCCATAATATAGACGTGATTTTATTTTGGATCGCAGTTGATTATGTATGCCTTACAACTCCAACACAGGAAAATAATCTCTCTTTGAGCTGCCCTGGGGTGGATAAACACAGTTTTCACAGTGTTACCCTATGGCCATAAGAGCTGCATGGTGGGGAGAGAGGGGAGAACTAATCTGTGCACAAGATTATGGAAGGGAGAGAAGATTGCAGGACGCAGATTGCACCTACCACACTCTTTGTGATCATCACCCAATGGCTGTCCCTTATCCTGGGAGGACAAAGAGACAAAGGAGAGGATACAAGATCTCCTTTTGACCAAGTAATTTACTTGCCCACTGTGTGATAACAGGGAACAATGTCCATATATTGCTCGAGCAGAAAGACCTTTTAACACTGTTGCCCTTGAAATCCTTATTTTTGTTAACGACAGGACTTACGACTACACTCCCCTTCTCCTCCACCCCCTTCTCTTCCAGCTCCCAGTAGCAGGGAAGAGGTTGGGCCAGCCCGCTCCTGGCCCCGGGGAGGAGGTGGCAGAAGGCTGACCTTATTTACCTTAGCCATTTCCCCGTGTAATCTGGGTAATCGTGTGGCTAATCGGTGACACGCAGGAGCCCCCCACACCGCAATTCACAATGCCAACCCATTCATATTTCATACAATAGGGTATTTAAGTCATCCCATGCCTTGCCAAGGCGATTGCTCCCCCTTTGTTCTGATGTTTTCGGCAGGGGTCTCTTGCCCTACTCCCTCTTTCACACCAGCATATGTCCTAACTCTTGCCTGCTGCAGCTGGACAAGGGCTGTTGTTTTTGTTTTGTTCTTCAAAACCAATGAATTGATTATGGCAGTGTGAAATGTGGGTTAAAACAGTCCCCACATGTATGCATACATTAGCCATTTGCTACATTACAACTTCACAGCAAGGTGACCGATGAGACAACAGTGCTCATGCTCTTCCATTTTGAATGGGCAATCTGTTAAGCACAAAAGGAAATAGTATATAAAAGACTGACTGAACATATTGTTTCAAAAATGGCTCACCATGCTATATCAAAGTGAAATAAAAGTACCTCTACCCCAATGTACTGCAACCATAAAGAAAGAACAAATCTGATCTGTAAGAGAAAATTACAAGCTTCACATGAATGGATATAGAATATTAAATTCAGACCACATTCCTGCAATAAGGATTACTATTGCATATTCACCTTTACTTGCTGCCTATCTCACATTCAGCATGTAGTGAACTCAACAGCCTTACAAATTATGGAATCTGATCTCATCTTTGTACAAACCAAATACAAAAAGCCCACAGTAAACACCTTCAGTTCAGGATTTACCTCTCATAGGGTGTGTTGATTTGTGGATCAGAACAGGCATGGAGAAATTGCGTTCATAGGCTAGACTATCAGGTCTCTTCTCTCCCTGGCTGGCAATGACAAAAAGTCAGTTTTCTCCAAAAACTCTTTTGTAGCTTATACAAAACAGGTCTTGTGGCTCCATTTCTCTTCCAAGGTGTAAAGAAATGACATACCACAGCAACTCCCTCAAAATTAATACTGCGAGCTTAGGTCAAAGTCTGCAACAGAAATGCCTTTTCATTTTTAAGAATAACCCTAAATGCACTATAATATAATTCAGGTACTTAAAAAGAAGTATTTATTGACATGACAAAAGATGTCTTTCCTTCCTGGTTCAAGTTTATACTACTCCACGGATATACAACTGGTGCTGAAACACGTCACTCATGACTTTTCTTGTAAATGCCTGACCCATGTCCCTTGGCTTGAATTCAGCATATAGAAGTTCACACCTGTGTTCTGTATTACAATCAATTTTCATTTTTTACTACTAAAACTGGAAAAAAAAGTTTTGAGCCTCAGTTGAGAGCCAGTTTTCAACAGAAAGCTAAGCTTTCTATGAAAAGTTAATTAATTAGCACACATACAATATTTTACAGACTTATAAATAGTAGTGTATTGTACAAAGTACCTAAAAGGAAAAATTTGTACAGCACGCTCACTTAGTTTTTGAATACTTAACTGTAAGCCTGAAACCAAGAATTTCAAAATCTTCAGGGGAACAGAGGGCAGAACACAGATGTATTTAAAATTTCATTTTGATTATCAAAGAAGTTACAATATCTTGTTTCAAAATCCAACTCTTCAATGTCAGAATTTGGAAACCTCTTTATTTCTGCACAGCCTCTGCCCCCCCCCCCCCAAATCACAAAATAACTATAACAAATAAAGCTTCTCAAGACTATTCTTTCAGGGCAGATTCTGGCACTAGAATGTGCAGCAGCAAATTATCTATCTGTACATCTGTCACTGAAGAAAAGCAGATTTTGTTCAAATTGCTATCAGTAGAATTTATACCACCTGATAAATGATCCTAATACACCTAAATTTGTAAATGGTTACCTTCCCTATCACTCAAACAGCAGGGACAGAGCTACAGCAATATAAATGTGCTAATCCCTGCATAATGTATTCCCACATGTCCCTGTATCAAATCATTCCAAAGGGTTTTCAATATACAAGTTAATTAGCTATAGCGAAGTAGCAAAGTAACGCCTAATGAAGATCAGGGCTTAAAATACCAGAAGTAGCCTGTTGTACCCTTTCACCCAACTTTAATGTTCTTTTGAAACGGGTTGCAGATATAGTTCAAGTGTAATTTAACAAGAGACAGATGGCATTTAATGAACAGGATTGTTTTAATTATATGGTAAACATAGTGGACATTTTAAAATATGCATTTTCAACAACATCTACAAGAACGCCATTTCTGTTTTAGCACCTCGAAGTGCTACAGTCATACAGCATCTATCTATCCATCCATCTATCCGTTTATCTATCATCTATCTAAGCACTTGTAACACTGAGCAAGAAAATGACACTATTTTGTTACTGAACACATGACATTATATTCTAATTACATGCTCAATTTCTCATTTCTTAAAACAGTTCATGGAAAAGCAGTTGCATACTTCTACTCAAAAAAATTAAATCTCTCTAAAACTAATTGTACAGAATTAAAAAGATACAAGCAAGGAATGTCTGCAACATACAACTTGCAGAGATAAGATAAAAAATAACATAAGAAAGTAAACTTAATTACCTAAGAAATATCTACCACTTGCAGGAAACACAGAGCTACCACAGTCACATGTTTCATATTTAACTAAGAAATGAAAAGCCTTAATTAATTAAATTAAGGTCCTGATCCTCACTGGATGTGGAAGTCAATGAGAGTTTATCCATGTGAACCTCATAGCTGGAGTGGGACTGAACACTCCCTTTTGCTGTCTATTAAGGATGAAACTCATTTTGTAATCCCATCACTTCATTAGCACCTTTCCAGCACATTATCTGTGCCCTAATCCTCCTGTCACTTTAGGGATTCAGGGTCATTAGAGCACTTGAAGGGTCGATGTTATTGTCATGGAGGTGTGAATTGATCACTAAGATGACAACTGGTGACAAGTATACTTTATTAGTCTGCTACTTTGCCTCTTAATTGCTACTGATTATCCTGTCTTTTAGGAAGGAAATTTGGACTCCTTCTGCCATTGCCAAAGATTGCACTGCTTTCTAATAGGACCATCTAATCACTGTCCCCCATCCCTTCCACTTCCTCACCCCTCCACCCCCAGAAAGGAGTCCATTTAGGCATAATATATTTGCCCAATTCAATGGAACTACTTGTGTGAGTAAAATCAACAAGATAAGATCCTTTAACCCTCCTATTGCATTGTGTTTGGCTTTTGATTGAATTTCTCTGTTAAAAACCCAAACATTTCTGATTGCTTCTTTCCCTTTGCCATGGCATGAATAGGATAATTTTTTTTTTCAAAAGTCCCATTTTAGGTGTGGCTATGCTTACTATTTGAATGGATTTCCCAGAGGAAGAGCTGGCTTTCCAAACATCATCATATTGCATTTTAACTACACATTAAGCCAAACTAGCAAAAAAAAAAAAAATTAAACTTCTGCATCTTGCCAGATTTCACACGCTTCAAGCCTTAATTGCTGTTAACCACAAGATTTACACTTAGTATTTAGTTTTACAAAACTACTTGCTTAAAGAAAGATAAAAAGAATAAAAGGAAAAAGAAAAAGAGCTTTTCAAACTAGAGAGCTGGAAGAGTAGAAAAATCAGGGCAGCATAAATGTGCTTCCTTGAAAGTGGCAATCTTTGCATTACTGGTTGTTTTGCTTCATATCAGGGTAAATATATCTATAAGGGATCACGCTTAGCAGCAAGGGAATATTAATACAGAACTCTTAAGCTCTTTTTTCTTTTTTATTAACATTGATTAAAAAATAACCCTGGCGACAAAAAGAAAACAACTCCCAGATCTCCTATTCCTACTCTAAAACCCACATAAAAGTCAATCTCTGTATAACACTCCCTTCCAAAACCAAGTGCTAAACCTAAATCAGCAAAAATTAAGAACTTTAACAAATATCTAATCTTGAATTTTGTAATAGAGAAATTCAAATATGAATCTAGCTGCTCAGGATGAATATTTGACCTTCCTAAGTCATTTGAATTGTTCAAGGTTATTTTATAGGATCAGTATTTCACATTCTAATTTCCAAGGGTGACACATTTCCCATGAAAAAAAGCTGCTACATAAAATTCAGATTGTCTCTTTGAATTTTACTGTGGTCAAAGAAAACTTTAAACAGTTTGTGCAATAATCTGATCCCTCCCTTCCTCTTTTAACCATACCTACAGTAGAACTTATGCAAAGGCATTTTGCTTATTAAAAAAAGCTTGAAGATGATTGAAACCTTTAATTAATTTTTTATTTGATTTCACTAGAGAAAAATAGCAAATACTTATGGTATTATTTTTGCAAGAGTATGACTGCATTTTATAGATAATTTTACATGCACAGTCCTGCTCAACAAAAACAAAAGTTCTTTCATTTTACCTCCACATGTCAATACAAAACACAACTGCTCCTGACTAGAGTGTTGTTTGGTCTTCTGTACCCATTGTCTTCTTCAAAAAGAGATCCTGAACTGTATTTAGATGAAGGCCTCTGTAGACCCTATTGTAAACTGTAGCTACTTTAACTTCACTAGCTTGGGATCTAAAATACTTTTATTTAACTAAGACATGGCCCATAAGTTGTCAATGTAATTTCAGTCTGAGTGACTCACCTCAGTTTTCATTAACCAGTACCTTGACAGCTTGACTTACCCGAAACAAACTGGCCTGTGTGGAGATAATACCGATACCAAGTGCAACAGGTATGGGATTGATGAGCAAGATGTTTGGGAGACAGAACATATCTGTGAAGTAAATGGAAGAAGGTGAGCACTGTTGAGGTCACTTCTGAAACCCATGTCAATGATTGCTTTACACAGCCTGCTCTAACAAACGTAGCCTTAGGAAATAACTGTTACCTGGCAGCATTTCTGGAAACAATCATAACTGGATATTCATGCTAAAAGATGGGTACTAAGAAACAGAAGACACTGTAATGTGAGACAAACTGGCGCAGTAAGATGTTGTTGAGATGTTTCCTTACCATCACCACACTGGTGACTCAAATTTGGTTCCCAGAGAATGTAATGACCTTCCTGCAACAGAAAACTAGTGAGCAGTCCTTCCTGGAAGGAGACTGGCTAAATAATCATAATGTACTCCTTATGATTTAGGTTAATCACAAATAAATATATTTTAGATCCCATATCCCATATCTGGTAATAAAAAGACTAGTACTGAAATATACTTTGCTGTCCATACATAAATAATGGGCCAAATAATTGGAAAATTTTAGGAGACGAATATGACAAAAATGGGAAAAGACTATAAATTTCTTCTGGAGGAAAAGATCTAGTATCCCAAGGGAAAGTAGCACCTCCTGGCTAAAAGCAGGGAGGAGTTATACTTTGACCTAGAGGAGGGGATATATTTTTCAGAAGGGTACATATTCCTTTGCAATGACTGAACAGAGACTGTTGAGTAACAGTTGACCCACTCTCACAGGCAGAGCTGAATGATGTTCTGAGAGACTTGCTCTTTTCAGGCAGACCATCAGCAGATGATAATATACCAGAGTCAGCTTCAGGGTCCCTGTGGCATAGGCCATATCTGATGATAGCAGTGATCAGATCTAGACTTAGCATCTCTATAGGAAATATCCCTGACACTATCAATTTTCTCCCACTGTCTGAACAATTCCAGAGGTTCTTCCCTCCCACAATCTTGGCCTCACAGCCTCTTGTTCTAGTGTGTAACAACAAGGCCCAGTGCAGCTACTACATATCCAAAACCCTGTCACAAACAGCCCTATTAAACAACCTAAGGATGCCATGATACATATTCACAAAGAAATGAAGGTTGTCTTTTCCTAAAAAATATGATGATACTCTTCATTGGTGTTAGTAGGACTTCTAGTTCAAGAGACAGCTGTTTGGATAGACAAAGCACTTGAAGTCTGGGTCAGATTGATAGATTAACTCAGAACTCTGGCATTTGGATTAAAGAAGTATAGAAATGAATCTTATATTTGACATTTAAAACACTTTCAAAGAGAACCTTTTCCACTGCCTGTACTTTCTTAAATCACAGCAGAAAGAACTGCTGTGGCAGAATAGTGTGAGAAATTACTGTCCAACTGCTTCTCTGTTTTCCTGCGTTATGACTGAAGACATTAGTCCCTGAATCATTTTACATCTTGGCATTACATGCAATGACACTGTGCATAAAAAACAGATGATGCAACAGAAAGAAAATTTGAAAATTTATTTATCATTTCTTTTGAAAATCATCTAGAATGTAAATGTGGTTGTGGCAGCTCTAGATGAAAGGGAAGAGAAAAAAAAAAAGTCTGCTTTTGGAGGACTAGCTTGACTAAAAACTTTAGATTTATGCAGTTTGACTCCCAGTTCCTGCACGACCTTGGCAAAGTCACTTATTGTAACATTTTCAGAAATGGATGCTATTTCCTCAGGCGTTCATTCTACTTCTCATCTCCAGAGTGTATGACTGTTTTGCATGTACAACCAATAGCAAAATTAAAAGTCTCAAGGGACTTTATGGAATCTGTGGATCTTGGTCTTTTCAGGGCTTTAGAGCTATCTGATGTAAGATACATACAGCATGATTTGTTAGCTGTTCCAGGACTTCCCTCACAAAAATTTGAGTTTTACAAGAAGTCTTTACGGACTGCCAGAGTTTTGGAAGACCAGTTTGAGACAGCTGAGTCATCCAGAAGAAGTCAGTGAGAGACATAGTAGGTCTGAAATATCAGATCTTTTTCCATCTAATTTCTTCCCATCAAATGACATGAAGCATTTAACAACTGAAGGACACAAAACTGAAAAAAGGGTGTTTCATCTCTCCCTTACTTCTTTCAAATTGGGGCTTTAATTATTTTGGAATGGTTGAAGCAGAAGAAGTAATGAAACTGTTGAACAAGTTGAAGATCTTCGTACTTAGGGGAAGCAATATGCTTTGTACATATGCTTTGTATATTAAATGCTTTGCATATTTGCTAGAAACTTGCATTGATTTATAAGAAACATCCTCTCAAACCCAGATATTAAGGTTAAACTGGAAACTGCAATCTCACTCTACTGCAGTGTTAAATAAATAATACATATTTTAGGACTGAAAGAATCAATCCAGAAAGGAAGGACTATACCAGGCTATAAATACAAATAGCACAAAGTTCGTTAATCTGCTATATTAGCTATTGTAGGATATTTCAACACAATGTGTACTTCCTCTTTATTGTCACCAATCTTTCTCCTGCTCATATTCAGACTGAGGTGGGCTATCAACCTTCATAATCATCTGAAATCATATTTTGGTGAATATTCAGGCAAGTCTGGCAGAGCATGGAAAGCTGAAGTGCTCTAATAGGGCTTGGAAAAACATCGGACTCTCTGTTGGTGTTCATCCCACCAGCTGTAGATATTCTCTAATTTTTATCTCAGGACAATTTCAGCAACGTCACTTTGGGTTCTCACTGAACTTCTCCATGTATGACCTCTCCATTTTACTCTGCCTATAGGAAATGTCATTTCTCATCGCCATTGCTTGAACTTTTATTGCCACCTTCTTCCTTTTAGTTGTGCGTACATTAAGTATTAGATGTTTTATTAAGTCAAAAATATGCAAGTTGAAAATATCCCTTGCTTTACATTCCAGATCATAAAAACAGCTCACCTTTTCTTAACATTTTGGACATAAGGTTTTCTCATAAAAGTTGACAATGCTACCAAACTTATGATGAACATGTTCTTTAGTTCCTTTAAATAGCTCTAACCACCAGCAGCAGAACAGTGGACTGTTTGCTGCTCTTACCAGCCAAACTTCACAGGGACAATAATCTGCAAAGAAAGGAAAGTGCATACATTTGTTCCTGTAGTTAAACCAAAATAACCTGGAGTGAAAGTCCTCTGTAGAATTGACTATAATATTGCACATCTGTTAGTGAAATGCTTACAAGTAACTTTCTCAGTCATGTGCTTGCACTGACTGTCTTTTACGCTAGCAAAATCCTGTTGTACCAAGATTAGCCAGTAAAACTAATAAAAGTAAATGAGTAAACCATGATGTGGGTATGAAATACATAAATTAAGCTAAAATATTGGAAGGAGGGGAAAAGGCAATACCTAGAATACAACAGAAACCTACAAAAACAAGATCTGAGTAGGATCAGAAGAATTACCTGTGGCATTCACTTCAGACTCCCTCAGAAAATTATGAAAGATATTGTTTGCAAAAAAAGCCAGCAACTTTCTTAACTACAACTTTCTAACATGTTGGAAAAAAAGATGCTGCAGACTGAAGTACGCTAACTGTTTGAGCTGAATGTGAACACAAACTTTCTAACACCTCAGTAAACAGTTAAGAGAGAGCATTACTCTAATATCTGTAAATCAGGGTACTTCAAATTAACCCCCTGTTCATTAAAAAGCTTGCTGATTTTATGTTTTTGTTATCATTCTGATACAAGCCTGAGAACAAAAGTACTTAACAATTCCAGTCAAATAGGATCAGGGCATTAATTCTTGTTTGGATGCAAGAGCAATATAAATCATCTGTTCCAAGCTAACAATTTAAAGAGTGCACAGTGCAGTATGTTAAATAAAGTATTAACACTGAGTAAAGAGCACCTATTAAGGGACTTTGAGACTTCTGGCTCACATTACCTTACACCATTTCTTTAAATAACCTTATTCCGGCTTTTTAATCCCATAATTATTCCATAACTGTATTGTCAGAAAACTCCACTGTTTCTAACAATGTGTAGCTGTAAGACATTGTGTGAACCTTCATTTAAATTCTTGTATTTATTCGTGTTATCAGCCTGACCCACGTTAGTGACTTATCTTTTACATTTTAACATATATAATATTGTAATTGTAAGTTGATTAAAAAAAGTGTACTTGATGATCTAAATTTCTGTTTCTTAAAACAAACTGCTGAAATAAGGAAGAAAAAATCAGATTTTACTTGTGCATGCACAGACATGCATCTACATGTATACACACACACTATTTAATACATACTTGTGATGTGTCTTCACTCAGTCATTTAGCAGCCTTCTTCCCAGTCACTTTCAAAGTCTGTAGATCAACTATCTGAGGCTCTTCTTCCATGACCTTTGTTTTCTTTGCAATATGTTTCCTCTTGACCTGTTCCAAATTTCAGTGGATGTACTAGGACCGCTATTGTACAGACACTTGCATTAGACATTGCTACAGAATAAATTTAGAGCTTGAGATGCTGAGGGTGTAAGAATTCCTTAGTGGTAAGGCTGAACTCTACAACAAGCCATGACTCTATTAGCATGGGCCAGCATGTTCTCTTGTGAAGGGTATTGTAAAAGAGAAGGATTGAGAATACAAGGGTAGGCTTTTTGTACCTTCCCTGTTTCAGCTGAGAATTACTGTTGTGAAATGTAGCTGAACCTCTACTTCGAAGAGTCCAAGGGAGAACACGCATACTTGTATTTCAGAACTCAGTCCCAGCTTAGACAAGAAATCCAGAAGTGTGCCCCATCACTGCTGGCTTTCAGTCGCTCTGAATAGGATCTCCCTCTAGCTGTGCTCACAGTTCCAGGTGTGAGCAAATCCATTTGAAAGTACCAGGGGAAGAAAAAGACAATAAAAAGTTTTTGCATTTGTCTGGTCATTATTACACCAGACTATGAAATAATGTAACTAATTCCAAAGGCTTCAGGCACTCAGTTCGTATAAACATTGCAAAGTCTGGAAAGGTACCCAAGGACTAACAGCCTGGAAAAATGGTGAGGATTCACTTGTTGGGTCACTAGCTCCAGCTTCCACACACATTCATGTCAGGCCTTCAGCTTCTGGATGAAACCAAAGTTGCCAACAACAACAGACAAGAGATAGCTAAATGTTTTCCATCCTCAGGAAAAATCTAGTTCAGACAGATACACCCTGAAATTTGGACCACAGTTCAGATCTGTTCTTATTTTGTCTGGTCTCTGCCCGGTTTATACACCTGAAGAATTCAGATTCTTACTTATATTTGCTGAAACAATGCTAATATCAAGTCGAACGTGAACAATTTAAAATACAAATCACAGGATGCTGGTCTAAACTGGAAAAAAAAAATCCCAAACCAATAAACAAACATGTAAAAATCAGTAAACCTAGCCCTAAAGTAGATGGCTAGAGTTACTTGGGTAGTGTAAAATTACTGATACTTACTATTGTAAGCATGAAGGTTATGGAGCTCCTTTAGCTTCCAGAATTTATTCATTAGACCCACCTATCTCCTTATTTTCATATACTAAACACTAGACCTTGGAGATGGAATTTCTTCCTTCATATAGACTTATATAGACTTCTGGTGGAGTCTTACTTCTTGGCTGAATCCTATGTGTCAGTTCAAGAGGCCAATACATTCATAAGCCACAGAGATGCAAAGAGGCAAACAAACATGATTTCCCAGACTCCTTTGCCTGATTTTCTATTGAGTGGGAACAGATCTTCAACAGATTCGACTACAGTACAAAGATAATAACACTGCAATTAAGCTCTCTTTAGCTATATGGGGTTGAGAATACCGTTTAAAAAAAAAAAATAAGGAGAAGTGGGGAAGAAACTAAAAGCCCTTGTTGCCAAGTTGGGATTTTTCCAAACATTTCCAGTTCTGCGCATCCAAGAGAACACATCCATGCTAATTTCCTTCTGTGCACATAATGTGCACTGTTTGGGCCAGTTGCTAACACAGGACAAGGAGAGGCTGAAGCCTTTCTAAGAGTGTGTTCATTTGAAAAGGTGTTTATTCTGTATATTACATCAGTTTTCCACTGAGGATTGTTTTGTTCTCAGTGTTCCTCTCCGTTAGCCAATTTGGAATCAAGGCCTGATCTTCCGCTTCTCTTGCAGTTTGCCTTCAGAGTCTTCTCCTTAAGAAAATTATGCATGGAAATTCCTTTTTACAAGCTTTTGCTGAAACCACAAATCTGTATCTGAAATATATACTACTGAAAAATTTTGCCCAAAGCTTTGTCTTGGCTATATAAAGAAATTATAGGTGTGGACCAATTTTTGAATTAGCATGAAAACTGCTTTTATGTGCATATGAGAAAGGCCTTTGAAACATCTTGCCAAAGGCTTTTTTGTCTTCTGGTTGTTATATGAAAACATGGTTGCCCAAAAGAAAAAACCTGATCATGGTTCCACCTTAATCAGATTCACAATCGTGTCCTAATGCAATTTGTCCTAATCCATTTCTAAGGAAGACAACCACTTACGATTTGGAAAGATGTGTGGGAATAAATGTGGCTATATGGAAATCCCCTGAGTCCTTTATTTACTATATTTTACCAGTTCATAAAAAAATCGTAATTACATTATAGAGAAGAAGGCATTATAAATGCAATGCATATTCTAATACAAAAACCCCTCTACCCGGGTGTCCTACAGTCAAACTGTGCTCAGTTTGCAATCTCACAATGCATTTTATATCTCTGTGGCTGGTTTTAGAGTAATGATGCCATGCTTAAAACATTTTAATACTGATAACACATTTCAGCACATAGCTGAAAATGGTGCTATGTTTGTTTTGTTTGGGAAAGGGCTGCCTTCTGCTTAGTGTGACAGTAAAATGCCCTTGCAGCAAAAGAGATAATTCCTTGGTACCCAAGGAATAAATTAATTAATATTTGTGCAAATATCTATACATTCATCCATACACAAACCCCTACATATTTATTTCATGAAAATTACATTCTCCAGAGAATGAAGAGATAGTTCAGTGTGTTCAGGAATCTGTTTAGACTACCTACCCTCCCCCCATACACATGCATCTCAGGAAGAGAAGGGTGGGATGGGAAAGCGTACAAGAAAACACTTAAGAAAATATTTAGCTTTATACATATGAGTATTCCATTGGAATTGTGTGAATAAAGTTAACCATAACTGTTTTGAGGACTGAGGCCCTAAAATAATACAGAGGAGTTCCAAATGCAAAATGTTCTAGGTTTATTTGCACTGGAACTCTTTCATGTACTGTTTCACTCCATACACACATATTAAAATATTATAAATATTATTGTTAAGAAAAAAGTTGCTATAAACATTACTGACTATAATAAATGGCATAAACCTGAGGCAGGACGGCAATGTAAATAATCAGAGTCTTTCTATTTACCCATTTGTAATAAATAGGAGATCATGTAACTCATGAAATCACAATTATCCAACATTTCATCATTTGTTTTTTACTTGAAAAGTTTGGGAAGGAATGTTTTTCTTTTGCACGCTCGCATCTGAGGATGATCATTTTTTCTTTAGCTGGTGAAAGCTGAGGTCCTAATTCAAAGTGCATCATCTGCCCTAAGCTTTTTATCGGGTGATTGGTTTCATGTAAAAACTGGAAAAATTGTGCTGATAAAGAAACTACGGCCTTGTGTGCACCCAGTCAGAGATTTTTTTTGTTTATTTGTTTGCCTGATGAGAAACAGCCCTCCACTGAAGTCAAAGTTTTATTTTATTCAGGACTTCAAGATAGAAGAAAATGGCCCTGTTCCAAACAGGAGCAAAACCTAAAATGGTGAAGTTGCCCCTGAATGAAAATTTCATTGCTTGTTCAAAACACATTGATCTTATTTTGTGCAGCTATAATGTTAAATAAGACAAATGGGAAGAAAATAAACTGAAAAGCTGACAACAATTAAAAATCTGTTTGAATCCCACAATACCAAAGCAATATTTCAATGTGAAATTATTTTTTGATTTTCTGAATAAAAGTCATATTGGAAAGTGTTTCAATTCTTATAAATCAGCATATTCAAAAGCAAAATTTCTTCAAAGCATTTAAACAAAACCCAATAGAAAATTAAGTCCTTCATTAAAAGGACAGAATGTTAGATTTTCCCTTTCTTTTTTAATTATTTACTTTTAAACACACAGAAGTGCAATATTGCCCCTTGATGTTCTAATGTTTCTCTATGTAGTGCATCATAAGACTGAAAAAAAATTGATATACCCCTTGTAACTGTCTAGTTACCGTCAGCATGAATTTTGGCATTCAGAAAACTTCATACCTTAGCAGCAGCATTAACAATCAGAGGCTCAGGACCAAATTCAAGTGTGAAAAAGGTGCACTATAAAAACAACTTTAATGGTAAAACAAAAATGACTGATTAGATACCTCTAATGCATAAGTAGAATCTGAAGTAATTCATAACAACTGAATGAAGTTTAGTTTCCAAGAAAATACAGTCTCCAACTTGTTTACAGTGGAATAGAAAGTGAGACACAATATATTTTTGTTTCAGTACACTGCACCAGTAAGTCTCTAAACTGAAGTCCTAATTAATGTGTGAACCAAACATTGCAGCAACTAAAAACATCTCCTTTCAAGTCATTGTATACACAAAATGGAAGTGCTCTCCTTTGATTTTTGTTGTTGTTATCACTTTGGTTTGTTAAGGGTTTTTCTTTTTTTTTTTTTTCTACATAGGATCTTGCTTTTATTTAAAAAATCATTTCTCCCCATGTATTTTGTTTGAACGTTTGGAATATATTTCACACCACATGTAGACCTGGACACCATCACTGGTCTAGACAATACCACTGGGAAAACTTTGTTGTCATACGACAAAAAGAAACTTTTTAATGTTGAAGAATATTAGAACTAGTACAGAATTGATGTGTTCTGAGCTGATAGGAAATGACCATTCAAAAGTAAAAAATTTAATCAGATATGAAAATAAACATACACTTAACTTGAGACGTTTTGGAAAGAAAGTTTTTCAAAGAATGAAACATTAAATACTTTCTGAAATAGGGCCTTCTTTACACTAGATGTTAAAAAAAAAACAACCCCAGGTCTCCAAAAATATTTTTCTTATTTTTTTTTAATATTTAATTTTAGATTTATTAAATCTGAAAGTTGCAGACATAGTTTTTGCAAACTCAGCATGCTCAATAAGTAACTTTGAGTACCTTTAACAAGACAAGACTGATTTTCCTATTCAGAAGATTAATTTCTCATTGCTGTTGTTGTATAAGTACAGGCCTGTTTTCTTTTGTAATAAATAAAGCTGAAGTCAACACATGTAACCACCGGTATAATACGTGCATGTTATGAAACTTGCCCTGACTCAAATCCGTTTAATGGTTTTCCACTGAAAATTCAACATCTGCCAACACCACACAAATCTTGATAACTGATGTCATCGTGAACCCATTAAGCCTTGGTTTTTAACATGTTAGGAAAACAAAGGGTTTATGGAAGACTGCTAACAGAGGGCTAAATCCTGGAGCCCTTATTCAACAGTAGGGATTGTTCCTTAAGTAAGGTGTGAGTAAGAACATCTTAAGCCTGGCAGAATGTAAGCAAGCTCTTGTTCCACATTAAATTTAATTAACCAAGTCATTCATGAAAATGACACTGTAAGATATGAAACCTGTCACTGCAAATCACCTTTTGTCACTGAGGCTGATTTGGGAATGCATGTCCTGCCATACCAGCTACTAGCTTTGATGTGTCACAGCTGTGATACTGCAGCAAGGAAAAGCCATTTAAATAGAGGGGGAGCTTTGGAGGAGTAAGACATTTTCCCCTAAGGATCTGAAACTTCTCAGCAAAGGCCATCCAGAGACACATATTGAATAAAAAGGTCTTCATACTAAAATCTCGTAATATGCCTGCAGGATCCTTGTAGCGGGAGCTAAAGGAAAGGCTGTGTAGTGTTGAAACAGTAAGGAGCATCCATCCAGATAAAGAAGGAATCCCATATTATCTCTAGCATCCATACACCTGCAAAACTGATAATGTCTATCCTGCAGTTTGTATCCTGGGCACAGAGGTGGTTAATCAAAGCTACAGCATAAGACCTGTGGGGGCGGGAAAGTAATTTAATTAATGTGCCAGATATCCTTGCCAAAGCTTTTGCCAAGATTAGGTTCAGATTGCAAAGAAATCTCCAAGAGAAGGATAATTCTCAACACCTGCAGGCACTTTTATTAGCTGCTCGCACAGAATAGAAAACCTTATGTTAAAGTATTTGTCTCTGCTCTACCAAACTGACCTCACATGCTTTTATCTGGCCATAACTATAAGCAGATTTTAAAGCAGGCTGCAGAAGAGATTGCTAATGGGCAAGTGCTCTGTGGCAAATCCACTTGAATAAAGTCACCTGCGGATGGAAGCAATCATATAAAGCTGTTCAAAAGGGGATGCTGTCAAAACAAGGGTAGATTTGGATACACAGTGGAGAAAGTGAGAGAGATCACTAGGATCTTTAACACATCCAGAAGAGGCATCCGCCTAATGCAGCATTATGCTAGATTGATCCAGGTTCAGGCCACCAGGGCAGAACCTTGGCTTTGTTAATGGGAATACAAAAAGTCCCCCAAAACCTCTAAATCTTCTTCTCCTGAAAAAACTTCAGCAGTGTTTTGTTTGGTTGGTTTGGAGTTTCTAGTTGTGTTTGTTTGGTTTTTGTTGCTTCAGGGAGTTTTGCTTGTTTGTTTCTTTCTTTTTTTCTTTTTTTTTTTTTTTTTTCCAGAGGCAGTTGATTCTACAACACTGGAAACAAGGGTCAAAATTTGAATGCATAACCACAATGCTTTTAAGGAAAGTAAACTTCAGTAAACACCTGATGTGTTTAGAAACATATTACAATAAATCTAGGAAATTATTATGTTTTGGTACTGCATAATATGACTTCTCTCTAAAAGAAATTCAAGTGAATTTAAAGGTTTGTTTATCTGTATTTTGTTGTGAAATAATTTGTTTCTATCTGAAACGAACAGTTACAACTGTCTCATGGAGGCTTGTGAATTGTTATTCACTCTTGATCCAATGATATGTATTTTCTGTACATGTAAACATACAGACACATGCATAGACATGTGCAACACAATTTCTGCAATGATTTGTGGTGATGAAACATGAATTCTCAAATGTTCATCGTTCCACACACTTGAAACAGTCTCTCTTTAATCTTGGATAATGTTTTATCCATTTAAGTTGTTTTTTTTTTCTGGGATTCAAAATACTCCTACCTTTTTTTCTAGATAGAAAACCAGCAAATGGGCTCTGATTTCCATTCTTTTAGTGCTAATGAAATAAAAATACTAGCAATAATAAAAAACATCTGTGACTTCGGAAAATATAGTAAAAATCTTTAGATTTTTCAAGAAGTGGCCTTGAAATATTGCCCTGAGCTTTGGTGGTCTTATTGCTCTGGTTGCATTTCCTTGTTCCTGTCTCAGCTGCACCAGAATTCTGTTAAATAAGACGTTAATGACAACTCACAGCTCCGTAATTTCGGATCGGATTCTACCCTCTTCACTCATGCTAACTAGTCCCTTATTCTGCAGGAGTCTTAAGTCACCTAAATGAGTGACGATGATAATGAATAAATGTCCAGGAAACATCTGGAAAACTGCAGTGAGTCTAAACTTCAACTCATCTCTCCTTACATTTTCACCTAGCAAACATCACAAAAATAGTGAATCATCCTAAGCAGTGATTACCGTTTACATGAAGTGGGGTAATTTATGGCAGGGGCTGCATGAGGTAAGAAGAGCAGAGCTGTGACAGAGCCCTGCCACTTGCAGGCATTTGCAGAGGAAATGTAGACCCTAAAATTCAGGAGGCACAGCACTCCCACAGTATCTGACAGTATTAGCAAATGATCTAACAGCTCACACGCAGCTCCTGGGCAGATATATCAGTTCAGAGCTGGTGTCGCTTTTAACTTTCAGAAAGATGAATATAGTCTTAATTACAACTAACTTTGCCCACTTTATACGCTATGAATCTATAACTATGACTAGCTTTTACAAAGCAGATAACGAAAAAAAATCAAAATCAGTGGGATATTCCTAGAGGTATTCATGCTCATCCTGGAAGATAAAATTGCTACCAGGGTTTTTTACACTCTACTTCTGAATTTTCTGAGTCTCGAGGAAAAGAGAGTTCCAGCACTCTCCACACTCCAAATTCAAGGTGATGACCTGCCATTATGTTACAGCTTACAATCTTTTTAAACCTATCCCTAGGATTTTACTTTGAAAACAATTCTGTATATACATACTGAAGATATATATATTGTATATATATATAATCTTTTAAAAGACTGAACTTAACATTTAGTGCACCATTTCAGTACAATAAATATCAAAGACAGCTGTGCAGACATCTTTGTTAGCATTGCTGATACAGGTCTCTCTAGATAAGACCTAACTCTTCATCTTGTTACGAACAATGGAATATGAAATGATGGAGTTTTGTAAAATGTAACACACTTCTGTGTTGTGTGGAATTTGCTTAGGTCCCAGCCCTACAGAGTACACACATCAGAGTTTTACACCTGACTAGTTCTACCAGTTGAGAGAGGCTTACTCGTGCGTATCATGTTAAATGTGAAAATAAGTGCCTGCAGGATTTTAAGGAGCAATATAGGCACTGAAAAGACAGCATAATCTTGATGGGCAAATAACAAACATGTTCCTCTTGGGGGGGGGGGGGGGGAAGGTGAGCCTACCATAACAGCTTCATCAGTGTAAATTTGGCAAACACAGAACCTCAGAGGCTGACTGCAATTTTTCCACTGTAAGCCTGACCTATAACTCGTTAACCTACTGCTAAAACAGTATTCACCTCATGTTCAGTTATTCAAAGAACTCAAAGGAAAAAGAAACTGGAATAAATTTTTATTCCCCTTTGCTGGAAAAAGGGCAAGGTATGCTGTATCTGTAGAATTTTATAAACACTAGAAAAAGACTAAAAAAGAATCTGTCACCAACTTATTGAATGGATTCATATGGCACTTGGAATGTCTCATGCTTTTTTTTTTGTCCACATTAGTGCCATTGAATTGTAACTCTTCTTTGACATTACATTGTTCTCACATAAAAATAAACCAATCCTCCTGAACACCAAAATTGCAAAGGTTCAAGACCAATGACAAAAGTGCTTCTTCTTTATTTCCCTAGGTACTCGCCACCTGCCCCATTGCTAACACTGCTCTTCCTAGCACTTCAGGGTATTTCTGCAAACCCCACAATTACACCAAAATGACTTTTGAATCTTTTCCTAGAACCTGAGTTCATGAATGGCTGTTAGTTTGGGAAGTATTAATGGGAACCATTTCACCAAATACTAATGCTACTTTCTATTTCATGGGCTTGTGCAGAATTTAAGACAACCTAAAGCTTAACCATGGTAGTTGGTTTTGCATGGGTTTATCAGAATCTGTCTAATTGAAGATTGGTCCATAAGTAAAACATCAGGCCTTTTTTTTCCTGCTATTACCCTGATTGTGAATTGTGTGAATTGTGTGAAAAATTGTGAAGCATAAGACCGCTTTAATGGGAATAAAACCAGTACTTCCTAAATTCCTTCAGGAAATTCAGATGGGTGGCTCACTGAGAAATTTCCAAGCAACTGGATGAAGAACTTCACTCCAGCTTCCCTGAACAAGTATAAGCTGTCATTTCTTGAAGAATTTTATGGTGATTTCTTTCCTTTAATTTTTTTACAAACCTTCTAACAAAAGCACTGCAGCTTCTAGATAAGGAAGTGTAGGTCCTTGCAACCTTGGAAACAAAAGATTACTTTTACTTCCTTTGATAAAATGTAGTTTTTTCTATCTCAAATCCCCCTATCTTATTATTTATTTTTATTTTAAGGTGACTGAGTTTTCAGAGTGCCCTTTGACAGTAGCAAAAGGCACATGTAAGTTACGGACACACAGACTAACCAACCTATTACCTTTCCCCTGCTCTGAAAATTGTCTAGGTAATAAATATATCACCATTAAACTCAGAGATTCCTAACCTCTACTTTGCTGTTCTCTGTTTAATTTCAGACCAGAGAAGACTCGTCTTGAAACCTGACTGGATTCTTCCAGCCTCTTTAGTTGATGTAAAGAAAGAAAATGCTTCTTCTTATAGTCCTGGGCAGTACTCTCCAAGTCATCTTGGAGATCGCAAAGACTATGGAGTTTTCTGGGAAGAATCTTTCTTTTGTTTTTATATCTGCACTCCAAGTAGATGTAATAAATGCTGCACAAGCACAAATATACATAACTTTTACCAGTGACTGTTTTTCAGAAGTGGTGCCAAAAATGCAACCTACTGTGATTTGTGTTTTTAAGCTGTGTAACAGAGGCTGATCAGCTCTGCATTTGCAGTCTAGAGGCAAACTCCTGCACTTATACAGTCAAATTCCAGGACTGGATGAACAGTGAGAGCAACCTCTCAATTTCTGTGGGATTTTCTCTACTACCAGATCCAGTTCTATAAAATATGACCTTCAAATGGAGGGGGATCCTAATCCTATTCAAAGTTACACGTGCCTAATTTCAAAGCTTTATGCCTGAGGGCTATCCACACTGAGAGAGATACTGTATGTTGCTCACTGTTCTTTCTATTCACACACTTTTATTGCTGTGATTCAGTTGTAGAAAATAGCTTATAAAAAAGACAGTTTGAGATGCTGTATTCCTTTTTCCATCAGTAAAGCATAGCCAAACAGACACTACAAACAGTATAATTTCTTTTTGTCTTTCCTCTTCTTAGAAATGCTGGTTTACAATGGGTTAAAAATCTACTGCTAAGCACTGGCCATTTTAAGGTGTATTCTTCTCCCCTGCTGATTTGCCCTCTGACCTTCTGGGGGCCAGGGTGGCTGCAGACTTCATTTTTACTCTATTTCCTGGTCTCTCTCTTGGCTGTGCACTCAATGTTTCCACAGCAGATTAATGACAGCTAATAATATCTGATATATCTGGACATTGCCACATAATGAGTTGCAGTCCCACTGGGTGCCCAAAGTGTCACTACTAACAAATTCACCAGAGCTGCACATAATTAGCATGTAAAGGGAGTGATCATGCAGTAAATCTGGAGGGGAAGATGGATAGCCCACGAGGAAAAAATATAAGGAAAAACTACTGTTCTTAACACTCATTGGTATATGTATGTTTCTTGCCATGAATATTTCCTTGATAACAAACTGTGGACAGGTTACCTTTACAGTAACATTATTCCTTCCACGGCTGATAGGCAGAATTTCATTATGCCACTGCTAATGTTACAATATTTCTGCAAAATGTCACCATATGTAAATTAGGAGAGGTTAGGGTTTCAGTCTTAGTTTTCTTTCAAGATGCACTGTCACTTTCTGCTATGGCCTAATTCCTTTTTCTTCTAGTCTACAGACATGCTAACATTGGCCCAACCTTGCAAAATGCAATTGGCATCGGAGGACCTTCCTTCTCCAACAACTAAATAATGAAGAAACTCCACTCAGGATGGAGCAATGATATGGGAGTAAAAATGAGCTTACTTGATAAGGTTTTATCCAAAGCATAATCTTTCCTGACATATGAGAACATATCCAATAAAATAAAACAGGATGCATGGACAATGTGAGTTACCTGACCTGATCTGCACACAGGTCTCTCCTACTCGTGACCATCTGGCTGCCCATCACAACTTAAGTGCAGCCTACAGCCTGGGTATGGGCAAAGAGGCTTTCCCAGGAGGACGAGGAGGTCGACAAGGAGCAGATGAATTGTCCTGATGGGCTGCCTTCAGCCTGAAGAGCCCTAAATAGGGCAGCTTTGCTCTAGTTTAAGTCAGTCATTTGTCCTCATTAGAAACCATTGCTCAGCAGTGTTAAAGACTTCATTTTGGTTTGACTGGTGACATTTACAGGCCTTTTGTTTCTTTGACATCTGTGTGGGAAAACTTGCATTTACGTGACTCCAGCTCTGAGGTTCATTTGAGCAATTGCCCAAAATGTGACTAATTCTAAGTGCAAGGGTTTGGGATTTTTTTAATTATTGTTTTGATTAACAGAGAGGCCTTTGGCCCTGAAGGCTTCAAACTTTAAATTATCCTTGTTCTTAAGGCACTTCTGTCATTTAGGAGGAAAAAAAGAGTTAACAATGAAGCCTGACTTAAAAAAACTAAATCCAAACCCCAACAAAAAACCAAAAGATATTGCCTATAACACAAATATTTTCCCATGACAAATAACTATTCAAAGATGTAAAAAATGCATGTTATTTTATTTATATAAATTTGTATAAATTTATATATCTATATAAATTGATCAAAATAATACCAATAAAAAATTATAATGTATAAGATATATATATGTTCTAGTTATATAAATTTATGTAAGTATATAAAATCATAGCTAGTTTATCTTAGTTGAATCTCTGCAGCCACCTTTTGCAGAGAAGATGTTTGGCCAGGAGAGTCTTGTGATCCTCAGGTTGAGCAAGCACGAGCTGACAGAAACAATTTTATATCCAAGGCAGAAGTTTCACGGAGCTCAGGTACCAGCCCATGTTTGGGATGCTGGTGAGTGCTATCGATAAACCTTGACACTTTTAACAATGTGAACTGCTATTCAGCAGTGCAGGGATGCACCCTGGAAATAATAGTATCTTCTCCTGCCCACTACTGCATTCCTATTTCTGTCATTAGTTAAGTGCTCATGAGCTGAGCCCCACAGATCAGCTCATAAGCTCCAAAAATTTCTGTATTCTCAACTCACAGTGAGTTTCATTCTGGCTCATGTTCTGTTGAAGAGTCACCTTTTGGAGTCATGTGACTTTAAATTTTAGACACTTTTTTTGAAAAAGAAGGTTTCTAGTCTACATGTATAAACCCTGGTGATGTTAAAACAGCACAGCTCATTAAAAAGCAAGCATTTCTTTTAAAAATCCTGCAAGTTTTACAACTTAGAAAGGGAAATCCTATTGAATTTTGGAAGGAAAGAAAAAAGAAAAAAAGAAAGAAATTTAAAATCTTTAAAATTTTCCTGACAAGAACCAACTTTATTTTTAATCCCTTGTTCTATTGTCTTGTCTCTGCAATCCATATGGTAACTCTCAGCACAATTATTCAAGATTCATCTTTTCACATAATTTCCTTGAATACAAAAAAACCCAAATGAAAAAAACAAAACAAACAAAACCAAAAATTAAAACAAGGCTTATATTGTTTATCTTGTTTTTAATGAAAGAATGACGCTCACAGCCTATCCAGCTCCCACAGGGGCCTTTTTTTATGCAATCTTAATGATAATTAACTGACAGTGATTGATGGAACTGAGGTAAGAGTAGATGCAACTGCACCATCCTAACCAATTCATTTTTCTATTTTTTATGAGCCTTGCTTTATTTCTAAATAATATAAAATGTATTATTTGTCCAATTTAAATTTCACATTTAAAGTTCATCAGAAATGCATTTGCCCAATTGTTTTGTCACCTTGCTGACTGGGATTTCATATAGTCAGATATCATTCTGTGTCAAGTTTAAGGAAGGTAAGTACTTTTGTATTGGAAATACATGAAAACGTTCACATACATTTCCATAAGTTTTGTAGATAAAAGTATTTCTACTGGAAAATGGGCCCCAGCACACTGTGGCTGTACAGAATTTTTGAATATGTCCACATGGAATATGAGTCTTTTTTAGCTTTGTTTCAAAATATTGTTGTTAGCATTGTAGTCACCTCTAGGGGTATTTTTTATATGCAGTGAACTGTATTTCTACAAAATCATCTCTGCTGAAAAACTCCCAGAGTCTCACATCCAACCTTGGTCTTGTTGAATATAGCAACCTCTTATACGTTGTCTAGAATGACTACATGAAATTACATTCTTTTTCCTTATTCTTCAAATCTGTTTTAAATAATTGTTGCTGTTCTGCTGGTTGTGTCAGCCTTAAAATTTTGTATATATATCAACTATTTTAAAAGCTTTTGGCAGAGTTCTGTTGCTTTATCAGGAAAATGGTCCAATTTGAAATGTGTATGTTACACAGAAGACTTCATGTTTTGAATTTCTTCATCTGACAGGTGAATTCTCTCTGGTGTTTTATCACTTCTTACATTTAAATGATATTATTTTAACTGCTTTTCTGAAAGAGTCTTTCCTTCTTTTATTGGTTGAAAGAAAAATAAGTTCTTTTTAGACATGCAGTGTTCCCTTAACAGCTTCACTACCCTTTCAGTGTGTCATTACATATAACAAAATGTACACACAATGCATCCCTTGGGTTTCAAAGCTTATCACGGTGCAGTACTTTCAAAGTGAGTGTTTTATACCATTTGACACCCTGAGGACACATGAGGTGACACCACTGGTTTCTCAAGAGAGACCTCACTGATTTCTTACAGCTCTTGCTGATGAAGAAATTAGTCAATAACTATATTTTGTAAATTCTAGCAGCCTTTTCCTTCTTTCCCTCCCATAAGACAGAGGCTGTGGAAAAACTGTATCTGCCTGGGCCTCAAGGCATGTTCGGTTTTTGCCTACCTTTATACCCTCTTGATGAGAGTAACAAATCAAGTTCAAGCATCCTGAACTGAGAGATCCTTCACTAAGTCAGACACTGCTAAGCTCTTACTACTAGGTAAGACTTCCATGGAGGTCTATCAACAAGTCTCAATCATCCATACAGGTTATTGCTCAGGGACAAGGGACACCTCTTTCTGCCCAGGGGCTGCCTGCTGTCACTGAAGCATCCTTTTCCAATACAATCAGTGATCATTTGACACACAGGGGACTGCCAGACTTCCAGGATTATGGCCAATAAACCTTCCCCACTATGAGAAGAACCACTAGTGGCCATGAACCAAGCGTTTTTCAAGCACTGGAGAAGATGGGCAATACATAAATACCTCCTTACTTAAATTATTTTTGAAGAATGCTTTCCTTAAGAATAAGCTGGGAAATGTCAGTCTGTGCACGAGAGAACATATCCCCTGCCTCATGCAGAAATTTCGTGGTCTCACTGCTTCACAGACACCTACAAATGGAAAAAAACAATTACAAGAAAACTGAAGGTGGGGTTTTTTTTCCTCTTCAGCTGAAGAACAAAGCAGCAATAACAAATGATTTTGTGCCAAAAGAAACCTTCCTTCCAAGTGACCTGAAATTAAACATTTCCTTGTCACATATTGTGAGTAAAGCAAAAGACATGGAATCATAGAACGGTTTGGGTTGGAAGGGACCTTATCTATCATTCAGGTTTTTTACATAATGAGAAGCAGCACTAATAGGAAAGGCTGAGAAACTCCACACCACTTTCCCCAATTTAAAATGTTAGAGGAATTCTGACTCAAATTCAAACCCATCAGGTAAAGGTAAAAAAGGAACTGAGCTCTTCCAAGGTCTAACCTCTGTGATACTGGAATGGTTGAGAGGCCAGGGCAGCTACATTGTCTGTATTATAAAATTTTAGTCTCAATTTCTTTCTTCAGGGAAAATTATTCATGAATATGACATGAATCAGTGCTTCTCAACAGGCTTGTTTCTAATTCTATGTGCCTACCTATCATATCTGTATAAGTAACATCACAAACATATAGTAATGAAGACAATCATCCAAGTATAAATAACCTCGTATCTGAAACAACCTTAAGTTTCTCCATGACAAGAAGGATTATAAATTGCATCCAAGACTTACAGAGAGAATGATACATTTATAGTCTATGGTACTTTGCGTGTGACAAATAACACCTAAGATCATTTAAGATCTATTGCCACAGGGTAAAACATATCCTTAATTTTATGCTGGTGACTCCTTACAAAAAAAAATAACAGACTGACCTTTCAGGTCCCCTGTGTTGAACTATCACCTGATCTCAGCAAGGCATGAGTACAGATTGGTGAACTTCTGCTAGTGGGACCACTTTCATGTTTTGATACTTTTACAGCTTCTAGTGAAGTCAGTTGCCAAGGTGCTTCTTAGTAAGATATGGAGTTTACAAAAGACTTGGATCAAATGGGTTTCAGGACAGAATCTAATTTACCTATACAAGAAGTCATTCTGCTGCAAAACCTAGAGAGACCATCTTATACTGCAGAATCATAACTGCTCTCTTCACTGCCTGAATCAGGCTTCCGCTTTTCTGCTTCAGTCCACAGAACAAGTAAAGATGAAAGAGAAGGGACTTAATCTCATTGTGTCTTTTCTGTTGTTAATTTAGAGGAATATGTTTGAAAGTAGAAACCAGGCACCAAACTACTCTGGAAGCAATAGCACCAATGTTCACTGAAGAGCAATCTGAAAGGATAGCAGAGAGGTATATATTCCAGCCCCTGTTTTTAAACTTCCATATCTGAAGATTTGGACCAGGCCTGTTTGCCTAGTTCCTGTTGCATGTTCCCGTCATGCAGGCAGTGGAAAACCAACCTGACAGCTACAGATAGACGAAAAAATCTGTTGTGACCCCGGTTCAATTTGCAGAGCTGAGATTTTATAGATAAAGGTGACCATTCCTCCAACTACAGGTACCAGAAAAATGAACAATACACAAAGCCCGTGTCACTTTCTCCAAGAATTTTCTCTTCAAAACAGAAGTATTTAGCTAAAGACATTTTCTCCTCTCTGAATTTTCCACATACCTGGAAGAGAGCTCTCTGATTTGAAGCAGAATGCTCACAGGATCATACAAATGTGTGATCCAATTAATGGGAACAGAGTTCATTTCTACCTCCCTTTGTCCCATCAAATTTCAGGCAAGGTTTTCTGATGTAGTTTGAAGGTGGTTATCAGGCGAGCAACCAACTTCTTTCCAGAGAGGACAATTTAACTCATTAAAATCCCTGCCAGTGTCATGACTGTATACACAATTCTATTCTTACTTTGCTTGTCAAAATAATATCTAGCTAGGTACAGATGTTCCAGCTTCCATGTTGTTATACCTATTTGAGCAGGCACTCATGAATTTTGAGCCAGTGTTACTTTGCCATCACCTAATATAGGGGATTTGGAAAAATGGAAAACAGTCTCTACTAAACTTGGTGATTCATTTAAACAAGCTTTTTTTCGGTAAAGCAAAATTTGTACCAGTCTACATCCCAATTGCCTCAGACAAATCTGCCATGATTTGTAATTACATTATTATTTTAAATTAATCCATCCATGAATAACAGTTGTCTTTTGTTTATTCACTTGTTTAGACTGGTCTAAAAAAATGAGCAAAGCTTTCAGCCATTTATAATAAAGGCAAAATGACCAAAAAGACCTGCTTTTTTTTGTTTGCATTAATGAGTTCATCCCAAAATATATATGCAATAATATAGGAAATTAAGTTATAAATGCAGGGATGTGCTCCGAGACACCATGAAAATCTGCATGCAAATGCATAATAATCACAAATCTACATTATTACAATATTAAAAAATACCTACAATTAAATTATCATGTGGAAATAATCATAATGTTATTGGAAACTCAATTATTGTGGCAACCCTTGTCGGGGAATTAGCAGGCTATGGCAAAGGCAAGTCAGACCTGAATTCATCAAATATATATTATCACAATATTACATGTTCACTTCGATTCCATGCAAAGACAAACATCCTCACTCACTAGTATCTGCTCAATGCATTTGTATTATTCATGAACAACTCTGTGATCTATTATACATACAAAACTGATTGTACGCTGCTTGCCGGAGGCTACAATGCAGAGACACAGAATTAATTTTATTATATACACATGCATGATAATTGTGTAGAATTCGGTCAAATATCAAACTCTGCTCCTGTGCTCCATTATTTTACTTTCCAAAAAGAGGTCTAAGGTCAGCAGCAATTTCTCTTTGGTGACAGTGAAACTCTTTGTCATTTAGAGTAGAAAGTTCCTGGGTACTAAGGAGCCTGGAGCTGTGATGAATGGTCACACATTCCCTTTCCTTTCCAACCCCCACCCATCAAAGGAAAATGTAACTTTTATTGAGATTCTGAAGAATGCCTTGCCACTCATGCACACAGAAGTCACTTTGGGCTGGGGACTTAGAGACTTGATTTGTCAGAGATGGAGGTAACTTTTTTATTTGTTTTGTAGACTTGGCTAAAATTGTGTGAAAAGATGAACAATACAATTAAGGAAACTTACTTGCAGCTGTAGGAAATGTTATTTTCCAGACATTTAAGTGAAACCTCCAAAAGTGTTTTCACAGGACAACCTCCCCTGTTTTAAATTTTCACTAAATTAAAAAAACCAAACCTAACTCCACTTTCTTCAATAGCACAAGAGATTGATAGGTAGGCCTTTTTCCTCTTCTTCCAAGTCTTCCAAACATTTTGCCAGAAAGGCAAAGATTAGTACCACACAAGGCATTGTTTAAAGACACCAGGAGATAGAAATTAATCAAAATTGAGAAGGGACTTGAACAAGACATAGCACCTCAAACTCTTGGCCTGGATTCAAGTGTCATTGAAAGTCAGCAGGACACTCAACTTCAGTATGTTATGATTTAGATAAAAACCAGGTCTAGGACTAAGTTGTATGTGTAAATTTTGGCAACAATAACTAATGTCACTCAACTTCAGAGATAGGTGTCAACTCCTATGTACTGCAGCTACACAAACAACTTTTAGCACCATCTAACCTAATGATCCAAAAGACTTTTTTCAGGAGCGAGAAAAAGAAAAGGTCATCTTTAACTGAAGAAAAAACTTGTGCAGTGTGTAATTCTCCATGCTGCACTAAAAATCAAACTCTGAGACATCTTTTCCTGTAGTTCCAGTCACTCCCATTATCCAATCATCCTCCAGGTTTTTGGCAATCATGCTCATCCAAATCTGTGAGCTTTAAGAATAAGGAACATTTACTCCTTACTCATTGCATCTGGAGCAGGGTCTCATTCAAGCATATCCCAAGCCCACCTCTGCATTACTGCGCTTCTTTCAACAGTCATAAACAAAAGGTGCTCTCCAATGCATTTATATTCTAGATTTACAACTTTTATAGAAATAAACTCTAATAAGGACTCTAAAGGGTTTCCCAAGCCTACTTGATCCAGGGGTGATTTAAACAACCTCATCTTTAAATCTATCTTTTGTATGCTTATGCCCAGAGTCCATAATTTTCAATGTTTAAAGAACAACACAGGGTGATCCGCATTTAATATTGCATGGCTCATAAGTTTACGACAATATCATAAATTTACTATAAATTGGTAAAATCTTCACTGTCCTAATAAGAGAATGTGATAGACACACATGACAACCTCAGGAAGGAGGAACTGAACTAATCCCTTGCACAGTTCCATCACAAGAGGTAATAATTGAACATTTTAAGGTGGGCCGTTGATCTTGTCTGACTCGTAACTATCAACAACAAAAACAGCAAAAACACAGTTCTGAAGAGTCTCCAGGGCAGCAGTTTAGTTTAGCTAACTGAAATGCTGGAGATGCAGAAGAAAAGCACTTTGTTAAAGAACACGTCGGTAATGCATTTTGTCACTTAATTGTCCATAACTCCATTCTGTTCTTGAAGATTTCTGGTTTTAGGTAGGCACAAGCTACAACTTTTTTAGTGCTAGCAAGTATTCCAAGAGAGTTGACACCTTTTAAATATCCCACTCTTTCATAGTAAACCCATTATTATTTTCTACCATTTGAGAATTAGGTGAGCAGCAAGACTTTGAGGCTCAGGCAGCATCATTTAACTTCAAGCTTGCTGTAAGAGTAGGTAGCATAACTGTCAAATTGCAGAAAAGATTTCTCATGGACATCGTTATTTTGACAGGCTCTGGAAGACAGGAAAGATAACGGGGAGAAAGGCACTCCCAAGACTACTTATTTTGTCATCAGTACCCAAGACCAGTGAGACCTGTGTGAGTTGAGTTTAGATAAATACACAAATTTTGAGAAATTTAGTTGAACCTCATCCAAACTACCAAAAGTCTTAAACACATAAGGAGATTGAAAAATTTGGAAGGACAGACTTTCATTAAATCTAAGACTGTTGCTCTGCCTGGTGTGCCTGAAACCACCTCCATGAGTTACCCATGGCATTCTGTCACTTTCTCACTGACCTTCAACTTCCAAAACATACAAAAATATCTAAGGAAAAAAACATAGCTGTTAAGCCACATTTTCCAAGTTTCTAAAACAAACTCATTTTAAAAATCATATTGTGTTTAATTGGTTTGTCCAACTTCACTTATTAGTAGCCACACCAGAAGCACAAGCTAAACAGCAAATTGTTGCAAAGACGGATGTTATTTCCTAGGTTAATATTTATTTTGCATGTATCCATAAATGTACTAAATGGAAAGAATAAGCATGCACAAAATAAGTCTTGGCTTCATTTTCCTGCCAACTATCAGGCAGCATTGCTCATGCACAAATCTTTCAGTATTTAATATTCATAATGCTGAAGCATCTACTGATCCTAGTTAGGATCAAGAAATTTTATGAAATGTACAAAACAAGGATTGTCACAGTTCTGCCACAAAGAATTTACAATTGGACAGGTTGACAGACTAACTGTTGCTGCAGTGGGTATTATGTGAGAAGTATTCTTTAATGTTATTCTAGCTACTCTTAAATGCAAATGACCCTCTAGGTAGCTCTAAACAGTAATGTAGGGCATTCTTGCAACAAATGCAGGACAATACTGTACTTCAGCAGCTACTGAGGCAAAACAGTTACTTTGTCTTATCAGAGGTTTTCGTAGTTTTGTTTGTTGGGGGTTTTTTAATATATTTTTGTTCATCTATTTTATTTCAGTGGAAAGTTACATGTAATTTAGAAGATAATTTTTTTCAGTCCAAAAGAAGTTGACCAACATTAACAACAATATTCATTTTGACTGTCTTTCTAATGTAAACAATTTGATATTTTGTTTCAAAATACAGTAATATTTTTGAGACATGATCCTTCTCCAACACTTCTTTCCCTGGGAGAGATGACATAATAGTGATTTGCTTGGGTTTGATTCACATAACACTCAGTCTTATCCAATGGCAAAAAGGCTTTTGCAGTTCATGAAATAGCAGGGGGGGTGGGATGAGTGTGGAAATAAAAGAATTTTTACATAGCCCTGCTGGCCATGATCAACGTTCTTTTTTGAGAGGCGCATTGAGAAAGAACAGGTTACCTCTGAGATGAGTTTGGTATTTAAGCACTCTTTGGGAAACCTGCACTGCTGAGAGAGATCAGCTTTCCCAAGGCTGAGCAGAGAGCTAGATGGGATCAGAGCTCAGGAGTAATGTTTCTCAGTCACATGCAACCCCCAGCTCTCTTCTGTAGCCCACTAAAGGCCTCTGGCAACCTGAATTCCCCAAATGAGGCAGAGAGGATGCTCCTTCAAATATCTCCTTGATGCCAAGGATGTTTCTATGGTAATTCTGCATTCAAAGTTACTAGTTCATGCTGCGTGAGAGGCTACATAAGGGCCCAAGGAGATGAATGAACCTATCTAAGGTTGTGCATACCCAGGGGGCTTCCATAATTTTGGGTGCACAGAAATACAAAGACGGAATAATGACAATGTTGTGCTGCACTTCATTTGTTGAATTACTTCAATACCTTGCTCACAGATGTGTGTATGTGAATCTAATCAACCAAACTCCTCATAGACAGCAGAGATTATTTTGAGACATTATTCCTTCTTCTGCTACAGAAAAAAAAGAAGCACCAGCCTTTCATAACCTCTTGCATACAGGGAGGTGTGTGTGCATGCACAGACCAACACCCCTTTTCCATATGCACCAAAAAAAAAAGGTGAGAATAAGAAGTTTCCTATATATAGCACATTATTCTAGAAAGATAGGAGTATTAATAATAAGCTTGTCTTTTAATGCAGAAAAAAACCCAAAAAACAGCCAAAAACCCCTTTGATTTTTCATCTACTTAAGCAGTTATTTAAAAGAGAAAAACACCCGCAAAAGAAAAGGTGGCATGATCAGAAATAAACATCTGAAGAATGAGATTTTTCTATACCACTTTAAATCCTAGAAAAATAAATTTTTTTGTACCTTTTCTTCTTGAATCATATTTTGCTTCAGATCTTAAAACTATTCAATTTGCTGTTCAATAATAGGGATTCAGATTGCCTTTTAAATGCATAAAAAAAGTTGCATATTTTTGCTTTCATTTTACCTGTGTGTTGCATACTGACATCAAATTCCCTGCAGGCATCCTAACTTTGCAATTGGAGAAACAGTGCTCCAGGGTTTTCCACATGTCTAATACACCTGGATAGAAAGTGCTAATTGTCACCAACTTCCATTAAATGACAGCAGTAAGGCACAAAATATGCTTGATTTGCAGATGTTAGTACTACTGGGAGTTAGCAGTAGATTAATAATTGTGCAGACCTCAAACATTCCCCTGGTACTGCCAGCCTGGGTTTCCAATGCCACGTCAGATTACAAGGCCTTTGTTTTTACCTTGCTCTCCTGAGGAAATCTGGTTTAGGCAGCTGTACTGTTTCCCTGTGCGTGTGACTGTCCTACCCTCCCAGAATAATTTCTGGTCAGTTTGAATAAGTTTTAAAGGAAAGTAGAGGTTGCAAATGTACAATGGCCTTAGCAGTTTTGCGAAAAACAGGCAGCTAGGTAGATAGATCAAGTCTGAGTTTCCTACAAGGATACCTGAATCTAGAAAGCCAAATATCCTGGCTTTCTAGATTCAGGTATTCTTGCAGGAAAACAAACCCTCATTCTGTTCAAATTTTGTTAACACTGAAAGTAGAAGGGAGATGCATCATACCACATATTCAGCACGCAGCAACCCGGCATCTGACCACCTTTACGGATCAGGTGTCAGACTAGGTTCCCAGTTTTGTGATGATTTTTTTCTTTTTACAAACCTATATGCCAAAAAAATTCTCTTTCAGCTTGAGGCTTTGAGCGTGCATCAGGAGTCAACTTCTCGCACAAGTTCAATCTTGCTCTGGTTTCCTCCAGATAAATTCAGGGGCCCACACTTTACCTTCTCTCATCTCTTCTTGCTCTGCTGCTGTTGCTGTTTCTGTTTCCTCTCTACTCTGAGTGCACATGGGCACGTCCCCTTGGGTATGAGGACACCACCCCTGTAGCATGCAAGCTTGCTGGCGGCTCTGGTGGCATAGCAAAGCTCATTTTTGCATGCAGCAACATGATTACGGTGAAGGTGAGGGTGAGGCTGAGCAAATGTGTTTCAACACTTCTTTCCTGGTATTTATTACCGTGCCATAGCATTCCTGCAACCTGGCCTGCTGTTGCTCCAGCTGCCTATGCAAACTCCTGATGGAGCGCAACAACAGAAGCCGTCGGTACATAGCTAGCTGGAGGCGGTACTTCTCCTTTTCCTCTTGTTTCTTATTTTCTAAGGTCTCCATTACTGTTGTGGTCTTCATCCAAATCACATGGCCCAGACTACAAGAGGCCGTATTGCCATTGGTGCCACTCCCTGCCTGCTGTGTGTAGCAGTCCTTTTGGTCAGTCCCAGCCTGTGGGGGTTCGCCAGCCTCACAGAGCACCCCTGGGACCTGCAACACTTCTGAACTCGAGCTTTTGGAGCACAGGGAGCCAATGTCCACAGGCTGCAGGTTACCAACTACCACAGGGTGCAACAAGCCACCTAATGATACATCTACAGCTGTCAGATGATGCTCAGCCAACCCAGAGGCTGTCCTCTGGGCCTGGCCACCACTAACCACCTCTGGACCAGTCAGGGCTTTTACCTCGGCCATGGCCTTGCTGGAGAGGACAGACAATCTTTCTGGCACCGTTGGGCTTCCCCTGTCTTCATTAAGGCTGGCTAACGAAGGGCTGGCAGAGCAACCAAGGGACGCCGTAACAGTATCATGATTCGGAAACCGATCTTCATCATCACTATTATTTTGGATCTCCTCTTCATCTGTTGGTATTACAGCTACTGTCTCAGCCATTTAGTGCATGAGCTACAGAAACTTTCTGTGGACAAAGGTGGAAGCAAAAGGATTTCATTTCTACATACACACACAAAGAAGCCCAGTGCAGTGACATTTGAAGAAAGAACCTCTCTTTATATTTAAGCAATGGACCTATTACTTTTCTAATAAAGCACAACCCTTGGGTCACTTCAGGCCATTTCTTGTGATTTGCATTAGATGTTCTTCGAGACACAACATTAATCCAATAATAATTAAAATGATATACTGTACTATTAACATTCTCAAATCTTTAAAAGCAAGTGATCTATCCCTGCAGCACTGGCTGTGCTGACTAATTAAACCGAATACAGTTGTAAATGGGCATTGTAAGCACTTCTCCCATTTAAGAAGTGTAGTTTGTAGAGACGGAGGAGTTATCAGGATTGATCAGCTTTAGAGAGAGGTGGAGGTACCACAAACAGCAGGTTGCATTTAAATGCCCTCTTCTTCATTAATCTGTCTGCTACCAGTTTGTTTACAAGGTTGCCTTTCCCCCTCCTATTAATTCTAACTGTAAAGATACATTAGCACCACACTAGCCAAAGAAAGGAAAAAGAAATCAAACACTTACCGAGGTTACTGGGGGAAAGGAAAAAAGTTACAGTGCATTGTGCCTATGTATCGTTTTTTCTTGAATGTGAGTCAGCACAATCTGGAACAGAAACATCACAGTGCTGGAGCAGGAGCAGCAACAGCATCACACAGCATCCACCCAGCAACAACACAGTCAGTCCCAATCACAGAGGAGTGCAGGGCTGTTTTCTTCCTTCTTAATGGGCATTCCTCCCTGACATACCGCTTTTATGTCATCTTTGAGCATCAAAATAAATACCAGGATTGGATGGCACTTTTTTTCCCACCTAAAACCAGACATACCTGATTCACCCATTCTAAAAGGGGGCAATACTTATGGCCCTTCCCACCCCTGACAATCAGCAAGGAGGTAGCACAGCACCAAAAAGAGGGTGAGGCATTCTGGACTCCAGTATGCACTTTTTCCTTAAGAAGGAAATAAACTTAGATAAACTTCAGCTGCGTGCACAAGCTAAACGAAAAATTAAACAAGCATTCAGCACCAACCAAATGCCTCACGTAAAGATGGGTAGAAGCTGTAGATTGAAGTGTTTAATGTACACCCATCTTTAATTAGGCTGGCCTAATCTTTAAGAAGCAGCTCTACATCCAACTAAGCCATCCCACAGAACTATAAACTTTATCTTCACTTTTGATGCTTAGAAATGCTACCTTCAGCATCCTCTCTTGCTTGTAGTGCCAGGAACAAAATTCACAAATAATCTATCTGTACCTACCTAAATCAATTCACCATAGGGCATCAGTTGCCCCAAGACTTTCTCTGCTCCGTTCTGCTAATACAAACAGAAGAAAGAAACAATCCAAAATATTACCTAGAATTTCCTGCAGCTGGAAAAGAACGACAGTAGATCCTATCTCCACTTCTATGGGTGCTGCAATACAGATAATAATTTTTTTTGCATTTCTGTACTGACTATCCCTCTTTCTGATGAATCTGTTAGGATATACTTACGAACTTGAACATAGGAAGCCTGGTTAACATAAATTCAGATTTATACCCTGAGGTCTAACTTGAATGCATTTTTTGATGCAAGAGCCAATTTGCACTGAATTTGTAAAATAAACTAAACTAAACATGCTGTGCTTATGTGCCAGATCATGCTGCAGATTATATAAATAATACTAGGAAGATATTAATATCCAGTGAGTTAATAAACTCTGCAAGTTTATATCTTGGTGATTCCCATTTATCTGAATCACAAGTTACTGTAATTGAAGAATATAGAATTCATATAACAGGGATTTTACTGCATTAACACACTGAAAAGGTTCATTGTAATACAGTATTATATGGAGAGTGTTTTAGCTTCAGCTGCTCTCCTCTCCAAAGCACTGTAGGCATATCTCCCTACTACAAAGAGGACAGTGGATGGGTGCTAGGGAGTACCTGATCTCCAGCTATGTCAATACTTTTCTATTGGCAAAAGTATTCTGTTCCTCACTTCGACATCAGTAGCAATCTTCTGCAAAATAAGTATTTTCTAATAGTCTAAGAAGGCATGAAAAAACAGAGTTTTGGTGTTTGTGGTTGTTTTTTGGGGGGTGGTTTTTTGTCTGGTTTGGACTTCTGGTTTTTTTGTGGGTTTTCTGGTTTGTTTATTGTTGTGGGGTTTCTTCCCAAGCTCTTTACAGCTTCAATTTTTCAGCAAAATTTTACAGGCAGTACTGTTTGAAGAGATGGGGAAGGGGACAAAAAAGTCATTTTTCCCATCAAATTAGAGTCACCAAAAATAATATTAAATGTTTATAGATGTGGATCTGGATAGAATAAATAGCATCTGATACAATCAACTAAGCAATAAAACTACAATCAAAACTGATTGAGCTAAATGGCTTTTCATAGAATACTATGACTACGGCTGTAATCTATGAAGCTTAATAGCAAAAAATATTCAGTCCACTGGATTTAGAGAATCAGAACCATACAAATACTGCCAAAGAGACCTATTTATTATTGCTAAAATACAAGTGCCACTTATGGCCAGGGCTGCATGCATTATCATAACAGGGCTGTTTTTATCCTCCTCTCCATTGTTCACAACTTCATAAAATCTTAGCTAGAGCATCAGATGGAAAGGTTCTAGGTTCAGTTTCTACCTGAAGGTGATTACATACAGAGCACTTCAGTCAAAAAGATAGAGATGCTCAAGAACAAAAGCAGGAACAAAACCAGTCTTATGGCTGGGAAGACTTAGGGAAACCTTTCAGGAGAAAAGTCTCTTGTGTAACCAACAGACTGGGGAGCAGGGAACAAAACCACAGCTCACTTCAAAAGGAAGCATGTAAATTCTTGTTCTGAGATGAAAACGATCCTTCTATTCACACAAGACTGTTTCCTTGACAAAGTGACTCCTACAGTTTATCTCCCTTTTATTTGCAATTTGACAGATCAATAGAGACCTGAAAGACCTTATGTTAGTTTCTTCTTCAAAAGGCACATTGTGTTGTTTCTCTGGTGAAGAAGCACTTGCCGTTCCACCCAAGAACCTGTTGCAGACAGACTGTTCAATTCCACTTGCTCACTCCTGGACTTGTTAATCTATTTGTGGGAACCTTTCTAGGTAGAAGCTGCTTCCAATTTCACAGTGAATATATCTGTCAGTTTAACACACTGGGAATTCCAGGTAGGCAAAAAGAAAGCAAAGACACCCTCAACTGAGGTTCATTGCATTTCATTACCAGCCACTCACAGGGAGATGCAGCTACAGCAGTTTCAAGGTGTAGATAGACCCTGGGGAGCCACCTTCAAGCTGTCGGTCTTGCACATCCCTGCAAAGTCTATGTCAGCAGAGGTTTTTAAACCATCACACTGTTCAAGGTATTAACTACAAGGGGGACTTGGCAACCCACGTGCCCATAAGCGTAAGCACACGCTGAAATGCTCTGTGCTTGCAGGCTTATGGAATAAGTGTTTAGCCATCACAGTTGTGTCTTGTATGGTAGCAGAAAAGACCTGGTCACAGGGAAGTCCCTGCAGATAGTCAGGACAACTATTTCTCCTTTCTCTTCCAATTACAGTGCCGTTCTCAAGCATAGACACATGTGAGGATAGGAAAGTGCTTGGTCTTGTTATTTATTAAGTACAAATGTTTTACTGAAGTTCAAAGCATAACAACCAAACACATTTACAAACAGCACCAAAGGTGATAAGCATTGGTGAAGATATACCATTAAAAGACCATGTCCTGGGATGCTACATTGTTTTGTATTTGAGCTTGGGGAGTACTTTTAATGAAATAGTAAAAAATATCTTATTACACAGTAGTGGAATTCCATGTGTTATATTAATTACTCTTAAAGATCAAAAGGAATATTTTGTCTGATAATGTACACACTCGCATGGCCTCCTATGAAATCAATGAGATCCACATGTGTGCATCTGAGGCCTAAATTTTTTCCCTGAAGATTCTTTAAAATCCTTTTACAGGGCAGTAAGTTGTAGAAGAAAGCCATATGTTCCCTTTCTTCTGCCTTCATACCCAAAAGAGATAGGAGTTCTTACAGGCTGCTCTGTATTTTTCTGGATGGTAACAGTATCCTGAGGGGCCACTGGCCAACCAGGGATTGCCATCGTTCTGCTGTCATGTTTGTCCACACCTAGGAGTTTCTGCAAGCCTTTTACACCAACAACAAAATAACACTGCTCCACGTGCAGCCCACTGATGACAGCGAGTGTTCTAGATATTTCAGGGCCAGGGAAAAGCATGGCTGGATATCTCAACGGCTTTCAGACAGAAGGAAATTAGGAATCTAAACAGAGCTGCAATGCAATTGTGTGTTCAGGCAACCTGGAAGCATTTAAGCAAAAGAGTAAATACATGATTTTACTAGTGAGGAAAGTTTTAGTGGCTTTGAACATGAAAATCCAGGCATTAGAACATACCATCTTTATATTAAGGGTAAAAACATTGAAACACTCTGCCACAACTGGTAAAAATTAGAAGGCTTGCTGCCAGTCTCAACAGAACTGCCTGTCAGAGGTGCAAATCTCTGAAGGAGTAGCTCAGACTGCATTTGGACTGAGCTGAGTTTGCAAGCTTCAGAATGTCAAGACTGCAGGTGTCAAAGTGACCCAAACACTAAGAAGGGGTTGATGACAGCTCTCACTGCAATATTTCAGCAACTCTACTCCTAACTCTGCTTGGGCTTAACGATTCCCAGGGACACAAATGAAAAATACATTTATATGGGTTTATAAAGATATTTTGGAAGTGAAATATTTTGATTTTTTTCTCAAGGCAGTGGCTGTTTTCTCTACCATCTATGTGGAAAGCATTTGTTTATGATTTCAACCACCGTTCGTTGAGTGAAAGAATAACAGCATCATTGCCCAAACCAGTTTAAGGTCACATTCCTGCCATCAGATCCATGTTTTTATGCTGAAACAGCCACAAAGAACTTTCCAAAGTCATCTTGTGAACTCAAGGACCTACTTAAGCAGCTAAGATTGTCTCAGTGTCTCAGAGGCCAAGGAGAAGACGGACAACCCATGGGTACCTGTAAATGTGCTTTTGTTTGATTTTTCTCTCATCTGGACAGACCAACCTATGTTGGGCGTCAAAGGGGCCGGCACATTTTAACACTAAGGAAACTTTGCTTTTCTAGAGAGGGTTAAAAATGCTTTGCGACAAAGACATCTGCAGCATATGCCTGACAAATTAGTGGGGCAGACAAACTGAAATTTATAGTGACTTAAAAAAACTGAAGAACTGCGAGTTTACCCCATTTACTGTTTCTTCTTCTATTGGAGAGAATACACTCGTCTAGAATTCATTGCAATTATACTGAAAAATAAAATCTGATTATACACAGAAAAAATGATGAATTGCAAAAAAAATTCCCTTAACTGTTAAGTTAAAAAGAAATTCTAAAATGTCAAAGGCTTGATTACTTTTTCCCCATAATAAAGATTTTGTTTCATGGTAGCAAAATTAAAAGTGACCTTCTTCAGTGTGATGCTCCAGTCTTTATTTTTTTTAACCTTAATTTTGCATAATGCCTATAATTTTGTTCAGGAAAAAATAAAGTGATGGAGAGGGAGAAAAAAAAAGCAAATTAATGTAAAGTAGAAGATCATGTAACAGTCTTCCTATGGAGGAAACTAAAAAATTTTTCCTATGGAAAAGATGCTACTCAAAATATATTTGAATAACCTCCACTATTAAAAGACTTAAAAGTATTGCTCATATACTGGAAGAAATCCATACTTGGTAGGATTAACAAACCTACCTGATAGATTTCAGATGTGAGAATAAGTATGAAGACAACTCATGTCTAGTTACAGTTCACATCCGGTATGCATTGAGAGAAAAATCCTTTCTGCTAATGAATATGTAAACAGACTATGTAATTTTTTTATAATTGATGCTTATGTTTGCTTTCACATTGACACTTGATCATAACTGACAAACCAATGGCTAAGAAAGAGGAAAGCTTTAAGCTGTACGAATAATAAACAAAGAACTGTGAGAGATGGAAAAAAACCCCAACATACATAAGAGGAAAACTTCAGGAAATGGGGCTAAACAATAAATGGATAGACAAATAATTGTTTGGTGATTCTGCAATTTGAAAACTTACAGACCTTTCCAGAAGTCAAGTAATTTTTTTTTCTAAAGTAACAACATTAAATACTTCAAAAAGGGTGTAAATTTTCTGCCTTAGCTGTTAAACCAGAATGGTATGAGAAGAGAATAATAAGAAAAACACATTTAATGTAAAATTTTTTGTTGAGAAACAGTTTCAGATCAAGTAGCTAAAAAGAAAATAAATAACGGATGCGTTCATGCTGTTTGAGCCTTACCATTTCCACAAATCTTAAATTTACTCATGAGAAGCCAAACTCTACAGATCAATATCAAGGACTGAAAAGTCTGCATCTGCAAACACCTTCTCAAAAATTCTGCTTCCTCATTCAGAATGTCTTTTTGTGGAGCCAACTGTAGTGTTGACTACATATCAACTCTTGCATAGCACCCAAAACAACCCAGCTTTACGAATAGTGCCCATATAGACTCACCTGCCACACACAAACACAGACTAAAAAAAAAAAAAATTTCCTCAAGGTCATTTGGGGCTGAGAATGTCAGGCTTGCTCACTCTTTAATACCTTTGAAGCTGCTAACGTGGCTGATGGATGAGAGTGAGTAGGATACAAGCCTGTCTGTCATCAGAACACACGATCTCAGCAATATGTAGTGTAATTGATCTAAGTCTCAGCTACAGCAGTTGACAGGCTCCAGTAGGGAGTGAAGGTAAGTGGACCACAGGGTTTGTTGTACTTGTCTGTGTCCTTACTTTACAACATAGACATTGCTCAGCAACCTGGATTTTTACAGTGTGCTTCCAGTGATTAGTGCAGATAATTTTTTCACACCAGCAGTTTCATTTTTACATCCAGAGGCTCTTTGCTGAGTGTCTGTCAAAGCCCAATTCATTACCTGCAGAATTATCAATCCTATCACTAAAAGAAAAATTTTTAAGAGATTAGAGAGTAACAGAGAAAAGATAGACCTATATATACAATAAATAAAAGATAAGCCTCCAAATATTTGGAGGCTTATTTTGAAGATCTGTATCTACAGATACTTATTTCTTAAAGGAAGAAAAGATATGGAGTTCAATTTCTAGTTGATTGAATAGAGAACAAGGATAAGAAAGAAGAATCTGAGATACCAATCCCACTGAAGCCTCAGGTTGAACAGAAGAAAGTTAAATGATGCTGCCTGAGCCTTAAGGTCCTGCTGCTCACCTAATTCCAAAATGGCAAGCATAGTTTCTGGATATCAAAAATAGGTAATACTTCCTTGTACCACTTTTGTTCCCTGCAGCCCTGTCTACCTGAACCCCGTTGAATCTCCCTGAGCCACAAGCAAAGGTCCTACTAGAACCCCAATGGCATGTTTGGTCCCAAATCCTCCTTGTACCCAGAAGGCACTGTGAAGCTGCTATTAACTCCAGTAACACCAGGCCACAATTTTATCCTCAGTTTTGCTTGTTTAGCCTCCTTGAAATCTACCTGAAGAGCATTAAAAGAACACAGAGCCATTGGTAATTGCCAATTGTTAGTGTATTATTTGTCACCTTGGAAACTTTCCCCCATCTTTTCTAAAACTTCTGCCAAGGTACCACCACCACAACCATTTTGACTCCTGAAGAGATCCCAACACTTAGTGGAAGTATTGTACTAATTAAGATTTTGAGGGCAGTAAGCTAAGGCACCATGTTTGGCCTCACATTTAGCAAATTACTCACAGTTACTTGCTTCCCTTCGCTAAATTGTCTTGATAACAACCACTGCCAGTAGGGATATGAGACAATGAGTCCAGCAAAACCCCAAACAAATATATGCCTACATGTGTAAGCTCCACTTCCTTAGGCAAAAATAACAAATCAAATGAGTGAAGGATCTGCTGCTATCTTATGTATGGTATTTGTGCATGCACCAATGTGCAAGAAGCCTTCTAGAGACTTCTGTCATAGCTTGTCAAATTGCCAGTCTACTAATTTCAGAAACTTGAACTACTCTCCAAGAAAAGGTGCTGTTTTGTCATTGTAGAAAACTGATACAACTCTGCAGCTTCTTTCAGTGTAGTCTGAGAGAATAAGTGTACATTATGTGTGCCAGAAGGAGATGGAATTGGCCAGGTTGAGCAAGTTAAGGCAATCCAAACCTTTGGCATGGGAGAAAAACATATCTGTGTGGAAGGACACAGTTCAGATATAAACAACACCCACACAGACTATCTGAGGTCTTGCTTTCTCACTTGGAAAAACAAACTCCTTTCTGAACTCTGCTCATTTTTACAGAAAAAGCCATCAAGCTCAATGGAAAAAAGTACAAGTCATAAGTACAGGACACCTAATCTGGGTAATTCATCTCATCCTAAAGTGTATTCAACATAGACAGGAGTAACTGCCACTTGGAATAGGCTTCCTTTAACTTCACTTTCAAATGACGTTAACTTTCAGATGACTAAGTCCACAGCAGTTCACCTTAACCACAAGGCATGTGCTACTGAGAGAGACTGAAAGTTCAACCTCAACACAGAACAGGAACTTTCAGTCCATGAAGAGGGTGATCCTAGCACTACTAGAGCCAAATATCTTCCAGCAACCAGTGTTTTAGGGGTTTTCTGAACATGATGCTACATCTAGATAACTGCGTTTGACGGTCGTTGATAGAACAATTTGCCTAATTCCCTTTTGAAGCCGATTATGCCTTTTGGCTTCTATAACATGACAATGAATTCTGCAATCTAATTTTATGTTCCATGAATAGCATTACCAACGGAGCAAGCCACACCTTTCCAGGGATTCAGTGACATGCTGACACCGTCTTACTTTTGTCTCATTTAATCTCATGAGTCATAAGCAATATAACAAAGTTTTCTACCTCTGTCTGGATTTTTCCCCAGTATGAAAAAACTCTTTTGAAACAATAACTATCAGCAGGCAAATTACCTGTATACTTTATTACAGGATTGTATTGCTCACATAACTCATGCTATCAAAAACCCAAGGATGGCTGAGGCTATTCGGCAAAGGCTGCAAATAATGAACAATAAATAGATGTTTGCAGAAAGAAATGCAATGATGGGAGGAGACAGGGAATCCTTGCACAATCCTGGAACAGCACAAGTAGCAAGCAGTGGAATCTCCCTGGAGGAGAAAAGCTAGGAGAAATCAGCAAGAGTTTTAGAGGGAGAGTGAATAAGAAAAAGAGATGGGGAGGAGGCAAAAAGATGTCTTCAGATTTCCATAAAAATTAAACTGGAAAGGAGAGTGGGAGGGACAGTGGAGAAGCAGGTTAAAGGATTGTACTCCTGTCATGGTTAGCAGAGAGTGGGTAGGAAATGAGACCTGGACTGCATCTCTCCCAAGTCTGTTGCCCTAGGCGACTGTTTACTTTGCCTTTGCCCAAGCCAGCGTGAGACATTATAAAATGAGTTTCCAAAATGCTCTGAGTCACCAGAACATGGATGAGATCTGTGGATTCAAGCCACCTTTCAAGATTATGAATCTCTTCTGAATATCCATTATGCCAATGATATATAACAAAATCACTGCTATAATGTGATACACATGTCAACTTTAAGGATGCAGTCCCTGCTCAGATGGCATCAGCAGAGGGACACGTCAGCATGGTGGATTACCAGAGCAAATGCTTTAGCATGCAAAGTGATGCAATGTGTTTTGACAACAATTGTTCCCTTATGTTTGTTTCTGTGTCAGGTTTGACTTGACTATCTGCCAGGACAATGCTCAGGATCCTTTGCTGAAGCTATGCAGAAGCTGATTATGTGATCAAATGCTTAAAGTACATAAAATCACTTCCAAGATTCAATGAGATAGATGTGCCAGAAAAGTCAGTAGGTGTTTGAAATAATTGACACTAACAGCTAGACCTAGATTTTTCAAAAGAATATGTGTTTTGTTTTGGATTTGGGCTTTTTCTGTTGGTGGTAGGGTGGGTTTTTTTCTTTCTTCTAATGCACTATCATATAATCTGCCTAGAAATTCAGCCTTAACATAATGTTCACATCAAATGAAATTTACCCGTTAAGAAAGAACACACACAGGGTCCTCCCTGAAGTGGAAAAAATGCAGTCTTTTTGTAGAGCAGATCCACTGTGAGTCCTCTTACTCTGTGCACATGCCTAGAACAACCCAGCAGACTCCAGTGGCATAGTAGAGCTAATGTTTTTAAGGCTGAGCTATAACTCTTATCAAGCCTTTGCCCTCTATATATGACACTGAAGTTTTTCTAGTAAAGACCAGGACCCCTACAGAAATATTGCATATGTAGATGGTTATAGAAGAAACAGGTTACCTGCTCTTATCACTTTTATATTGCGTTTCCAGCCTACCCTGAATCATCACACAGTCCCCACAGTGAGTAAATGTGATTCCCATTCAAGAGACAAGGGCAGAAGGCAAGGACTGTGGCACTTGGCCAAAAGTCATGATGTCATATAGAGCCTTCACCCTGTACTCCCAGATTTGGGTCTGACCTGGCACCAGAGTCTTACTATGCAGTTTTGCAAGAGCAAAGGGTCCTCCGAGGTATTTAGGCACTGAAACCAATAAAAAGGGGTACCTATATACTTTCAGAAATTTGTCTTTAATTTCACCATCCCATAAATCTCTTTAATGGAGACATCTTTCATCTTTTCTGCTTCACAACTGGCTTGTGAAGCTTAATTACACAATGATTATGAAGTCCAGTAAACACAACATATATTAAGAGTAGTTAATGAAATTTCTGTCACTAGCAGACTCTATCTCTTGTGAAATATTACTAAGATGTTGGAAAAAAAAATCGGTTTTGAAAGAAAAACATGCATATTCAATATAAATCAAAACCGGATTGATTACCTCCATAAATAATACGTTATACAACTTGATGATATCTATTAACACAAAATGGAAAATAGCATAGACTTTTCTGACCGACATGAAACACTCTCTACTCATACATGTGTCAGTGGTTACCTGACGCGCCTGAGTGGGACTGCCTGTATATTTCCAGAGAGGGACCCAGAAGGTATCTAATTCCCAAGGGATCTAGTGGCCTAAATACCTCCAAAGACCTAATGTGAGGTCACAGTCCACTGACTACCACATAAATCCACTGCAAAAAAATGGACTCAGTTTTAAATTATGACACTCAGTAACACAGTCTTACCTTACCACTGGGCCCCACTTGCACATGGCATCATCACAATTGCAACATGCTCAGCCATTTCAGATTCCTCACACCGCTTTAACCATTTTTCCACTGTCTTTGTATGACCAAAGTACCTTGTGTTGTCAGAAAAGAATGAAGAAAGGAAGAAAAATAAAAAAGAAGGTCTAAATGGTTATGCAGCATTAACTATGTAATGGCTGAAGAAGGTCCACTGCTAAGACAAACATTTTCCCAACAGATACTCATATCCTGACCACTTAATTAATTTCATGGCAGGGTCGGTTCTGGCTTGATGACTACATGCACACATAAGACTGTAGAGAAAGTGCTGCTTGCATATTCAGTACTTCCTCAAGCCATAGTAAAACATATGACCTAGGGTAGAAGGGTTCAAAGGGGGAAAGAGTGATTCCTTAGGAAAACAGAGTTCACTGGCACACATCCTTCCCTGACAGAACAAACATACATCCTACCTACTCTGTATCTGGGAAAATACATTTTCTGTTAAGAATTATGGTATGGAATTCATAGACTAATAACACTTTCATGGAGCTCAGGCAGGAGTGATTTTCAGCACACGAAGCCTGTTACAGCAAGTTCTATTAATATTCACCAAAAGAAAACCTGTTTGTTGACCTAAAGTGCAACTGCTTCCTATTCTCTTCTTGCAAAATTATTTAGGTCCTGTGGGACAACTGTACTGAGGTTTTGACGCAAATATTAAAATTCTATTTAGATGTACAATGACTTAATGCAAATTTTTACCATAAAACCAAATGCTCCATTCAGTTAAATTAATAGAATTACAAAAAGATGTAATGATAGCAATTAAGTCTTGAAAATGCAAATTTTATAGTCAAGGACAATTACTTCATTTATAGTATACTGGAATGATGCCAGATGAAGGTAATTTAGATCCCCCTAGCTCACAGTTATATCATGAAGGATATCTTAATTTCATTAGTACAACAAAGATGGGTAAGAAGTAAGAGAACACAGAAAAAAAAAAAAAGATGGGAGAGAAAATTTGACCTTTCTCATTTCATTGCAGCTAGAATACATAGATCTTACTAAAGTAATAGTAATATTTCTTTCTACTCCCATCTCTGAAAAAAATGCTCTTTTTTTATTAACAGCAATGGAACATTAGTATGGAAAAGGTCAGCTTCATTTAGATACTCAGAAACAATGTGTCCATGCCACAACAGTTATAGACCTCCTATTATTTCAGTTTTAAGGATGCATACAGTATTAACTCATGGCTTAAAAGGTCTCAAGCCACAGCCTCAGGGACACATGGTTTTGACTGCAAGAGGGGTTAAAACATTCTTGAAAAATTCTGGTCACTCTTATAAAAGTACTCTTGCCTCCCTCAAAAAAGAAAGTCAAATATCATTAGTTTTTCATCACCGTAGCAAAGAGTGATCAAGTAGATGCAGAATACAAAGTGATATACTACAGATTTCCTAGCCTGTTTGTGTGTATGTATAAAAATAAATAAACAAGAAAAATATGGTTTCATACAGATGCTTCAGCACATTACCAAATTCAAATTGGAGTTTGAGAGACTCCAGGGGTTCTTTCTTTCTTCCAAACAAGTATCCAGGGAAAGACACATTAAATATGGTTCAGTATGAAGTTTAAATAAAAAGTCTTTGCATCCAGCACTTTTTTCTTCATGGTCTGCTATACCCACTGCAGAGAAACTGAAGTCTAAGAGGGATAGACTCATGAAGAGCTGTATCATCCTAAATTATTCTAGTTATATCGAATTCCCTTCCCAAAACCTGGCCTCTAGAGAGAGTTGAAATCTCCACAGACAGAGCAGCAGATTTTTCCATCTCTTTCCTCACCCTGAGCATAGGTAACAAGGGAAACACGAAACAAGAGAAGATGCAGTTTACCAATGAAAGCAATGACTTTGTTGTAGCTGCCACAGGCTGGAACCTCCTTCTGGCCAACCCCCTCTGGCACCATGATGCAACAGGAATGTATCAGTGAAGGACTCCCAAACACATCCCCATCACACTGCAAAACAACATCTGCACTTGAGGGGTTCAATGTTTTTATCCTTCTTTCCATTGTTGACATGATGGCCAGTGTAATATTTTTAGGTGGTAATATGCATAAACACAAGCCTTACTGGGAGACGAATTCAAACAAACTGCTATGTTATTCTGACCTACAAGTTCACTAAATTTATTCTTCAGAAATGTTCATTTTAAAAGGACAACTATGACCTGACTTTACCTCATTCATGATTGCAATACACAGGGCTGTGGCTAACTCTATTATGAGGAGAAAATGTAGCTTGAGTAGGGTTTGTGCTTTTTCCTCCTTATTTCTAATTTAAAATATAACTTAGGGAACATTGAGACAGACTGGCTTTGCTTCCTCCAACAATGTCCTGTAAAAATAGCAACAGGCCTAGTCCTTTCTGCTTGTCAGCATGTATGCTCATGTCCATATTTTGCACTGATCTCACCAGTGGAAGTCTGACCATGCTGAAGAGAGCTGGAGAGATGCCATTGACTTCAATGGCAGAATTTTACCACATATTTCTGCAAGTCAAGGATGTTATCAGTCACCCCTGTGCTTGAAACTAACACATGATATCCTGGATCCTGAAAAGTCATTGGCTGCCTGCAGGGTTCAAATTTCCTTTAGTCAATTCTGTCTTCTGTCGTCCAAGAGAAAAATTAGACCTTGTACCACCACTGACTTTATCCCATGCATCTGATTGCTAAACACCTACTATACCTGACAAGTTAATCTGAGCTTGTTATTTTTATATCCTTATTTATGTATATGGACTGACGTAGCATTCTAAACTCTTGGAAAGTCTTTGTGGATGTTATTTGGAGATTTGGCTTAATGAGGAACTCTTGGATGAGTTAAGCTTGGGTATGTTTGCACCATATTGTACAATAGAGCTTAAATATCCATGTCATTTTATTGAAAAGCATAGATTTAACAATCTAATAGTTTGTGAATCTGCCAAATCTCAGCTGTTGCAGGGAGAAATGTTTTGTCCAAGCTATTGCCATTGTGTCTCAGTTGTAAGAAAAAAACCCAGGCTGTGATCGTAATAGGATATTGATTAGTCTGGATGCCATACAGAGCAGAACTTGATTCTTTGGTGGACCACTAAAAGGTCATATTGCTTGATTGCTCCACAGCTTCTAAAATACAAGAAATATTGAACCAAAACTGTTTTCAATTATACTCATGTTATCCGAGGCCTGGGAATGTAACCAAGAGCAGTACTTGGCTCATTCTGCTAAAAAATGGAGTGATTCTCAGCATTTCATTTCATCATTAACATAGCTGAACATCAACTCTGCCTACTGTAATTGATGTCCTGAGCTAAACTTTATTCCAAGGTAAGCAGGTGCAAATCTATTTAATCCATGGACTCACTTTTGGATGGACGTGACATACAGCGATACATGTTTAGTGTTATTTGAAAATTGAATTTTAGTTTACATATTCATATGTATCTCTGAAAAACAGTATTTACAATAGTTTATGTACCTCAGATCTCCAAAATCCTCATTTGACCTGACTGTCACAGTGATCTTACATCAGTAACAAGATAATGACTTGCTGTTAAATGGGATATAATCAAAACATGAATGCTGTGATCAGTGAAATGAATCCACTTTTTTTTTGCTAACAAAGATCCAGGCCAAAAATTATATAATGATGTCAAAATATATTGTGGAAAATACTATATATCTAACTCTTCCTTTTATTACACTGACATCACTGAGATTGTAAATGCAGAAACAGCTTTCTAGGAAATGTCCGAATATAAGTGAAGGAAAAAAAAGTTGTTTTCTGTCTTCTTCCAAAAATTTCAGTTTTATAGTCAGAACTCCAAGAGAGTAAATTCCATTTTTGGTCACCCATACTATTCAAGGCAGCTGTAGAGAAAAATTCTAGCAACAAGTCAATTATTTCATTGATCCTATCAGAAATGTGTGTTAGATTCAGCTTGATACTGAAATCTACTAAATTCTAAAACGCAGTAAAGAAATAGAAGAGTCATACATTAATTTTAGTCAGTACTGTCCCTAGTTGTTTTGTCACTTGCAAGTTAGAAAACAACTTCAGTAGTGCATATTTATTCCAAATTAATAGATCAATTCTGAAAAAAAATTAGTTTTTATGTATTTTTGGTATTATTTATTTACCCTTATTTCCAATCCATACTGGAATACTTCATACATAATGCAATCCCCTATTTACTCCCGACCTGTTTGAAAGCTGTATGAATGGGATAATTTATTTTCTGTTTTCTAAAGTTTTTCTTCTCACTTTATAAATGTTTAAAAGAAAGACAAATTTTTTCTGATAATTTTCCATTTTCCCAACTTTCTGAATACTAGGATGAATTTCTTTTGAGATGTGATTTGAAAAGGATTTAAGGACCTGCATTTAAAAGTCCATATTCTCAAAAGTTGCCTGTGATTTTTGGAGACTTGGCATTTTATGAGTCCAGTGTAGATTTACAAATACTACTTGATTTTTAAATATCCAGATTATTCACTAAGTGTTTTGAAGCATGAACAAGGCTTTTGATGTTCTTTAGGTCCTTTAGGCTTATTCTCTTCATTAACTCCAAACTGATGCATTTTGGAAAACTCTTATTTTTTTAAAGCCCTTGCTTTCCATGAATTCCATAGAATTCTTGTGAAGAAAGTCAATGGGAATACGGGATTAAGCTCAGACTTCAGGTTTTCCTGGTTCATGCAGAACTTCTTGTCTATTGGAGAGTTCTCAGAAACAATGGCTATCTCTAAAATTCAACCAATGGTGGAAATCATTAGCAATATTGACATCCAGATAACAGAAAACCATTTAAAATGTTTTGTTTGTTTGCTTTTTCTTAAAGATGAATAGTGCCCTGCTTAGATAATACATATATTTATTTGTCCTTTTTTTTGCTTTGTGAAAAGGATGTGTTATAAAAAGAAAATTTACAAGACAGAAAAACTAGGTATAAAAATCCAGAAAAGAAAGAAAAGAGTGTAGAGAAATATTTGCAGAAGCAGATTGCAGATACTATCTTGGCCACAGAAACATATCAAGTAATTTCATAGAAGAAAGCTTTCAGCTTGTTAGTTTTAAATGTTCTAATACAATATTTAGCTTGCAACATTACTGTACCCTGTAAGGGCTTTTATATAATTTCCAATGTAGTTTCTGACTGGCAGTATTAGCTGATGCAGCAGGATAAATAAAGAAATGTCTAGATCGTTGTGGTTCCCAAAGGTCATATTTATGAAAAGATCAGGAAATATGTTTCATTGAAATTAAAAAGAAAACCATATCAAGTTTAATAATGTTGTTATTGTAATGACATAAAATTCAGTGAGATGGAGTACTGTTTAACATTTGACTGTCAGCTTTATGTAGTGAGATTGAGTGTGGAAGCACTTAAACTTTTTAAACTGAAATTGTTTTCAATTTTATTACTGTTTCATTACCTGATTCCCCTTGTTATAACACAACTTGTTTTTTGGTTGAACCTGATGTTTTCTGTAAAGTACAATAATAATTCACAGAGGGTTACACTCCTATTGCCAGGGAGATTTAGTATGAAAAGGCATCCCCAGATAGATAGCCAAAAGCTTTCTACTCCATTTCCTCAGTTGAGATAGAACCCCAACAGTGGTTTAGGGCATGGCAGGGGGTCACTGCCAGGACACAGCTGCTTTTTGGGATTTCTCAGTGATGGCATCATCTGAGATAGTTTAATACCAGAACCTGTATCAGCCCTCAGCCATTCTAGGAAAGGTAGAGCATCCGGATGGCATAATGTCATTGCCCCCAGGCCTACAGTCACCTAAACCACTGTAAAGACAACCAAAGCCAACACCTGCAAAATCAAAGCAGTCTCTGAGTACATGCAGTATTTCATTGGACATGCTGCTGAGTGCTAGAATTAGAGAAATGAAAAGTTGATAGCTTGGCACAACTCTGCCAAATATGGATTTTCAGGTAACTAAACAAACACCTGTCTCCAGCTCTGGGACAGAATGAGTTAATGTGTATAAATAACATGTAATATTTTGAAATCAAATTTTTTTTTTTTTAAATGCAAGCTTGGTTTAGCACATTTCCGTAGGATGGATTTTACAAGATTAGTTTACGAGTTGTTTGGATTCGAGTGTAGAAAACAGATAGCTGTAAATGTACCTGAAGCATTCATTAACATCCTTGATAAAGTAAAATCTGTGTGTCCTAACTGCAAGAGTTACTCTAAATGTTTCAGCAATTGTAAAATCCTGCATAACAAAGTAATTGGTGCATTTATGACAGTATTTGTAGGCCTATATGACTTATATACTGACTTCTGCTCTCCCTTTTATATGAGTATAATTTGTATAGTTTTTTCTCACTCTCACCCTTAACCATCTTTTGGCAGTAATCACAAGAGCAACTATGTGTGTGAAGGGCAAAAAGGGAACACAATAATTACCAATATCCATTTATGTGACCTTGCTTTTTTAATTATCATGCAGTTGTCAGCAGAGGTTCTATGCTGCATCTACCAAAGGCCATCTGTTAGGTGGGTTTCAACACAACACAGGTCTCTGAGGCATCTTTCCTTTCTCCTCACCCTTCTTCAATGCTTCCTCAGGACTCACTTCACATGGGCCAGGCAGCCTTCCATACCTTAAAGGAATAGAGAGATGTTGTTTTTAATTACTATAGCATTGAGCTTTCAGGAACAGCTAAAGGACTCAAGGAATCTCTGCAAAGGAGGTTTCAGAGATGAGAAAATGGAGGCAGAAAAGTTACCATCTCAGGATAACTTCGCAGAGCCTTGGTCACAGATAGCGTAGAGCTACCTGTGTTAGAGGCAACTATCTATCACCCTGTTAAATTCTGTTCTTTCTTTTCCATAAATGTATCTTATCCTGTTAGTCAGGTATGAGTCCATAACTAGTGTGAGGACAAAATTAACTGATGTGAGAAAAGGCAGTTGTCTAGGGGCAAAGGGAAGGCATGATTGTTTGGTGTGGTCAGATGGAAGGGACTATAGCAAAGGAATATGACTTGATGAAAGTTTGGGGAATGGTGTAGATTCAGCCGTTCAAGTTAAAGCCTAATGTAGAGATTGGAGGGTCACAAAATTAAGTACTTGGTTTTCAGAGAGAAAAATGGAGCTACTAAGCAGTTATACAAATGAACTATTTGTTTGTCACAAACAAATTATGAGGTCTTATTATTACACAACAAAGAGGGACTCCACAGCAATGTAATGGTTCCCTTGGTCTTGGTCTCTTTTTTGAATGTAGTATTCTCCATTATAACAAGCTGAATGCTACTGTGTCATTGGACATGGGTTGCTCAGGGGTATAGAAATACACAGAGTGGGCAAAGGATTAATTAATAGAGTGTCCTGATTAGCCCTCCCTGCTCTCTCCTGTAGACCATCAAACTGTGTTGTGCTAAGCCAGAAGGTGAAATAAAGACCAAAACTCACATTAGCAATGAGTTCTCTAGCTGTTAAAGGTACAAGTCATGTTGGGTGAGGTCAGATTTTTGTGGTGACTCGAAAGGATGATGTTGCTTGTGTCAGCAGAAGCTTACCTATGGTCACAGCCACAGGTGTAGACACTACTTCTCTTAGCAAACCACCTAGAGACTTGACAGGTTGCTGCATGTAGGGAAAGAGTTCAAGGAATATGGGAAGGTGGATGGATTTTGGAGCATCAGCACGAACACTGTGACTGCTTCCAGCCCAAGGTTACAAGTGAAGGGGAAGCTGCAGTCCACATTTGGCAAGGCCAGGCATGTTGTGGAATAAACTGGGCAGCATCAGGTCTTTTTTTTCCTACTTCAAAGGCCTAACCAAGGCATTCTGGGCACCACCAGTGTGAACAGGGAGAGCCCAACAAGTCGCTGCCGGCACTCTGCTGCTCTGAGCTGTGGCTGCTTTTTGCTTACAGGCGCTGTTGTTTCAAGTTTTTATGACACCAGAGTACCCAGTCCTTGAGGTGTGCTCCTGGGAACCCCTTTAAAGCAAATAAAAATGTTAGATCTTTCAAAACTTCCATGAAAAGTCTTGGGGAAATCATACAGAAGTTTTGGGATTTAGTGGGCTTTCGTGCCAGGTCTGAAAATTCAAAATGCTGAAAGTTAGGTTCTGAGTCCCTGAAAGCAAGTTACTTCGAATTGGTCCTAGTGATTAAATCACTGACAGCTATTATATCTCACAGCAATGGAAGTGCCAGGTACCATGCCAAAAGCTCATTTATGGAACTGCTCCACCATGAACAGCTCAGTGTTGCTACTGTGGTCCTTAAAGATGAAAATATTCCCTCCAAAACAGAAGATGATTCAGAGTTATATCACAGAAAATGTGTTTGGGTCTATTCTAGTGAAGAAACAAATCTATAAGAAAAAGTAATGGATGACACTGCTGAATGGTGGCTCCCATGGATGAGACATGAGGTAATGCAGACCCCTGATACTGAATGAACTTCAGAGCTCTATAGTGACACTTACTTGCTGTGATTGTTTTTCATAATGAAATTAAGCTGTTTATCCCAAGAGTACAGTGAGGTGGGAGCCTAGTTGCCCTTCTGTGTACATTGCTCGTCAAACGCTATTGTCAAATCATTTGCCAAATCTGAGTTGCCAAATGAAATTGTTCAGTTTGCCTGCTTCTGAGTGCTACAGAGTAAAAAGATTGCAATAGCATCTTAAATGACATGGCAATATGAATACTATTTATCCATGCAATGCTGGAATTTAAAAAAAATCATAAATTGTGCTGGATTTATTACACAGGCAGAATCTAAAGACAAGTAAAACTACCAACATGCTGCACCTTGGCTGGATACCTGATTGTCCTGTGTCACTATTCATCCAAGACCTGAAGATAAGTTATCAGGGAAAACTGAGGGCTTAGACAGGATGTTAGCAATACATGGACTCTTTTGTTACTTACCATGCCACATCTTCAAGTAGAGGTGTGTGTGGAACAGCTTTTGCTGCGTGCTAGAGGAGATGTCTAACTTCAGCATCCAGGACAGCAAGAGGAGTCCCACTCTTTGGTCACTTGAGTTATTTAATATTACAAGTGTTGACAAGTGTTGATGACATTTGCTAGCAAGATTTTCTTTTGCTTGTTAGAGAGACTGGTTTTGTAGTACATAGGTGAGTGATGCCAGTGCAAATTCTAGAACTAAAATCAAAGTTGTTCTCACCTACCTGTCAGATGAGACTTCTGCTGCTTTTGCTGTAGGAGCAGAAAAATAATAGAATCTGTGTCTATCAGAGGTTACATTAACAAGTGTGTCAGGTGTAGTACTGCAAAACCAGAGTGCTCCCCTTCTCATCTTACTTTAGTCCTTCTTTCTTTAATGAGGAGTGACTTACAGTCAATTAAAGGTGTCTGATAGGAACTACGGGAAATACATTCATAATCAAATATGAAAAATTACCATATACCTTGTGATCGGAGTATACACATTACATCATGAACAGAAAGTAGCTATGGTTGATTGGAGCAATTAAACGTTTTCTTTAAGAAAAGAAAAAAAACCTCCAGTGAGAATATTTGAGAAAATGACTTTTTAATCATCTGTAGAACTGCTAGAATTACTCTCTTCTAATAGTTTTAAAGTGCTCCTTAGTTAGAATTAGCTGCCATCCCTTTGCAGAGCAGCCGAATACTTCCCCAGGAACCTGTTTACAGGAAATTTTATTTTTAATCACAAGATCATATCCATATGTTTTTACTTAGTTCAAATGAGAGTACAGCAGCTTTGAATATGTTTCCCTGCTGTGCAAACATCCACAAACTTGGGAACCATTCTATGGGAAAGAACATGTTCTAAAACCAGTCAGGAGGACATGGCACACAGCAAGATTCACCACTTCAGCAAGGAAAAACATTAATACATATTGAAAAATCAGGTGTTTCCAGTGCTATCTGATGTATACTAACTAGCACCCTGCCACATTAGTAAAACAGCTAATGCCTTCAGTCTTTTTTGTTTCTTCATCTACCATTATCCCTACAGATACCGCTAGGTATCTACCATTAACCTTACAGATACCCCTACGCATGGGTAAGGACAGATTTTGGGAAGGGAAGGACTGTGGCCACCTTGCAGCTGAAGAGTGGTCTCTGCTCAACAGCATGGTGAGAAGGACACGTGCCCTGTGGGCAAAAGATAGGGAACTGCTTGGAGCCAAAAAAAAAAAGAGCTCCTGGACGTGGCATGTGCCAGTGTTCTTACCCTTGCTTAGGAATGCTGCCTGTTCACACAGTCTGGGCACTGGCATAGGTGTAGGCAGCCAGGGATTGGCCCCTGCTAGCAGTGCCAGCCCACCCCTGATGGGGTGTGAAAGAGCACACCAAATGAGAGCAAGAGGACGAGAATTAGACTGCTAGAAAAGGCACACCTAACAGTGGTCCTATCTGAACAGAAGGAACACAAACTTGGTAGATACGCTCTACCAATTGTCCAATTTAACATTAAGAATGTTGCTGTGGCTGCTGTGAGAGTTCAAACCTTGTCTCGAGGAGATGTGGGAGGCTGAGAAAAGTAAAGGAAAGGGTAAAAAATGCTGAACACAGCCTGGTTGGTCAAAGAAACCCAGAGTAGTTTTCATATAAATGGGGTCTTTTTTAATCTTGGTGGAAAATTCATGTTATTATTCCTTTTTCTGCCAGTTTCAACCATACCTTCCCTTTGTGCCTGCAAAACAAAGATAATTATTTTTTACTCACCTGTATAAAATGCTTGAAGAACTCCAGATGATTGAAGATATAAAAATGGAAAGGAAATGTGTGTATATGAATGTTTATATATAATTGTTATTATTGTTACAGTCTGGCAAGGAAACAAAGATTATTTCTAGCAAAGCTTTTGGGTTTTTTATAGCTTTAGAAGCTGTTTAATAACTAGTGATCAGATGAAACCCAACTGCTTTTGAAATCAATGAGAACTCGATTATGTTTTGGAGAGGAGGAAGCTTTAGCAAAAAATGTTTATATTACACAGTATGTTTTATCTTAGATAATCACCATTTCTGCCTACATCTTCCAAGTAACTCATTCTGTTGCTCTGAAAAATATGTAATGATTTGAGGGTATTTTAAAGACCAATCCTCCCAAAAATCTAAGCCCATGAGCAAAATACTTGTAAACCGTGTTCCAGATCAGTAAAATCAGACTGAAGAAGACAAAAGGAAAAGTCCTTTAATCATCTGACCTCAAAAATGGCAACACATTTTTTGTGCTTTCTTCTCTCAATTTTAGTCTTCTTTAGATTTAGGATTTCTAATTACTTCCTTTTTTTTCATATATATGATATAAATCAGCCAATGCTAATAGAATGTCTCCTAAATGTCGCTTAATTCTCTGCCTGTCACTTTAGTCCACTACAAAAGATAGCAGCGACTACAGCAATTCCCTCTATGGACTAAATCCTGACTACTGCACATTTCCAGGAAAGCTGAAACAGTGTGTGCATTTCATATAGATACCATAAAATGGACATACCATTAAAGTGAACATTGGTATATTTATATAGTTGAACAGTTTGACTCCAAATTCATTCAGGATGGGCACCATATCCCTGCAGTGAAATTATTTTGTGATGCAGTTCTTCTGTGATAGCTCTAACTATGCCCATCAATGCTGCATTGGAGATGTTAAGATCTGAACTGCTCCTTACCACTCCACAGTTTCATCAACTGCCTCTACTTCATAACGGGTGCATCTACAATGGGAGAATGGAAGATGTTACCTTACACCACCATCTCTATTTTTAACTAACCTATCTACGTTCTGAATGAAATGGAATCACTCAACATTTCTCAGCAGCATTTCTCAAGCAATAGCTGAAGTATGAGACTTTCAATCCTCATAGCACAAACTCATCTGCACTGTGCGGGAACTAGGCTTGTGGTTCAGACCCTCGGCTGTTGTTCTTCATACCTCTTAGGTCTTGGTGATGCAAATGAAATTTTGATATAAAGCACATTAGCCCACCAGTTTGAGGGCTAGGCCTTTCCAGATTGTATGGATATAGTCACTAACACTGTGGGAAAGATTTGATTTCAGAAGACTGCCATAATACCCTCAGAAGGAAAACATTGGGCTAATACCAAGGAATAACAGTCTGGAAGAGTGCCTGGGTTCATAAGAAAAAATATAGTTTCCACTACAGGCTGTCAATGAATATTGAAAAAAAAAATGAGTGATGATTAAGAATTTAAAATAATCTCCTTTCCACCCTTTCACCTGCCTCCAGTCAAACCATAAAGCCAGCCATGCCCCTGGCTTACATTATAATGGAATTATTGTTCATGGAGGTTTGGCCAGTCAGCAGTCAATAGTGAAGAAATGACAAACGTGTGTACAAGGGAGAGCCGTTGGAAAGAAAAGAGAAGGGAAAGAAGAAAATTTATTATTGCCTGTCTACTGATGAATGCAGGCATTAGAATAGCAGATGCAGAGTGCATAAGGGGCTGAAGAGTGAAAAGCTGAGTGTTGCCTTAGAGCACCAGGAAATGGAACCAGGGTTGCGAAAGCCATCAAGCTCACTAGGCTCTGTATTTCTTAATGTACAATGAAATGCTTTGATAACTGAAACCAAAAACCCTAAAATGGCAAGTGTTTCCTACAAGAACCCTTGAAATAAGGTTTGCTGCTAATGTGGAGTAGCTGTCAGTGCAAGGAAGAAAGATGGGAGAACTGGAACTCTGTGTGCTGGAATGGGGACGTTTGCTTTGGCAGTTGGGACTGTTACTTGGGATACACTGAACAGCAAGGAAAGTACTAGGAAGGATGAAGTCTTAGCTCCACAGTAATGGATAATCCAGAAATAGCTGTTTCTCTTCCTCAGCCTTTTTTAAACTGCCACAGGAGACCTCTTTCCACTCAGAGCTCAGTTATTCTTCAGCATCGACTTCTCAACACACCACTTTGGCTTTCAGAAGTAATCTGTTGGACAGGCTAGGAAACCTGTGCTGAATTCTCTTGCCTCCAATGTTTGGCTTCGTTTAGGAGAAAATTTGCCCCAAGACTAAACACGTGTGATATTAAGTGTAACCTTTTCTTAGTTTTATTGTACTTGCTCTTAAATCTAAATTATGTATACCTCGTGTGTGTCTTTATGTGTGTTTGAGTGAGGGAGAAAAACCTCAAAAGAGCATGGAAAATGTGGACTCCATTCACTGGGCATACACTGTAATATGAACAGATTCACAGAGGTGTGTGGGCATATATAGACTTAACCACATCTACTGTGAAGATGAAAAAAATACTGAGAAGAATTTTGTCATGTTTTCCATTTGAAATGTGTGAGCTGCGGAGATTCAAAGTGATTGCGATAATGTTTCTTCTGGTAGTTTTTTCCAGTGCTATTTATTTTTCCTGTGGTATTTATTGTTATCATGTTTTGTTGAGAACTCGATGAGTTTGTGAGGTAGGTTTTTTCACCCTTTCCCCATATCTTGAATATATGCACATATTTGAATTATGACTTTCCTACAGGAACTAACAGCTGTATGTGCAAATCATGCATATAAATCAATTACTGAGGCCTATGTACTATAAATGCACCCATTAATTAAGCAATGTCAGATGCTATGAACCATGAAGTTCATTACATCTTTAGCATTCAAACCAAGGATTATTTGAAGAAGCAATACTACATTTACCTAATAGTTAATGAAATTAAGCCAGGTTGTTGCCAACATTCTTATTTTATGCCCAATTCAGTGTTTAAATGTTTATGAATAAAACACTAACTGCTGAAAGCAGAAATGTTGAAATGTAATTACTGGTAAGTTATAACGCACTTGAGGACTCATTATACCAGACTTGGGACTTTTAAGATCACAAGTGTAACACAGTCTCCAAAAACACAGATTTTTTACGGGCTAAAAGCTGGAAAGACATAAATGCTGTTGAATTTGTCCTGCCTGAGTGGAAATTTTGATGATCGTGGTAGTATGATTTATGGGTATAACATTTTCCAGTCATTACATGGTTGCATTTCAGCGTTGTGACACGATTTGCATATGTGAATATCCCTGCAAATTAACTTCTGATGAGAGCTACATCTGCCTGGATTAAGAAGCTCCTATCTGAAAACCAATCCAGCTGCTACCCTGAAGGACCTATTTGAAAAAAAGGCAATCTGCAATGTCATCATATATAGTTTTTCCTCATGTATGTTCTGATTTAGATTTAAATGTAAATATTGCATGACAGTATGGGTTACTTTGTTAGGGTTTATTCTGCAAATTAAGAGGCACCTACTGATGTCAGTATTAGGGTTATCTCTGCTTTGTAGCACCCTTACTTTCCTCCATTTCAATAACCTATATACATATAGATAAGAATCAAGAGTTAGAATAGTATTCATCACTGTTGTTCAAAGCCATTCTTAGCCACACAAATAAGTGACATCAAATTTAAAAGAAAATAATGGAAAGGAAAGAAACAAACCCCTAAAATTCTCCAGAAATAACAGGAAAAAAGAACAGCAAATATCTTTAGCCAAACGCCATCTTCTGCTGCTGGCTCAGAATTTCCCAGGGCCAGGCTTTTCTGCTGGAGTATATGTAGTCACAGAAAAATGGTACAGATTCTGACACAGAAAACTTGTAGGTGAGCTCTGAATGACCAGCACCTGGAAAATGAAGAGACTGTGAGCCTTATGGTTTTCAGAGCAGATCTGAGACACTTCAAAGATGGAAGAGAGGGAGAGGAGCTGGCATTTTAGGGTAGGAGGAAGCAAGTCTAAAGAGGCAAGGAAGAAATGGGACTCAGCAGCAGAGCAAAAGGAGTTGAATTTGTATGTATACTGATGGCACTGAGAAATAAACACAGAGAGAATCTAGGACCAGAGTCTGCATAATGGTACACAGATACTGAGAGATTGAAAAGAAAATTAAGAGAAGAACCAGAGAAAGGAAGCAACACTGACCTGAGAGAAAAAATATTTAACATGGGGTTTGTGTGCTTTTTTTACAAGCAAAAGAAATCAGATCTTTTTATTTTATTGGAAATGTTTTGATTTTTACCAATACTCAATTTTTAAGACCTATAACAGCTATTGCACTGAATATATGAGCTTACCCTTTCTTCTGTCCCAGAAATTCACATTACTGCTGCTTGAACACATTGTTTTTGCTAAAAGCAATTCCAATGAAATTTTAAAATTGGGACAATATAGATAAATTTGTAATGAATTTCACTTTTCACATGTGTTGAAAGCTTGACATACAGAAGCCAACAGCCAAACTCCAAGGAGTAATTGGAAACTCCTTCAGCAGCTGATATGTATAGTCTTAACTGAGGCTCAGCTGTGTAGAAACCAAAGCCATAAATTGCTTTTGATCTCAGTGATGTAAACTAAAATGTTAATAGAAATACAGTTCAAAAATGGTTAAAAACAGTAAAAGTGTTCTCCCGCCAATTCAATAAGAGGCAGTAAATATCACCATGCTAAGCAACACAGTCTAAAAGTTAGAATAAATTCACACATACAAGAAAAAAAAGTTAACAAAATATCTGTAGGCAAAGGCATAAATAAACCATGCTCCTGGAGCTAAACATGTGCAAATATATGATCCCACCCATTCTTAGACTGAGTAGAGACTTACTTTAAGATAAATCTTCATGTGACTGTAGCTCTGAACAAGAGGAGGATGGCAGAGTCAATACTACAATTTATTTATATATGCCAAGCAGGACACCTCAGCATGGCAATAGCACTGTACTCTGCTGCTTCCAGAGTGGAGGGTTAGCATGGAGGCAGAACAAGTGCTCTGCCTGCAACCCCCTACATAAATCTAAGTCTGTTGCTTGAAGTCTCAGAATCTGCAGCTGGTCACTGCCCAACATAACAAGTTAGTGACTTGATGGGTTACATCTGAAGATGTTCAGCACTGCTCAATGGAAACACATGGGAAAAGGTTAACAAGTGAAAGACATATATTTAATCTTATCAGCATTCGTTAACAGCAGCAAGATTCATTGCAGTGCTAGTAATTCTTAAATCAAGACCTCTGTTAGCAGATATGAATGCAGACTTAGGGAAGGCAGGAAGGATTCTGTCTCTAAAGCACAGCTGATTTCACAAGTTAAGGAGGGATAGAGAGCAGCTTGGGGAAGACCTTGCAATCTTTATCCAGTGCAGGCTTTGCTTCTTCACAGAGCAGCTGCTTTCAGCTCCTGTGAGTTAGAAATGCAGAGTCAGCAGCACTAAGTGAACACAATGCCTAACCGTAAGTTCCTCCTTATCTTAAAGTGTTGGTTTTATTGTATTTTGAGATCATTAGAGGTAAAATTCCTGATATTGTGTGTGCGTGTGTGTGTGTTCCCAAGGAAGTTTCATTTACTGACTGTGTGCAATAAGAAATATAAGAAATTTCTTCCAGTAAAAATAGAGTTCACAGTGGCCATATTCACATATCCATCCCTATGTAATTCCCAAATGGCTTTGTGAAGGTCTGAAGAAGCAAAGGAGTAAATAAACTCATTCTCTGTCAGATTTGCAGTTGTTCCTTCAAGAAGGACTGCCTTGATTGCTGCCTGTCTCTGTCATTCCCAAATGGGTTTACACACAAGTCGTTAAATGTTGTCAAGAGTAGAGGGAGCTACAGCAGTGACATATATTGTCTCTCAAATTATTGGGAGATATCTTGATTTTATTTTTTCTGGCACCAGTAGTCATTCTATTCAGCATGGAGAAACACAACAAAATATGCCCTCGCAAGGGAAAGGTGAAAAGAAATTGTATTATCCTAGGGTATCAGGTGCTTATTACAGCCAGCAATTAGCAAATCTCAGGTGTTAGGATGCTTATTCAAGCCTTCTGATACTACACTATTACATGAGAAATACAGTGAAAATCAGCTGTGAGACTGCCAAGATTTTTTTTCTCAATTGAATTAAAGAAAAAAAAAAAGGCAACTCTTCCCCTATACTTTGTCACATCCAAGTTTGGAAAAAACAAAGTACTGACTCAAGCATACATATTTACTTTTATAGAAGTTAATTCAGTGGATCCAATGGTACATATTCTTAAGGTGTTTCTTGAAATTCTTATCTAACAAGTTGGTAGGAAATTTTTCACCATTTTAAGTACACTTTGAGCCTCAGAAGACACTTGCCATGTTTGCAAATATGGACTAATGTTCTGCATATAGTATATTCTAGATTGGCTTTGAAAATAATAAATCCCTTGAACACAGTTCAGTTGCAGTTTTACCACTCAAATGTCTGTGGAACAGTTAATTTTAGGTAGTTACTTCAGAGAGGATACAAATATTGAAACACAAATATATCTTTTGTGGTTTTCAGTTGATAATATCTAACCCAAGAACACAAAGGACTCAGCTGAAGCTAACGAAAACATTCCCTTTGTCTTCTGTGAACATTGTGTCAAGCTCTAGGTGCTTTTACTGTTGGATGACTACCTACTGGTCAATGCTTCTGGTCAAAAATTCTGTATTTTAGTCTCATTCCTCAGAATTAGGACACACAGTCCATCACCAATTCAGTACCATGGTCCAGAGTGCTCTTGGAAAAAGAATAAATTATGATCCCACTTTTAGGGATGCCTAGTTAGTAGGACAAGACAGAAAAGTCTGCATTGGCAACACTTCAGCTGTACTTACATGGCGGATAAAGAGAGTCCTTTCATTTCTGGGTATGTTCATGAGAGGCCAGAAAAAACAATGAAATCATTGGCATTATAATATAAATTCTTCAGCAAGTGTTCTAGATATGCCCTAGATAGATGTGTATGTTGGTTTACTTTCAAACTAGGTACACTGATCTTTTCATGATTCTGTTTAAGGTCAGAATAAATTTATTTTTCGTTGTTCTTAAGCAACTGAAGAACCATTTCATTTATCTCTTCACTGAACTGACTTCCTCTGAGACCACAACTGAATAAATGAAAAAATTTAAGTCTTATTTGCCCTATTCCTGCTCAGTAAGCTCAAGAAGTTTAGACAGCACAGGCAAAATCCCATTTTTCATCTAGGAATTCACACAGCCAGAGAACGGTTATCTCTGTCTCTTTCCTTTTTTTTTTTCTTTTCCATGGGAGCTATTAGCACAAGCGGCTTTTCTCAGAATATTGCACTAGTAACCTTATCTTGTTTGTCTTAATGGCCTAAGAAGTTTAGCTCTGCCTCAGTTGCTTGAGTAATTACTGATTATTTTCCTGAGTGAGGTGAAGGGGATCACATCCTACAATATGGCCATACCCCTTTTCTTTGGTCCCTGTGTAGCATTTGTGCCAGCTCCCTGGGGTAGGTGGGCAAAGTTCCAGCTGATTTCACAAGGAACAGGGTTTCATCCAAGGGAGTACAGTGAAACTAGCATCCAGCTGTCAGGTATTGTGGGCATTCATTACTCTGTAGTTTGAAATAACTCTTTCTATCCTTTGCACTCCTTAAACTTCAACCTAGTCAAAGGCAAAGTTGACCTTACGGCCCTATATTCTCTTACTCGTCTCTTTAGGTCTCACCTCTCTTGGCCTTATTCCTCTTCTACTTATATCCTTGGTGCTGTAGTCTGGATTGCATAGCATCTTTTCTGTCAGGACCAGTGTCTGGGCATGAAGCTGATGTTGTACTGGTGAAGGAAGGATTTGATTCATCTTTCTGTAAAGACTAGGCTATTAGGAGGCTTTTTAGGTGGAAAATGGAATTCTGCTCAATGGCATTCTGGGGTAGCAGATAAAACATAATTTTTTCCTGGGATACCTACACTATGGAAGAAAAAAGGATAATATTTTAACAGAAATTGGTTTTGAATTGTGTCATAAACAGCCTCATCAGTTTTTCTTTGATAATGAGCTGTAACTGTTTAAAAATTATTGGCTGCATTGAAAAAAAGAGACTTTTGAAAGAGAATCAACATGAATACTTATTGCTAGTGAATTAATTTGGAAAAGCCTTGATTAAGCAATATACACCTAAATTCACATTACAAAGCTGATTTTTTTCCCTGAAGCATACCTGTGAATTCCATTAATATGAACAAAGTTCTGTCTGAATATCAATTAGATCTTTGAGAAAGTATACTCATACACTGTGTTAGAGAAAGTCTGAGTCACATACGCAGAGGACCCAAAAAGCACAGAGTTAATGGCTTCAGCTTGTCTTTGTTTGTCTAGGTGTGACCTATATAAAGGCTCAGGAGTGTCTGTGATCCCTGCTTAGGTCTGGATGTTCCTCTGGTCTTGGCAGGTCACTGCATGCTTGACTGCTGAAGCACAGAAGGAGTAGCAACTGAAAATCTCCTGCTGAAAGCAGCTGCACCAATAGCTTGATTTTTCTCAGGTCTTGCCCATTTTATGGTTACTTGTACCCCAGATGCTACAGAATTGCTATACTCCCTTTGTGTGACCAGTACATGTTCCTTCAAAGCCTCAGGGAGTCAGTGAGCATGGCAGTGTGGGAGAATCAGGTTTGGTTGGCTCCAAAACCAGGAAGGTACATGCCTAGCTGCATGCCAAGCTTCCCCTGGACAGGAGAGGCATTACAGCATTGGAGCTTCTATCACTGCCATTAACAGCTCAACCTCTGCCATCACCCCCCATGACAGCAGATGGGCAGTCTGTGGTGCAGCACCATTCCCCAAGCTCCCCGGACGCATCCCATACGGTAAAACCCTTGATGATTGTCCCCTGCTCTCCTAGCACTCTGGCATCAATTTGGCTGTGTCTCTGAATGCCCTTTGTGAGGCTTTCTCACAACCAACACGTGTACGAGAAGTGCAACTAAATGAGGATGCTCATGGGTTAATTGCTCAGCTGTCTGTGCTACACAGCGAGGGCTGGTGTTATCGTCTCTGGGTTTTTTACCTAGGTTAAATAACACACAAACATTGCTTCCAAAGCAATCCTTGGCTGCCTAATGAATGAGGATGTTCAAAAGACATACATAGGTTCATTCTTATTATAAAAAAAATAAAATAATATAAAATTGTGGAAAGGATCTAATACAAAAGCATGTAGGACAGATTTGCAATTAATTCTCCTTTTTCTTCCCTGGAATTCAAACATACCTCTTAAAACAAATGGGCTGAGGCTTGGAACAGTAATAAGTCTTTGATTTTAATATAATTTTGAAAGAATCACACATCTCTAAAAGATTAGGGAAATATAACTTTTATTGTAATGCGAGTAGTATTTTACTGGACCCTGGCAGGGTATTAGAGAAATTATCATTTCTCATTAGTCTAACTGCCAACTAGCTCCTCTTACTTTCCTTTTCTTCACAATGGAGGGTGTCTCAGACAAAACGCTACTTAATCAAATTAATTAAGAGGGAGTAGATTTCTGAAGAATGAGTTCCAGAAGGAATCAGGCCAGAAACTTAGCGTGCTCAACACTTCAGTTGCTTTCTCAAGTTCCAGTTTCAGTGGTATTTAATTGTTTTCTTGAGTCAGGTCCTAATAGTGTGGCTTTGGGATTAAAGTAGGGAAAAATTTTGCTAGACAAAAAGATACCATCAAATGGATTTATGAAAACATGGACATGTTGCTGAACTTTTTGTCAAAATAATTTCCTTCAAGAAATACAGCTCTGTCAGTGTATTCATTTTGTAATTAAATGTTTTGACAATTCAGGTTGAAACAAGCATTTGTTTCAAAATTCCTTTTTGCTACACAGTTGTGAAGTCTGAAATCAAAACCACATCTGACTTGATCTTTTTCTGATCAGTTGTTCAAAATAATTGAGTTTTCTGCCAAACTGAAATAATTATTTTTCAGTGGTCAGAACTGCTGATGAATGCAAAAATGAAGGAACTAGAGTAAAAGTGGTTTGTGTACAGAACTCAAAATTTGTGAGCTACAAAAAGAAAATCCTTCAAGAATATTCTAATTTAGTTTATTCAGTTACCATATGCAGTTATGTTAACTGCTGTGAATGCAGAGTAGCTATACAGTTTATTTTATATCGAAAACAATACTTTTTTTTTCAACTAGGACATATTCATCTGCATCCTGTTCTAGAAAGAAATATCTAGTTGTTCGTCACCTGAGTAATCCTTCATTATTGTATATTGCTCACTGTAAAACCTCATACAGGACCACCTCTTGCATCAGGCTCTGTACCAATCAGGATTGTGAAATATCACAGCCTGGTCCAGATCTGCTGGCTACTGGATCTCAGTTTGTTGAGATGGGATCTCACTGTAGTACCCAGCATGATACAAAAGACTGGAGTAGAAAATAGGTCTAGGCCATTCAGGAACTCTTTTCAGAAACAGTTCCTTCTTTCTCTCGTTTTCATCAACAAAAACCTCTCTTAGCAGTAAACTCCTGGTAGTTATACACCCCAAAGCTTTCAGCCCAAAGTTGTAGAAGGCACAACACCATTTAGGCCTCAGGACAGACAGTAACTGAACACAAGGTGAACTGCAGTGTGGAGTAGATGCCCTCTTTCAGGGTACCTCAAATGTGAGACTCTCAGCAACAATCTCCAAAGGTTGGTAATAATCCTTGTTTGATGACAGCACACTGTGGGAGAGCACAGTATTTATATGTATTCATTTTTTTCATGGCTAGGCTTCACGAATGTAGATTTGGGAAGGACTCTGCCCACACTTGCTACAAGCACGTTGGTGGCTAAAAAGGCCGATACGAGATAGACAAGTCCAGTTGCAAAAGGCACAGCAGAAAGACTCTTTGGATGGTATTGGCAAGACACGATTCTTTCTGCACTGTCTCTTCTCCTCGAGAGTGATCCTGCGTGTGTTCTCAAAGGAAGCAGCAGCGTTATAGATGGTGTATCTCCAGGCCTCCCGATTGGAGGCCAGAGTAGACCAGTGATGTTGATCAATATGGCCAAGGCTGAGATGTTGTTTCAGGGAGTCCTTGTATCTCCTTTTCAGGGCTCCTCTCTTGCGGCAGCCAGCGGCAAGTTCACCATAAAGCAAGATCTTAGGGAAGTGGTGGTCCTTCATCCTTGAGATGTGTCCTGCTCAATGCAGCTGTGTTCTCAGCAACATGGCCTCAATACTTGTGACTGCTGCTTGTTCTAGAACAGACATGTTAGTCACATAATCTGAGCAGTGGATATTTAGGATTGTATGGAGACAGTGCTGATGGAAGCGTTCTAGGAGTCACAGGTGGTGGCAGTAGATGACCCATGATTCGGATCCATATAAAAGAGTAGACAGCACAATGGCTCTGTAAACACTGATCTTTGTACTTTTCTTCAGGTGTTTATTTTGCCAGACTCTTTTATGGAGTTTTCCAAAAGCACTATATGCCTTTGCTAACCTGTTGTCTATCTCTCTGTTAATCTTACTGTCCGAGGAGATGAGGCTATCTAGGTAATTAAGCTGCTGGACTGATTTGAGCTCTGATTGGCCAGTGGTGATGTGGGGAAGACTTCCTGGGGTGCAGATTGATAGAAAACTTCTGTCTTCTTTAAGCTGACTTCCAGCCCAAAAAGCTCAGCAGCCTCAGCAAAGCAGGATGTTAAATGCTGCAGAGTTACTTCTGTGTATTTATATATATATGTGTGTATATATATATATATGTACATATATATATATATATGTATATATATGAGCAGCACTGCACAGGTCTCAGATTGTCTATGTCAGATATGACAGATCTGCACACTAGAATCCTGCCCATCTCCCTGTTTGTTTGAACAACCATCCCTGTTTTTCCCCTAGATATGATTTTAGTGAACAGCATGATAGTAAAGTACAGAAACAAAGGTATAGCACACATTCGCCTGTCCTCTACACAGAAGAAGAACTGTGTAGACCTCTGGTAAACATCATGAGGCTTAATGTAGTTTCCCTGAGACTGATCTGTCCCCCCGCATTCAAGTTCTTCATTGAGACTCAAGTCCTCACTTCTAAATTCTAAATTCTTTAAGGAGATCTGGTTTCATTTGTACTTACTCAGAGTGATCTGATGCTGGCAGCAAAGACAACTTTCTCGGATGAAGAAGGCATTTTGAAATGGTTTCTAACCCTTTTTTGGCAAGGTCAGCTGGGGAAAACCAAAGTTCTTTGCCACATCTGCTCTCTGGTGGGACATTGATGTGGAATGAGACATGAAGGGGAGGAGGTATAACCACAGCTAACCAGTCTTTTTCTCAAGCAGAGTTTCTGAAGAAGAAGACACCAAAACTAGTGAGAATAGATCTTTATTTTCTTCACTCTTTCACAGATCTGTGATTCAGAGAGTGTAATGTGAAAATGAATGATTCTCTTTTGAAAGGACAGCTATGGTGCATGTGATATTGATGAAAAACCAGTGGAATCTTGCAACAACCTCTGAAAGCTCATCTATTTCCATTTAACAATCCCCTCCTTCTTCTCCCCCCTGTAGCATAATCATATAGCAAAGCCTCTAAGGGGAGGTACCAAATAGGTTGAAAATAAATATTTTCATAGAGAAAAAAGAAGACGTTCTTAAAGTGTACAAGAGGTTGCTTTATTCTTTTTTTTTCCTTACGTAAAATGAAATCTATAATGAACATGAAGTGGAATTAGCTGAGATATAGAGAAAAAAACAACTGGACAGAAGTGTTTCTGAAACTATCTATACAGAAATTAAGAAAATCATGTAACCAAGAACAATATACTACAGATTTTTGTTCTAATTGTTAAAAAATGTTCTCTCCCATTCTTGGAACTTCTAGTCCAAGTTTGAGCCTGAAGCAAATTTTTACAGTAAAGTTATAAACCCACAAAAACAGAGGTTTATAATGGAAACACTGGCATAATTCTAACTAATGTGTTGTGCCATGGGGTGTCTGTAATAAAAAAGTCTCTGAGCTTGTATGACAGCCAGAATAGTTAGCAACACCCAAAAAAAGAGGATAGAAGTAGATGAAACATCATTGGCACCAGCTCTCTGAGATAAAACAAGCACACAAAGTCCTACACTGTAAAGGAATACAAACAAATAATTTGTCACAGTTTCGAACAGATACAGAATAGGAACCATGCTTTGAGAAAATGATGGGTTATTAAGGTATGGAATTTAATACCATTGTCAATCTATAAAACTTTTACAACCTAGTCTTATTTGCACAGAGATTACATCCCCAAAGCTCAGTGCCAAAGACACATGTTAATAAGCTCACAACTTTTAATTAAGCAATATGTATAAGTAGATTCCCATTAAGCTGTGATTTGTGGGCTAGTTCATTACAGTGGGTTCCAGCCACCAGACACATATTCAATACAAATCAAGCAGCCTGCATATTATCCAGCTTAATGTGAGCCTACTTGGGATATTTTATCACCAGTTCAGATTGGCGGTTCAGAGAACTATATTTTTTTTCTAAGACTGGGGCAGCGACCAGAACCTTATAATGACCCTATGTTGTTTTCTTAATGAAAATATCCATCTGAATTGTTTAGTTGCAACTGATAATTATTCATATAGTTAATCATAGTTCTGTTATATACAACATATATATGATATTCAGCCAGAATACATTTGCTCTCATTTAAATTAAATGTGTAAAATAAGGCATAAAAGAAGGAAATATGGATATTAAAATATGGAACAATAAAAATAATTCACACATTTTACTCCGAAGAGATTGATGACAACATTTTCCAGGTCTTGGAATAACTCTCTTTTGAGTTCCTGAATTATGCTAAAATTTCTGCCCCCCATTTGTGACAGAGTGTGTCAAGTGGAATTTTTTCAATCAGTTTTACTCATGACAGTGTGGCATACCATTTCACGTCTTTCTTGCTTAGACAGATTTCCCATTGATTACATCAGTAGTGAGCATTGTACAGCAACATGGTGCAACAGTCTTAAGATAGATATTCCACAATATTTAACACTCTTTTCTTTGCAGGAGTTAGAAGTTCATGTATCATTGGATCATAATCTGGAAGAAATTACTACAGTCAAATTTCTGGAAAACAATATTTCATCATAGCATTTTCTTCTGGTACTCCTTCCATAACAATATGTTCGTGAATTAACTTTGCTACACATTTACAGTTATCAAGAGTGACAATTGTTTTTAACAGCCCTTTCAGTAAGGATTCTACTGTATTTAACTATAGGGAAATATGCATTTTATTTACCGACTGACCTTTTTTCTGTAACCTCTATTTAGCCTCCACAAAACGAAACAAAACACTTAGAGTTGACTTTTTTTTATTTATATTTTCTATTTTGCTACTGAAATAATCTCTACACAATCAATCTTAGATAACGTAATGATACTATCAAGAGCCTCCCAGTATTTATTTGGAAAGCAGAATTTGCCACTGAGCCCCAGGTCCATCTTATTCAGTATCTTGCTAACAGCAGTGGCTTAGACATGAGGTTTTATGAAAACAGGGCAGGAACGAGATCCAGTAGAGGAAACTCTAGGCTGAAAAAGAAAGGAGTGAGCTCCTGAGAAGGAGATGTGAACTACAAATCAAGAAGACAAGGAGAGGAGAAAGATCATAATTAGCTATAGCTCTAAATGTAAGAAGAATTTTTCAATCAATATGGTAAGATGCTTGTAGCCAATTAAAAGACTGTAAAGTAGGGACAATGCCATATGTAGATTAGGCTAGTCTCATAAAAGAAGCCTTAAAGCAGTGTTGCATAGTTCATGAATTGATTTTGCTTGAAGGCCAAAGAAAAATGTGCTGCAATAAGTCAGTCCTACAGTAACAAAAGTGGTACCTTGGAAAACTCCATTCAGTGGCAAATGATACAGTCAGAGGAGTTTTATACATCCATTTTTACCAAAGTTTCACCTCACCTAACCAACTTTCAGGATTGTGCTGATGCAAAATTGTAATGAAGATTTTTTTTTTTATGATTATGCTATTTCTGAATTAACTAGAGCAGTGCAGACCTGGGAAAACCTGCACCTCTGCTTTTAGCTTTAATTCACTGCTGAATGCTAGTGCTTTGCCTTTGACAGCTCCATGGGATAAGCAGCATTTGGAGGAGTGAGGAAACTACTACATATAGCAGAAGCTAAAGTGTTAAAAATAGTCTCCTGCAGCCTGCAGAGGAAGTGTGGAGTCAAGGAAAACATCCAGACATATAGCTGTTGAGACAGGAGCAACATTACAGCCATTAAAATCAAATGTCAGAGAAGGAACAATGCCTATTAGCTTTTAGAAACCAAAAATGAACAGTTCAGCTTTATCATACAAATGGGTTGCACTATCCAATTACTAACTTCTGATGAGCACCATGTCAATTTTGAAATTGTACCGCTGAGTCCGTGAAGAAGAAAAAATAAATCTGAGTTATCCACATAACAAGAATAAAAGGAAGCCAAACTACTACAGTCCTGACCTAATTACCCAGACAAATCACTCCCCTTTCTGGAACCTTGTAGAGCCAGTAAAAACACTGTAGCCTTTGCTGACAAAGCTCTGACCTTGTATGAGGCCCCTTTCCTCTCCTGTTCAGGTCCCATCTGATCAGAAGCCTGGAGAAGTCCTCTGATTGGGTCCTTCACTTGAAGAAGTATCTTTCTCAGCACCTTTTTTTTCATCTTACCCAGGAATATAACAACTGGGACTGTGTATGGCCCAGCTGAGTCGGCTTCAGAGGTCTGCAGCCTGCACAGTCCATAGGACTCCTTGTCCATGACACATAATTAGACATAGCACACAGAGTAGCTGACAAGTGTACTAGAGAAAGCCAAGGGCATAACCAATATCCTATTTAATTCTTCAGAGTAATGTCCGTTGTGTTCAGGGAAGATACAAAGTCTTCCATCACTTCTTCAGTGTTCCTAAGTCTCAATCTGGTTGACAACTCCCATTTTAGTGCTATTCTTTACCCCAAGGTACATGAGTGGTAGATGAAGTATGGATTGAGTTTCTCCCTCAGAACAGACAAAGGGAATTATGAAAGCAGCAGCAGAGTATATAATTGAAATAATAATAATAAATCTCATAAATTACATTTTTTTCTTTTTGAAAACATGTTTATGTGGTTAAAAGTGAACCATATTTTTCATCTTAGTAGGAATATTTATGTATTTTAAATCACACAGCTATTTAATTACTTGGCTGACAACCTTACTACTGTGGGGAGTATAAGCCACCAGAGAGCTGAGCAGGTTCCCCTAGTGGACAACCATCAACTTTGATCCATTAGATGGGCATTTTATGTCTTTCCTGATCCCAAACACGGTGCCATGGGTAACTTCAGAGGTAAATATCTTAGATGAACTTTCAGGCCAAATCTTCCCAATGTCCCCACTTAGTGTGCTTTCTGCTTCACACTATAATTTTTGGGCACATCCATTGGTTTCCTTAGTTGAAACTAGACCGGAAGATTATTCCAATCTATTCCAGAAGGTTTATTCCAGGAATAAACCTATTTTACTCAGTTCCTAATGGGTTTTAAATCCACAGGACCAGATTACAAGTGTGAAGTAAACCCCTACAACCTGTGGGGCATGGACGCCAAACCTTCAGCATCAGATAAAGGCCTGCAGATCTGTTTGTACTGTCCTGTGCTATTGCTAATGTAGTCTAGTCTCTCTGTGTTGCTTCTTTGCACATTCTGACGGAACTGCACTTCTTGCATTTTTTTTAATCTTAATCTCAAAGAAACATTTTATCAGTCACAACATTCATAGTCAAATTAAGAAACACACGACTTCCCAACAAACCTTTAAACCGGACAGACACACACACACACAGAGTAGAAATCCACTTCAGCTGCAGTTGTGCTGGATGAAGAAATAACAACCTCGCTCCCACCTGTCCTCACCACCCTTCTCTCAGAGGTGACTGCACTCGGAGCTGCTAGTAGAGTTGCTCATGCGAATGCTCTTGCACCTGTTTTGGACAAACGTGGCCCTGTAAGGTCTGAACAGCTGGAACAGAAGTTATTTGCTACTCATCCTGAACTGGGTGAGGGAGAGCTCCCAAGGGAACTTCTCCTGCATGAAAAAGCAGCTGTAGATGATCTCTTCAGGTGGCACAGCTGTGCTGAAAGGAGAGTGTGTGTCCGCAACAATAGCAAGGGTAGAAAGGAAAACTAAAAATTAGCAACCTCAATGAAACAGCTCATAGTCTGTACTCACTATTTTCTTTTTGGTCCAAGTTGTGCCTGTATTGGCTCTTTTGACGTTCCTTCTATAATCCCTCAGGCTGTCAGAGGGGCAGAGAGAAGCCCTCAGTTTATACATACACCCTCAGACACAAGTTAAATGTTGAGTTCCTGATAAGCTAGATACATGTGCATAAGGTCACTGATTCCTAAGGAAAAGACAGCATTTAAGAGTTGTTAGTAGACCAATGTAATGTGGTAAACTTACCGATGCTTAAAAATGAGGGGGAATGTGGCAGGGGGGACCAGGAATTGGAGACTATAACCAATTCCTGTCCACCAATTGTTAAACAAATAAAATCATGTGATGAGACCATCAACAAATTTAGACTTTTCCATCTTTAATTTGAAAGATATTATGAAAAAGTAATGTATATTCTCTGATAGTTCAGAGCCTCTCTAATACATTTATATCTAATATATATATCTGTGGAAAAAGACAAAAGCCTTCAAATAGTGATTTTGAATTCCAAGACAGGAAATAAGGACTTAAACAACATCAACAGAAGATAAAACCCTGGAAAAGTTTGAAATACAGAGGCTTTCCACTGAAATCTGTCCTGCTATCATTCTATACACATGAGCATGCACATACACATTCCTGCACTGGTTCAGGATGCAATGATAGTTGTCTATTGCTCCAAATTCACTGCACATGGTGAAGTTCTAAAATCTATCCAAGACAATGTTGTTCAGAGTCCTTTTTTTTTTTAATTTTTATTATTTTATTATGTAAGGACTCTGCGCCTTTGGAATAGGAAGCTATTATAAATATATACTGTAGTGCAGATGAAGAACTTTCCCAATTTCATTAGCAAGTAGCAAGATCTGTGCATATACCTCCCACACAGAATGTTTTAGAAATATGCCCTATTATGTCTACTTAAGTCAACCTTGTGTCATTATTTCATATTAGTGTATATGACAGAATTGACATACCCAGAAAAGATGCATCAGAACCATTACGTGTCATCCAGGAAAATGAAAAAAGGAATTCTATGTTTTGAAAACTAGGTTAAGTATCACGTCCTCAAGTATTTTGAGAAGAAAAGGTTATATTGGTACCAAAAATAATATCTGTTGTTTTAAGGTTTAAGAAAGTACTTTGAATAAAGATATAGTAAAACAAGAAGAAAAAAAAAAGGCAACTTTGGAGTGCATATTTAAGTAGAAGAAGACAGGGAAATGAGAATGAAAATCTGCTACACAAAGAGAAAGAAGCGTTGCTTAAATGTCTTGGTTCTGAATATATATTGTAAAAAAGGCAATTTTTTTTGACAAGGAAACTTTTTGAAATAAGTCAAGATTTTGCAAAATATTTCTTTAAGGTCCAACATATTTATCCTAGACTATTAGTAGAAAGACTACACTGATTTCACTAAAGTGTTAAGCACAAGTGGAAACAGTAGTTGTTTTGGACAATAATTTTCACAGAATCCAAGAAATGTAGGGCCAGAATAAAACTGAAAACACCTCCAACCAACATTTGTACTAAAAATAGATCAGCTATATCTAGCTTATCCCTTAGGTATGGTAGGTTACAAAAATGAGAAAAAAAATTTGCAAGATATTTAAGCTGATTGCCCCTTATTCTTCCTCCCCTCACAACAGAAAATTATTGATTGTCATTTTTACAAAGAAGACATGGTATTTTATTCCGTGTATGAGCTCCTGCAATTGTGTGCCTACAGGAGATTCTCAGTTTTCATCTTTTCAGTTTGTCCCTCACTTCCTACACATGTCTCTTTATGCGGTGAGTTGACCTTGCTTGGACATCGGTTGCCCACCAAGCCTGTCTGTCACTCCCCTCCTCAGTAGGATGGCAGAGGAGAAAATAAGACGGAAAAAAATCCCTCATGAGTGAAGATAAAGACAGTTTAGTGGAAGCAAAGGAAAACAAAAGATTTTATTCTCTACTTCCCATCAGCAGGTGATGTCTGGCCACTTCTCGGGAAGCAGAGTTTCAGTAGATGTAGTGGTTGTTCCAGAAGACAAATGTCATAAATAATGAATGCCATCCTCTTCTCATCCTTTCTCTTAGCTTTTATTGCTGAGCAGACATCACATGGTCTGGAATATCCCTTTGATCTGTTTGGCTCAGCGGTCTTAGCTGTGTCCCCTCCCAACTTCTTGCCCATCCCCAGCCTACTAGTGAACAGGAGAATGTTGGAGAGACTGTTCTGATGGTGTGTGAGCATGGCTTAGCAATATACATAATAACCATGATGTGTAATAGCAACAGCCATGGTGTGCTATCAACACCCTTCTAGCTACCAATACAAAGGGCAGCACTGTGAGGGCCGCTATGGGAAAATTAACTCTATCTCAGACAAACACCATAGACTTTACATAGAAAATAGCTTTCAAACCTAGTCATAAAAGAAAACTCAAAATAGGATTCCACATAGAATGGCACTGGGGTGAAATGAAGGACTCAAGATAACTTCATGCATAGGCTCCCCAATCTTGTAATTTTTATACCTGAACTTTAATTTTTTTCTTCTACTAATATTTGATCATGCTGGTGAAGTAAGTCTGTGGCTCAGACTTTGGACCATCTTCCACATGTGTCATTCCCAGGACTTTAGCTGTGTAGCTCCTAATAGATGACTCTTGTTTAGGAGGAGTCGGTGGCTTAGGAATGGTCTGAAATTCAGGAAGGTTTACAACTACTCACATCTTCCGTGTGTTCAGACAGCAGATTTTACTGTCTCCCAGTGCCCATTGCTGTGGAGGAAATAATGTTGCTATGGGATATAAAGGTAGGCTGCAATGTCAAACCCTCTTGTGCTGTAAATTCTCACATCTCCGTTGTCTTTAACTGAGCAGTCAAAAAGTACCTGTGCCAAGGATAAGGCTCCCTATCTTTAGATTACTGGATAATAATATCCTATCAAGGAGATATAGGAGGGAATCAGAAAAGCTCATCAAAATGTTCAGTGACATGTCAGCAGATTTATGAGAAAAAAAGATGTCATTATAAAGAAGAAAAAAAAAGAAAGGTCATATTCATTAGGAAGAAAGGAAGACCTAAAAAAAGTACAGGAAATTACAGATTTGCCAGCACCATGGAGTTTTGTTGTTAAGAGAGAGGGAAGTTTTCTTAGCACATTTAATTAAAATGAGGTACTGTGTCTCTTTATTTTTACATTTTCAATCTTTATATTACCATAACAATATGTCTTCTACTGCTTCCTTAAGCATTAACAGTTGATTTATTTAATAAAACTGAGGACTGAGTATCACTGGAAATACTGTTTCCAATGGAATGCTCTCATGCTGTGATTGGTGAAGTGCTAAGTAATTTGCTTTTAATGCTAGCACATACCACTTAGCACTATATTTAACTGAATGATGAAAATCACTCATTTTTCATCCCCTTGCTTAACTGGTGCTTAGTGTAATCTATCTACTGTACTGTGAGCCTAGCACCAGATATATTCTATTAGACCTTGCTCTCCAATCTGCAACAAGCATTTTAATTTTTAATTCATAGTTATGTCTTTATCCTTTAATAGAACAGAACTACAGATGGGGAGTATGTTTTAGATAATAAGAGCACAGTAGGTACCCAGGGAAACTACACCACTAAAAGGATTCTTTATTTACACTTTTCAGTAATGACTACATATATATAGCTACACAGGAGAAAACTGTTGTAAAGGAACACTGCATAGACAGGCAATTACTATCCAGCTATAACTGAGCATTATGGATGGTCTTGCTGATAAGAGCACTTCAGCAAACAATTTCAAAGCCAATGCCACCCACTGTATATTGACCAACAATCATGGGAACTCGTGGGATGTAAGTAATCAAAATTAATAGGAAGGATGTTACATTTTCTGGGAAAAAAAGTAAGGTAGATCTACTTAATATTTAAGCATACTTTAAATTCATCTTTCACAAATATGTAATTACAGAATTTCACATCCCAGATCAGATGAAAGTCAGTGTAGATATTCCAGTATAACTGAGGGAATAAAAGTGGTCAATCAAGTCCCTCATGCGGATCTCAGGACCAGATCCACATTTGCTAAAAAGTCAGCACAATCCTATTAGAACTGAAGGTATGGTGGTTCCGCAAATAAAGTCAGTCCTGCCATCAGACTAACTACCAACACTGTATTACCAACACTGAAGTCAAAATCTCACAGAACCAGATTGGGATATCATAACTCAGTAGTGGGAAACCTGGGGTACTAATATTGCCCAAAGGGATTTTTACCATTATAGTCAGTCATGTTGAAAGACAAAACTGAGGCCAAGAAGATGCACATAGTATGATGCACATAGTATGATGCTGTCTTCTTGGTACAGCGGCCCAGAAACTGGAATAGGTTACAGATCATGATCTTAAGTCACAGCACAGGACAGTCATGAACACAGGCAATCCCAGCAGCCTCCACCATATTGCGTGTGTCATTAATTATTGTGGGGTAACTGGTATTACCCCAAAATCTGGTGTAATTGGTGAAAAGAGCAATGCTGCTCAGGCAGAAAAAACCCACAGAAAAATTCTGAGACTGAATGATTTCTTTTCAGTTAGTTTCTTTTTCAAAGTTATGTACAGCGGTTTAAAGGGTCAACAGGCAAAGCAAACATTAAAAAGGCAATTTTATTCCTGTTATGACAGAGAGAAGTCATCCAAGTAATATTTGATGCAATAGAAACCACACAAATAGCATCAGTTCTTGTAAATATTCAGAAGATTCAAACACCATTTCTGTCTGAGTGTAACTCATAAAATAACCACACACATGCACATGCACACAAATAAATCGGGGGAAAAAAAAATAAACCGGAAAAAAAAATAAACCAGAAAAAAAAATTGGAAACCAGATTGTTATCTTGCAAACCCAAAGAAAAACTGTTCTCAGGAGTGACATTTAAACGTTCAGGTTACTACCTAACGTAATTTCCTGATTGTTCAGGTTACTACCTAATGTAATTTCCTGATTATTCAGGTGGATGAGAATCATAGATTTAAGTAACAAAATTAATCAACAATGCTCAATATATTGGGTAAGATCTTGCAAAGGTAAGTGGATCTGAAAAATTTGTCCCGTACCAGAGTGAACAAAGGGACACCAGAAAATCACACATGCTAGAAAAATGTCACTGATTACTAAGTTAATAGATTACAGCATTCTACATAAATGATTCAAAATAGCAGTAAAGTGAGACTCTTCCCTTTTCCAACTGCATTTTCAGAACAAAAAGGATCCTACCACAGGGAAGACCAAGAGTTAGGGCACTGGCAGTTTGCCCTATATTTCTACACATGCCTCTGATTTTGGTGGCCTTGCACAAATGATTTCACCTTTCTTGCCTGTGTTCCCCTTCCCATCTTCTCCTTCTGTTGTCTCTCATAGTTCTTGCCTTTGTGGCATGGACTTAATTTCTGATGCATTTGTATGGAGCTAAATAGAATAGGCACTAACTGGTTCAAACCAATGAGCAAAACTTTAATACTGCTAAGAAAGCATGAGGATAACCTCCAGGTTGCTTTAAGCTTCTGTAGCTCCCGGGGAAGCAGGTATGGCTATCATGAAGACCTCAGAAGAATGGTCTCTGGGATCTTGTAAATTTTGCAACCTGTTGGGACTTGGTTACAGAACTGGAAGATGAAGCCATCATTGTTCCTCTTCTGGGCATTTTTGCAGTCTTGTAATTACAATCGTGTTGTGCTTTGAATAATTACTGAAAATGCTGTTAATGTTTCAGTCATGAAACTTGAAAGACAAATAAGCAACATTTTCCCCACCACAGCTAGCAGGTACAAGCAAACTTGAAAAAGCAGGAGCAAGCAAACCTGAGAAATTTAGGAGTGTTCCACAGTTTGGAAGGAAAAAAAATCATATGAAATAATAATGTTTGCATGATCTGTGATCTGATCCCATGAGCTCACCACACTGCAAAGCTTGTTGAATCACAGAAGAGCTACAAATGGAGCATTTGCAGGATAACACTTTACATACAGAGATGTGGTTGTCAGAAACATAAACCCTATCAGACAGTAACCATACCATGGATGTGGATCAGGATGGAAACAACTTCATGGAATATGCATGACTGCAGGAACTAGCTCTTGTCAGAGACAACTGGATTTCCTGAAGATTAGAAAAAAGGATGCAGAGATAGACATTATGTAAATATACCAATGACAAAGTATGACCTCCCTCTCCCAACAAGACTGATATTGGAGCAAGAACCCATAAAATAAATTGATCAGTTTTTCCTAAAAATAATTTGTCTTGTGTGCTCAAGTGAACTTTCCAAGGTTTCTCTGTTAGCAGACAACATTACTGTGGATTTAAAAGTAACACAAGGTGCTTTTAACTGAACTTCACTCCCCAGAGGGCATTGGAAAACTAAACAGGACACAGACAATGAAACTACCCAAGGATGAAGACACACTGGAAAATACAGCTGTGAAATTTCAGCTCTAACTGATTGCACCCTAGTCTTCCCAAGAGAAACCATATTTTCAGATTATTTGTTTTCTTCTATCCCTCCCATCATTTTATGCTTAGGTATCAGTAGTGTTCTTCAGCTAGGTACAGATACTAATCATAATACTTTTCCACCTTGCTGTACTCTTTTTCTTCTTCCTCAGCTTGATGCGTGTAGATGTAAACAGAACATTGTCCATTTCACTTATGCGCTCCTGGGCTGTGTTCATTTCATTACACAAAAGACTTTCTTCACTAATATCACCAAACGCCTGAAAAACAGAACAGACAAAACCAACATATTATTATGTCAGTATTCAGTGAAATATCAGAGGGAACATAGATGACTTTGGTTACCCTTCCCCACCCCTGTCTTCTTGCTTTCAAAATATCACAGCTTAGAAGCTTCTGTGTGTGTGAAATTTTATTCTGTCATACTAATAACCCAGCTTAGCAGCAGCTTACAGTTTAGCTTTCATGGTTCAGTTCCACTCCTAGGCTTATAACAATTTTTCTAACAGTTCTGCCAAAATATTATAAAGTAAAACTTACTGTAAATGTATTCACTAATACAGATAGAGCAGTGAGATTAACAATTTAAACACATGTGAAATGTGAATTTGCCTAATTTTTCTCACTCTAAATGCTTAAGTAAAACAGTGGAATGGGGATTTTTACGCCCGTTGCTTTAAATAGTTTCTTCCTATGATGTTCTTGACACATGGAGAAGATTTGAGTGAATAAAGAATAGGCCCTCAAAGAAGAAAATCATGGCCATGAGGACATGATGTTATAGGACTGGAAACTGGTTATAAAGCCATGACTCCGCTTCAGATTCAGCTCAGTTCATTAGTAGTTACCTCATCACGTCAGATCCTCAGCTTGTGTAATGTGGGTGGCATTTTGCACAAGAGTCCCCTGGCTCTGATTGTTTTCCTGTTTTAGAATGCCCATATAAGAAAAATTTTGCTCAGACGAATGTGAGGAGAAATCAAATTTCAGATACTGAAAAGTAACTGAGCCTCAGCTCTCTAGCTGCCGTTACTCAAATATTAGCACAAAAAAGCAGGTTACTCCAATAATGTTTTAAAGAATTTTGCTATTCTCAAACTGGTTTAGCACAGCTGTAATAAATTAAACAAACACAGGTATATGTACCAGAATAACTTCTAATTTCTATTGTATTTTTTTGCGTATTCCTAAAATCTATCTGTTGACATAGCTTACAATCATTGTTGTACTTCTGGGTTTGATACACTGTGAAACAAGGAAGTGGTGTTACCTCTGGAATAGAGGAATACAGACAATGCAGGGGATATTGCCCACCTCACATGAAAATGTGACTAAATGCTGGAGTGGTCTTGCGCATCCTACGTCCGAGGCAAGTTTCTTTGTACCATGCTATTCTTTCTTCTCAGCTAGATACCACTTACACAGAACAGCTACTACTTTATTTTTTGTTTTAGTCTTTCAAACTAAGAGATAGTCCAGTTTTAGGTTGTCCAAAGTTGTTTCTCTCATGGCATAAATATACAACAGAGTCATGGTAGAGCTTCAAAGCAATGCTTTTGTATTACATGAAGTTCAAGAAGATAGAAGACAAAAAGGAGGCCTGTGGCATCAATGAGCTAACAGAAAGAGAAACATTTTTCCAGTTGCAATAATCTGAGAAGAAAAATGTGGAAATATCATCAGGGTATACTTAATTAGGAGATCTAATCCTAATTCCCCAGAAGTTGGGACACTAAATTCATTTAATTTCATAGAATTGTTTAGCTTGGAAAAGATGTTTAAGATCATTGAGTACAGCCGTAAACCTAACTCCACCAAGTCCACTACTAAACCATGTCCCTGAATGCCACATCTACATGTCTTTTAAATGCCTCCAGGAATGGTGACTCAACCACTTCCCTGGGCAGCCTGTTCCAGTGCCTGATAACCCTTTCAGGTTGTCAAGAAATTTGTCCTAATATCTAAACTAAACCACCCTTGGTGCAACTTGAGGCCATTTCCTCATCCTGTCACTTGTTGCCTGGGAGAAGAGACTGACCCTCATCCATCTACAATCCCCTTTCAGGTAGCTGTAGAGAGTGATAAGGTCTCCCCTGAGTGTCCTTTTCTCCAGGCTAAACAATCCCAGCTCCCTCAGCTGCGCCTCACAAGACTTGTTTCTATGCAAAAAAGAGGACTGGGATATTTAGAGTTCTCTGGAAAAGCTTTTCCTTTGGTGTTGGTTAAGATATACCAAGAGCTCTTTAAAATCTGATCATTCACATAACCAGCATGCCTGACCAAAGCAATAGGAACCCTTTGCTACAATTAAGGTGCTATCATTTTCTTGTGTACTTTAAATTGAAGCTTGTATAGATATGTCAGATTTTTAGACTTGATCAGAAGTTGTACAGAGCTATGTTCTTAAATTAAAGTCCAAGTTGTTGTTTCTGAGAGTGACTTAATAGCAGTAACCTTATGGTTAATCAACCATGTAGTAAAGTTCACTGTGCACTTACTGCAGTGTAATTATAAAGTGAGCAAAAATATAATTGATGCATTTTGTCAATCTGTATAGCTGCAAGGTACTTTTTCAAAGGTTATTTTTTTATTTGGATAAAATAAATTAATGCTGTTTTGGCAATTATCCTTTGACTTCAGAGATTTTACTGCTGATTCAGGTAAAACTATGTGATAGATGAATAAAGATTATAAGAATTTAAAACTACAAAAAACCTTCCACAACAATCAGTGGCTCTGCCCTTGCAGCATAAAATCATTCTGAAAATCACTGAAAATACAGCAAATCTCAGTGTTTAAAGTAGTTTGAAACTGAAAGGGATTTTTTTTAATACAAAATAGCACTTTTAAAGTGCCTCTTAATTACTAGCACTGTTGTTTGTTATACAGCACAACTACAGTGCTATGACAGGATTTTTCCTGTGAGCATTGGCTCAGACAGTGGATGAGCTTGAACTTGCTTCCATCCCATCTGTGAACAACTGAAGGAGACAGCTCTAACTCTTCAGCCCCCATGGAAAAAGAAATTAAAATATCCATGAAGATAATATATTTGTTGGTTAGGTGTGTCATCTTTGCTCCTTATCCCATGTTCTCTGCCAGTAATAAAGAATCAGCATGATTTAAAATTGTGTATTCATATACAGAACAAGGCTATAAGGCTGTAGTTCTGCTATTTCAGTAATTTTTTGGCTACCTGAAAGTTTGTGAATGCAGCCAAAAGCTAGTGGTGGACCTGTCTCATCCCTTTTATATTCCTTCTATCACAGCACAGTCCCCACAGCAGATAAGTGGGACATGGCAACTTGAAGGAAATAAATCTTTTTGCACATGACCCTGTGACTTTCCAGGGTGTAAAATATATAGAACCTGGGATTTGTAGAAAACGAGGCAGAGGAGAAATGACCACATGCTGCAAGGCTGCCTCCTACATTTCCACCCTGTTGCATTCAGTAACCTAGTCTTGACTGCAGTTGATAATCTTAATAGATTCATAGACACTGTTCTCATTTAAAACTATACCACTGTTTACTGGGAAAAAAGTAAGGACCTAATCTTATACTTGACAGGGAAAACAACCTGAAACAGAAGGTATGAAAACATAACTACTTCCTGGCTGAGACACACTGTGCACATCCACTTCATCTGAAGCAGATGGATTGGCTTAGCCCCTACAAGTGCACAGAACAATGGACTGGGTCCATTTCAGGACAGGGTTCACATGTCACGTGTGAGATGAGCTGAATCAATTTAAGAAAAAATCATACAAGCACAAGATTTCTCCATGAAAACTGTTTTTCTGTTCTCATCTTTTCAGCAGGATGTAAAGCACTGCCTGGACAACTCATTTCTTTCTTAAACTGATTATCTTTAATTGAATTATAGCATTAAAGGTGAAATATATACTGGTAAAAATGTCTTAAAACAGTCTGATTTACTTCTTATTTGCAGTGGAACTAGCTATACTACCATGATCCTCAGCAAAAGGGCTGTAAGTTTTCAGCCTGTACTTCTTCAAATGCCTAGGTCCATGGGAGTATCTCTCAGCTGACTTTTACCATGTATAATTCCCAACTGAACCTCAGTGCATGTCGAGAGGGATCATTCTCCCACTGAATGAAGTTGCAAAGTATTATTCATTTTCTATGGGACAAGATTAAATCTCAGAATTAGGCAGACAGCATGTGGTGAAGCCTACTCAGCCCAGGAGTATGTACACACCTGCATGCGTTAATGTGGGTGGAATCACTTTTGTGAGGGATAAATCATTTGCTGTTAATCCCTGCTTTTACAGGGATCTCCAGGAAACAAACTCATAAACTGGCTATGTTTGTGGATAGCCTGACGTGACGCTGCTGAAGCCAGCTAAAGTGGGTCAGTTTACACCAAATAATTGCCTTTGCCCAGCCTCTCCTCAGCCGAGTCCTCACCCACTCACCACGGTTGACCCAGCTTATGGAAAGGCCAGACCTGTGCTGTTCCCTCTGTGGTGTCTGGTGAGATGATGAAGCTGTGTGATGGTGAACTCATTAGGTAATGTACCAACCTCAGTTACTGGGCTGAAGTGATCCTCCCTCTTTCTCTTCTCCATAAACCTTTAGCGACTACTAAGTCATGAAGAGTTATAAAGAGTGAGACTCTTTATGAAAACAGCATGTGGGGCTTTGCAGTAAACTTGGCCAATTTATTCCCTTAATGAAATTAGAGCCAGAAAAAGCTGCATTCACATGCATAAACTGCATTGAAGTCAACTTCATGGCTTAGGCACATATGGGAAAAAAATAGGGACCAATATTCATATCAACACTGTGTACAAAAAAAAAGAATTTGTGGAATTAAGAATAAAACATGAGGCAATTTGTTGACTTGCCCAGGGAATATATGGGAGTGACAAATGTGTAGATTATTCTAAGGTTGTTTTTAACTGTCATTATCAGATCCAAGAACTGCATATAAAAGCATGCAGTTCTTCACATGCTAAAAGTATAGTTTGCTCAAACAATTCTAAAATATTCAGTATTCTTAAGATTAAATATCTGAATATTGCTTCTGAAGGAACAGCTGTCAGCTTAAATCTAAAGTCTAGTTTGTTTACTGGCTGTATTTTATATCTGTTAGAAAATGACACCAAATGGCAATAAAATTGTTGTAAGTATTCTACTGGGGAATATAAATGCCCTTTGGTTACAGTGTACATATCTTTATACATAATTCCAGTATATTTTCCCTAGAATTATGTTAAATATGTAAAAAGCCTTTTCTCATAAAGGTAAAAATGCTAGATGTTTCCAAGCTGTAATTTAGCATTAGTGTCAAGATTGCTTCTGAAAATAAGCTACGGTTACTGTTTCATTCTTTTTAAGTGTCACTCAGCATATCATATCTGATCTTGTATTCAAAATAAACTTATATGATTTTATTCACTTTTCCAGAAGTGCAAGAGGGTTTAGACATAATTTATAGCATATGGATTGATGTAAATAGCTTAAACTAAGTAATTGGCTAGTCACCTACGCTGTCTTATCCTATTACTACCAGGTGCTTTTCAAGTAATTAGGGAAAACAGATCTTTTTTATGCAGTAAGTTTAAATTGGATGAATCCTTGACATTTGTGAAGGTTTATTTGATAGATAAAATCATACTATACAAAAACTTTCTCTACAATGCTGAGGTTTACTAGGCCTATAATAAGAAACTGATTTTTTATTGAGTTAAAGAGACTTATCTTTGTCCTTTTAATAAGAAATCAACTCCAGTCAGCAAAAGTTGAGATAAAAATCACCAAGTTGGTGTTATCACCATGTGGACAGCAAATACATACCACTATCATTAACTTTTCTGTGCATGGATTTAAAATACATTTAAAATACTAAAATTCAATAATTTCCTGTATATTAAAATAACATCAGATTAATGAATATAGAAAAGCATGAAAAAATGATTTATTTTGAGAAGGTCATTCCTTGGTTAGCCAAGACTTAAATCAAATTACTATAAAGGAGAAATATATCATAGGTAAGAAGGAAAATGATTTTTACTGCATGTGAATTCTTTAAGTTTTACAATGCTTATGATAAAAGGACTGCACCTACAAGTTTAACCTCCATAATTTTTATGCTGCACATTTAAAAAAAAAATCTTTTTATTTAACATTTTTAGGGCAATTTATACATGCCACCTGGTACTTAATGCTCCTTTTAAAACAGTTAGTTTTGCCTCATATTTATGAAACCTATAAAACTACTTTTCATACCAAGCATGAAATTTCTAGTTATACCAGGAAAGCTGGAGCTCTAATGGCTATATCACACTTAAAGTTTTAAACATTTTAAAGAGGTTATTGCATATAGAGACATTTTTTCCAGCTAGTACTTCTACATACAGCACTAAAAACTTGGCCTTAATTATTTGGAAAAAAAAAAAAAAAAGGAAATTATTAGTAAATTTAGTGGTTTGGCTCCTTGGATAAAATTAAGTTCACATTGAATTGCTTTGCTGAATTAGGGCTATAAGAAAATCTTGCTTTGACTGAAATATAGAATAGTAGGATGAGGTCGTAAATATACAGTGAATTCCTTATGAGCATCCAAGGACTTTACAGCAAGATTATGCAAAATTTCTCCTATGCCTGCCAAACAACATTGAAGATACAGAAACGTATTCGAGGTTGAAGTCACCAAGAGCTGAACACACAAATTTGAGAAAGAATTTGGCCTGGTGATTTCAATACTGTTCTCATGCTAGTGAGTTTGGCAAGCAATACACTGCCTCAGATCTCGCGAGCCTACACGCGCACCTCAGTCAGCTGAATGCTAAGAATCTACTGCTTATGCTGGTGGTGCCCTCTGAACAATGTCTACATTTGCAGAGGCTTTTTCAAAATTATTATAATATCTGTGCTGTTTTCCACCCAATTGCTCATGTCTTCCTATTATACATATTTCTGAAGAGCACCTACCAACATCAGCAACGGTCATACTGTAATGACACAAGGCATAACACACCTGATGGGGAGATCTTAGTCCCCAGATGCTTGAATTATGAGGTTCCACTGCAATAATTAGGAATAAGTGTTATGGCTCTTTCAGGTATGATTCCAGAAAGTCACATAAACTAAAAGTCAGTCTTTTCATTTTGTTATCCTCAGAGTTTGCCTTCAGAGTTTCTTAATAAAAGTGAACAAACAAATAAAAGGTTACACTGAAATAATTAAATTTTCACCCTTGGTATGTTACTGCAACAAAAAGCATGATTGTTTTGCAGGAAGAAGGTGCACGTAACCCCCAGTTCCTAGATGCTGTTGAATTACTCCTTGTGTTCTACAGGCACTAGTCCACCTAGAAGAGAGGAAGAATAAGGGAAAGTCGGTTGTTTTCTTGCTCTGTGGACTCTGCAGACAAGGTAGATGTATATACAATGGTAGGACATGTAACTATTGCTGTAGACCTCTCCCGTTCTTACAGACCATGTTCCTATGGTCCCAAGGTAGCACTTTGTACAAATATCTTGTCTCTGGTGAGGAGAAAGAGGCTTGCTGATCTTGCAGAAAGAGGAAAGGCAGCTGTCTATGACAGAGATAGAGAATCAGTGACAATCTCTGCCCTCACAAATGTCGAAGAAGAGCCCTTCCTCCTTCCCCACTTCTGGAATGGTGAGGAGAGGAACAAGAAAACCCTCTTGTTTCTTCTGGTGTAGTGTTGTAATTATTCTGTCAGAAAACAGACAAGATTATGAAATTATATTATGTAGGCAAATTTCTGGAAAAAAGAAGTCTTATTTACACTAAAGAGTGATCCAGCTAATTACATGGAAGCTGACAATGATTAAATTTAGAATAAGAGGAAAGTTCTGACCAAATAGACTGTAAGTATCCAGAAAAATCTTTCCATTGAATCACTGGGAACAAAATACCTAAACTAGACTAGAGTTAGGTAAACTAAACTACTTGAGTCTTTAGAACTAGCTCTAAATATTCAAACTCAATATTTATACACAAGTTATGAACAGAGGCAGCAGACTGAAAAGATTATCCCAAGAAGCCCAGGTAGCCTTTTATCTCCTACACCTTAAAAGCTATACATAAGGTTGCAATACAACCCTTCAGCTCTAAAAATTTTCTAACACCACTCAAATACCACTGCTTGTCTGGCTTCAGTAGAGGCAAAAAAACTTGTTCCTGATGGGTGACAACAGCAGCAAGTGGTAAAGCTCAGGTATATTTTACCCCATGGCAGCAAACTTCTCACTAGTCAGTGGATAGTGTTAAAGTTCGTTAAGTAGTCTTAATTTGGAACTGAAGGAGAAAGCTCTGACCCATAAAATACACAAATGTATAATAACATCTGTTATTAGCTAAATCTAAGATCTGTATGTAGGTTTTACCGCAATTATTAGTTAAGCACATTTCTTACATGTAATTGTATTTAGTTCTACAAGTAAAAATGCTGTAAAGCATGCATTGATCCTCTAAATTAGACATGCAGCTTTCAAGACGATGGTATAAGACTCAGTCATGTGGATTTTAGGGATAGATTATGTTGTGATCTGATGTGGGAAACTGTAAAGAAGTGGGTTGAGCATCCTTATTGTGCAGTGCTCACTTTGTCGATGCTGGAAGCTTGTCAAAAACTCACCTGGGAAAACAAAACTGCATTTTGTGGGAATGCATTTCTCCTCTCTCAGAAATACAGAAGGGATTAATGAACTGAACCAGTGCACTGGGATAAGATTGCCTTGGGTGTTCAAAGAGCCTCCTTCCACAGCCTTGTGGAAGTTGAACGAAACCTCTCAGCTAAAAAGCTGAGAAGAACTTAATTGGGAAAAAACATTCCACAAAGAGCTACATTTGTAACAGGCACAAAGTAGGAATTGGGCTACATTGTTGACTTCAACCAGGGAAAAGGTGTTTAAGCAAAAGTCTAGGCAATTATTTATGTGCAGAGCTTCTTCAACAGACTTAGGCATGGACTTGGATTTGCTGGTTTCTTTGTTCCAGTAATTAAGTTCTACTTCAGGTAGGTCACGTGCCTTCTCTTGTTTTCTTTGGCCAGCTCGAAGACTCTGGTGTCTTCACTCTGGTGAATCACAAGTTTCCTGGGCAGAAAATTGTGTTTGGATTCCTTGAGGACAGTTTCCTTTAAATTAAATTTACTTTAAAAAGCCAAGTAGGGCAAAGACATTAAGAATAAAATCTTTAATAAAGAAAAGAGCCTTGAAAAATTGAAACAAAGGAGCAGAAGCAATGTTTGTCTTATGCTGGAAAAAGGTACTTGAACCCCGACCTTAGAAGTGAGCAGTTGAAAACATTGTACTTTATAATTTCTGCCAGTGTTGGTAAAGAGATCTCCATTGTGATGCTCCCAGTTCTTATCTGGGTAGGTAAAGTGATATTCTTTGACTCTACTTTCTCTTAAATGTCAATCTTTTTTTAATAGTCTCTCAACAGAAGACCAAAGGCAAAAAGGAAATGCAAATCTTCGAAGCACTTAGAATAAAAATGAAAAAACAAGGAACAAAATGCAGCCTATGAAACAAGTAATGGGTGATACTTCTCTTTAGTACCATCCTATATTGTCTTTTAGTGCACAAGCTGCTAAAAATCTGACAACATCCAGGATTGAATCTAAAACATGCAAGATGCCAGTAAGTAATCTATCTGTGCCTTAGCTCTGTGTATCTGAGGACAAACTAAGTGAATGACCATACTAGCTGTATAATAAATGTGCACAATACTTACTTTGTATATTTATATATATAATAATTCCTGTACAGAATGACTTTATGTGGTTCTAAGTGAAACATATTTATAAATAATCTCTATGTGTGTAGTTTCAATGTATATCTTACATAATTACCTTTAAATGGCTCTATAAACAATCCTAAATTGCTACTCTGCACCGCAAAAGCATTAACTCATTGACTCTACTGTTTCAGAGCAAGGTCTTCCTATGGAAGATTTCAGTGTGTATTTTGGGCAGGGTCAGGCAGGCCTGTTTTCCTGTTTTGATGCTGACCTAATTCTGAAGTGCTCCTCTTTGCCTTCAAAATCTCAGTGAGGAGCCTGCTTGGACCTACCTCAATGATAGCCCCATCAGGCAGCCGGAGGAAGTGCCTGTAGAGCTCCCGGAGGCCGCTGAGGTGAACGGTATACACAGAGACGTGAACAGTGGTGCTACCTTTCAAGCTGGCTGCAGAGTCAGGGATTTCATCCTGGTGCTGGAGGTCACAGCTGGAGACATCAGGCTGGCTGGCGTGGTCCTTCCAGATGTAATCAGACACTGCCACCTAGTGAGACAGAGGGTCCCCCCCGCCCCCAGACACACACACACACGCACACAGTCCCCCACCCCCCACCAAAGGAACATATTTAATTAACTTCTGGCAAGAGCTTAACCGATTTAAAATGATTTTACAATAAATCTGCAAAGCCTGTACCATATGCAGTGCTTGCACACAGTTCTCTACTACATATTTTTTTATGACATAGATCTAAATAGAGGAGATAGACAAATCCCTAGTGTATATTCTATAAAGTTAATTCTGCACAGATGAAGCTGTAATTGACTCCCGTATTAACCAAAAGTAGGGAGATCAAGCAGGGTAGGTTAAACAATAAAATGGCAATGCTGATTAAAAAAAAGAAAGCTTCCCAAGAATTTCATGAACGAGTATTTGTATTTCTCTCTCTTTGAGAAGCCTTTGTGCCTGTACCCACAAGCAGTTTTTAGTCTCTGATCTCTGTATAGTATTAAAATAACCTTGTGCTGCTAACAGAATTGTAGATGAGGCAGAGTAAATAAGGTGTATTTTAATGCGTTGTGTAAAGCTAGTTTATTGACACAGTTACCTAGTTTCCTAGTTTGCTCTAAACAAATTTGCTTTGGTAGGTTTTTGTACCTCCCTGCATCAGTCAGAATTTCCATTTAGCCTTTTTTGTGTTAATTCTTTACACAAGCTAAACAGAATTCAATACTACAGACGGAACACAGTACACAGCTTAAGCACCCTTTATACTTAAATGAAACTGAGGATGAGAAGCATTATTTTTATATTCCCCCTGAAGTGCAAGCTTTTTAACCTTCCACTTTTGCAAGACCTTTTTTGTCACTCACTTTCTCCCATGAGATACTGATCCTGTTAATGGAAGGGACTGGTGATATTGCTACTTGCTTACAATCCACTGGCATGCTCTTCCCAAGCACTAGTTAATGTAGAGGAAATACCTCTTTTGCTGGTTTAGCATATGCCTTTTCTTTCAAGAAAATGTATTACACTGCCTGAAATCATTGGAATTCCACTCTGAAGTTGGCTAAAGAAAAGCTCTAATTTAAGGTAGGTATATCAAAACCTTCTTTTGCATAGTTTTACTTTTACTTTTGGCTGAAATTAAGAGCTCAGATTCTTTTAAGGGATCTCAAAAATCACCGGACACAAATTTTTCCCCTCACTTGGGAAAAGTTAGATTTAGCTCAGTTTGCTTGTGTTCCAGTTCATGTTTCCTTAGCTGTTCTTACGCATTACGAGGAATCCTGTAACTAGCACAGTGTGTCAATGCCACAATCCTGACGTGCATGCTGCTATTCTGAGCAACTGCCTTAGGAGAGGATTTGTTTTAGGTGAATTAAGAAACCAAGATCACGTACAGGAAATTATCTCCAATTCTTTTCCAGGAATGACAGAACAATAGGATACTTCATTTTAGCACCAGCTTCCATTTGCACCAGTCCTAATCAAATTTTTAGGTTTTAAAACGAGGAAAAGCCATCTGAAATTTAAGGTAAAATAAGCACAGTCTGAATTTCCCACACCAATATCTCTGAGGATAAAAGGCTTCCATTCGGGACAACTCATTAGGAACACACAACAACTGTATGGACAGGACAAGCCTTGCATTTTCTTCTGTCTAGCAGATAAGCATGTTTCACATACTCAGCGCTCCATAAGCACTAAGGTGGCCAGTGCTCTCATGAAAGTAGGAAAGTAGCTTCCGTTGGGACAGTATTGGCTACAGCATGGACAAGCAGCTGCAGGAACTATCACACCAGAGCTTGTGAAATGAGAACAAAGACCCCGCCATGGTTACCCCCTTCTCATCCCCATGTCTCACAACCAGGAGCTCTGAACTGTCCAAGTCAAGACCACCAAGCCTTGTGTCTCTTCCCTGATCTATGACTTCAGGAAGGAGAAGTGGCTGGGAGACTCAGCTCAGAAACTGTCTTCAGCAAACACAATGATCTCTGTTGTGATCCTCCTTTTATGCCAGGTGCATTTTCACCTGTACTGCTAGCTTCCTTTCTGCAAAGTGTTTTCTTACCTTCTGTTCCACACCTTCCCCTGCTTCTTCTCTGACCTTTATCTTATCCCACTTTCATTGAATCTGCTTGATCTTCTCTTGTGTTTGTCCCTACCAACCAGTAAGGGGCTTTTTTACCATGTTTTTTGCAAGTTGTGGATCCTTCCCTGTGAACACTGCATCTTAGCATCTTTTTGCCCATTTGAGCTGTGAGCTCTGGGGGCAAAGATATGCATGCTATGTTTGTCCAACACAGAGGAGAGCATGGACCTTAGACCACCTTCCCACAAATAAATTACTACCTATATTTTCAATCAGTGTCAGAGTTGAGTGTAATTTACGGCATAAAATTACTGTGCAGGGAGCCAAAGCCATGTCTCTCAAATCTTTGTGCTTGAGCAAACCTTCACCTTGCCAGGGCAAAGACCTCCTTTGGAAGTTCCTGGCTCCAGGTGCAATCCCTGGGGCACTATATCCATATGGGACCAGGTATGGCATGAGAAGTCTCTGCCTTGCTACCTCCCCGAGAGCAGACAATTCTGCAGGGTAGTGGGAGTACACAGACCCCCCTGATCTGTTGTCACTTTTCAAGATCTGGTGAACTCCCTCTGAGGACTTTTATGTGACAAACCAAGAGAACATGATGATATTGTTCAGCATGTCCTCTCCTCCTCAAAAGCACAGACTGATCATCAGACAACTGAGAGGGAAAAAACACCACCAAAACTGATCATATGGTGCTGAGTTGAGTAGCTTTGGTCCAGGGTAGGCACAACTAGAAAGGAAGGAAACAGGATGCTTAGCTGGAACATCACCCATTGACCCTTCTTCAAAATCACCTAGTAGTGTGAGTTTGCCTGAAGGCAGCCTCTGAAATATGTGGTTGGATATAACAGTTGAAAACCAACCTCAGGAAAGGAAAAAGCAGCGCTGGGTGTGGCTGTGGATTTAGAGACCCCAGCTCAGAAGGACCCTTCAATTCCCTCCTTGCTAAAACCATCTGAAAGTATTTGGCAGACAGATGTCCGCTGCCTTGAAACTTTCAAAACAAATTTCTGCGAAGTGATAGGTCACTAGAGAGCTGCTGTGGCCTACATAACCTGAAGTAAGCTCTAGAAGTAAACTCTACTGTCATCTGAAATTTCTATCATTAAGTTAATCAAAAATGTCCATTCATTTCTACAGGAATACAATATGAGTTAATAAATCCACAGAGACAGGCTAGTCAAGAGACTGTGCATATAGGACATGTCAGAGAAACTGAAGTTAGGAATGATCTAGATTCACAAGGGCTGACAAGAAACCACAAAATGCCACAGCAGTGTACAGTAATCCTTAAACGAAATTCATCTTTCAGCAGAAAAACACATTAAGGATGGTAATTCAATGATAAAAGAGGCAGGCCAGAACAGGTTCAAATGCTGAATATTTCACAACATAACTTAATTAAAGCGGGAGTGTGAGGCTGTTAATCACTTTATAATAGTTCAGCTTGAAATGAGGTCTAATGTGAATGCCCTTATAGTTTATTTGTTTATATTACTATAATCACAAAATGTTACATTGACCTAATGCAAATGTCCAGTTTTCACCGGCCTTTATTATGTTGCCTTTTTTCTCCTTTTGATCGTCCTATCTTTGTGCAAGTACGTGAAGGGAAGAACTGCAAGGAAGGGTCATAAATTTAGGTCAGATCAGATGATTCAGTAAGTCTCATGTGGTTTTAAGTCTTATTAATAATTTTAATACATTCTTCCTTGACAACAATTATTTCAATCACTGCTCCTTTAACGTATACTGTGATGTAAAAATACACAGGTTTTTAAAAGAATGGAACACGCTTCTCATACAAAGAAGGTAAATTATGTCAACCCTTTGAAAATTACAGTACATAACCTAGAACAAAAGACAAAAATACAGATGCAAGTAAAAATACAAATGTATTTTGTTGTATAACTATATCATGCCATACCAAGTGTATAAAAATATGGTATTGAAGTAGAACATGATAGCATTTTAACCCCAAATATATTAATAAATGCATATTTATAAATACATTACACACTTGAGGCACAGCCATTTAATATTAATATTTCCAACATCAGTTTACAGAAAATGCCATGCTAGTGCATAAAATATACTATGACGTTTTCTATTGTTTGACAGTTTTTGTGCAAGAAGAAAGGAAAAGATATTTCCTCAGATTTTTCTGAGCTAGAGTGGGAATAAAAAGTCTGACTTTTAGTGTCTTATAAAGAGGCATCAACATAAAAAAGTTCTTTTTTAAAAGTTGAGAAATATACATGTCTGTCCAAACACTTGATTATGATTAGTACCGATTCTTTATTGCTTGCAGCATTATTGTTAGCAATGTCATGTGAATCAATTCTAGCTTCATGCATTCCAAAATGTATAAAAAAATTGTCTGAAAACATCATTCAAAGAAAATGCATAAAATGAGCAATATGGACCAAACTGACCAGTTGAGAATGGGTGGAACTGAAAGCTGATCATGACAAATAATTAGCAAAAGTTACAAACTGTTACCTTTAGGCAAAAAGGCAGAAGTGTCGAAATTATAGGGCGAAAAAAAAGACATCAAATATCGAGGGTGCTGTATTTACTTCAGATAACTTTCATAAACATTGTAAGTGCATTTTCTGTGGTAAGAGTTGTAAATACGGGAATTAACGTCCCGGAGGCAATCTTTGTTAAACCAGTGTAGCTCTACAATTAAAAAAAACCCAAAAGCTGGCTAGTGCTAACCTTCAGGGGAAGTACAGCATCCCTTAGGCATTTCAAACCCCATCTCTGACATGCTGTTGCTAAAAACCTTACCAGCAACTCCAGGAAAAGAAGAATTTACATGAAAATGTCTAAAAACACGCTTCCCGCCTGTGTCAAAGGCACCTTGGTGGCATCTAGGTCTGGGTGAGGCTTTCACTGAACCTCATGCAGAATTAGCTGTGACAGTGGGGAAGGTTTCCAAGCCACTGTAGGAAAGATGGGGTACTTTATAAGATGTGAAAACCAACTCGGCATGAACAAGCAAAGCTATTAGGATACCAAAATCATACCATCATGAGAAAGTCATGACTAGTTACACCAATGCTCCCCGTATTTAATCCTTACGTATATGAAGTATCTGCACATACTTATACATATACAGTGTACTTTGGTGGAGTGATAGTATGTGCTTTCATGCCAGGGGCAATAACAAAGCATGTAAATGTCTCAGTTTAGTGAAAGTCTTTGGTGGGCTGCTGGCAGAGGACCCATTCCAGGTATGCATGATATAACAGCCATACTCTGACTTCCAGAGCCAGATCAGCAGCAAATGACTTTGAACAAGTGTGACATCCCCACCTATGACTGCCCTTAGTAATTCTGCAGATAGATAACTTCTTTCTAAATTGTCCTATTTATGAACATAATGGACCAGCATAATGGACCAGTAGTAGCTGGGAATTGTTTATTTCAGTCAAATTATGAATGCCTGAAGCATTGTTGTTACAGTCTTACCTGATTTAGTTAAATAAACTGACATGAACAGACTAAATGATGAAAATAACCATATACAGAGAATAACTTCTTTGTAAATTACTAAAGAGAAATTCCAGAATAGATTTATGGAAAGCTGCTTAGCATCAGAACACTAGGAAACAGCAGAGGATCTTCTTGTTTCTGATTTGTGATAGCATCATATTTATAAATATGTCCAATAAACAACAATGCAGATATTTTCTAGAAGAGGATTTTCATCTCCTGCTTTTAGATGTTAAAAAGTGTAGCCACATATTTCTTAGCCACAGTGTACTTGTTTCTAGTGTAGTCTGCTGCTTACCATCCCATCTTTTTAGATCTAAATCTTCTGTGGTTATAAGTCTCCACATTTAAGTTGTTCTTAAAAAATACACAAATGTAGAAATAGACTCTTCCAAACAATAATAAATTTGGGGAAAAAAATGTCATCTGAAGAATTAAGTCAAGGAAAACTGATTCAATGCAGCAAAAACCTTAGTGAGTGAAAATTAAAGACCGCAGCTTTCTCACATTTCCTTGTGCATAGCAGTGCCTTTGTCCATTGATTTGCCCTAAGGAAAGGAGATAAAATACATTCCCTTCCTATTCCAAAGAATCCTGCTGTATTCCAAGCCCAGAATGGGTTTGGTTCAGATGGGCAGAAGAAATCTCTCTCCATGCCTCATTTCCCAAATGTTATAAGGGATGCTGGAATCAGTTACTTAAGAAAGCATCTTCAGTAACTTCAGATAGACAGGATTTTATATACAAAAGTGTTTAGGAAAAGGTTTTTTTCCTGTGGAAGTCAGGATTTTAATGCATACAAGGGCATATCTGTGTAAATAAGAACGTCTGCTATTCATTATCTGCTCATCAACATTTGTTATTCATTACTCATCTGTTTACAAATGTAATGCAGTCAGAAAGCAGAAATAATACTATATGACTTTGGTGACCAAACATACACCAGAAACAACAAATAGTAAATAGATCCACGGAGCAGTTCAACTTATGGGGTAAAATTTGCCCACAGACCACATTCTGCAAAAGTTTGTGAAAATAACCCTGACAGATCTGTAAACAACAATGTATTTCAAAAATAATATGTAAATGGAAAACAAAGGAGCTAAGTTTGTCAATTAATTTATTTGGAATGAGCATTTTATTTTATTTTTACTGTTTGGATTGATTAAATGCAGAGAAAAGACGATTAGAAGAGATAAGTCTGTGTTCACAGATTTTCATTCAACATGTCCAAGACCCTGTGCATTCAAGATGTATGTCTGGGTATGAGATATGCATTTATTCACCTGTGACTTGCATCAGATAGACAGATCTGTTCCTGGCAGCTAAATAACATTTTTAAACCTGGATTACTATACGGACAGCAAATCAGCTGAGAACTTAAATACATTGGACTAGTGGCTTCTACTTGCATCGTCTTCAGCTTCAGAAAATTTCCTCCTGTGAAGGCACCAGAATAGTGCCAGTGGGGTAGAGCATAGTGTGGACAGTGGAGGGTATCTTTTGTCGAGTATCTGATCAAGTCTGAATTTTAATTTCTTTTTTTTTTCCTTCAAACAATTGCAAAATTACTCTAGGTTTTAATAAGAATCAAAGTCTTCCTATTTTGCCTGCTTAGACCCAGCTTTCTTTTCAAGCAGATGGAAAGGAGCTAGGAAAAAGAAGGTGAAAGTGAAAAGCAAACTTCAACACTTTGGTAAAACATAAGTGAACATCTGAGAAGCATTGTTGCCCCCTTTTAGAAATACTGTAATTTTTCTCTGATCTTTCAAAAGTCCTAATGAGTATACTGACTACTCCAGGACAGATATTAATTATTAGCAAACATTTACCACAGAAGCATGTAGAATCTCTCACTCACACTGCAGCCCCAGTGTTCCAACATCTGTAGAGACAGGTAGAAATGGACTGCCTGGAGAACAAAGAGTTAGCAATCTATGTTGAGATCAGAGTAAGAGCTGTATTAGCACATACATGTGGCTTTTTGCTTTAGCTGTTTCTAAATTATCTTATCTAATTTTCCAAATAATCACCAGAAATCAGATGCTTTCTTGCAGACATCACAGCAGAGGTAGGTCATGGAGGAAGAACTGAAGGAAGAAAGTTTCACAGAGATCTTCCTGGCAGGGTAGAGGGTAGTGGAAGGACCTGATATATTTGTGTAAGCTTTCAAGTTCCATGGCATTAAAACAAATGCTGGTTTCATTATAGAAAAGAAGGGAAGAAAATGAAGATGGCAGAGGTTTGGGTCTTCTGCTGTGATCAAGACTGGCATTCTCCATTCTCATCTCATCCCCTCTGCCTTCTTCACCCCAAGGATGTTCTTTCTGCCTCTCAATTGCAAGCTCATCAGAACCTATTCCAAAAGTGCCTCAATTGCTAAGGCATTCCCTTGTTGTCAGTTTACTCCTTTTTCCTCCTGCACCAGAGTTTTATTTTTAGCTCTTGCAAATCTTTTAACTATGCCTAACACTGATGTTTCTCTAGAAATCTAGAAGTGGAAATCCACTGTTGCAAGCAGATAAAAAGTCAAAGGTTAAGGGCAGTTTGCATAAGCCTTCAACAGGGTGTGCAAACCAGTTGGGTCTGCAAAACTTGTGAAAGTAACTTGCAAGATCAGGCTGTCTCCTGGGGCTCTCTGAGTGTACCAAGAGCCTCTCAGCAATGCCTTCTTCCCTGCCTCAGTTAAAAAAACAGATAGCAGGAATTCTTCTCACAATAATATTTTCCACTTGCAGCATACTATTGCAAAAACAGCCTCCATTGTGGTATTTCAGCAGTTCTGTCTTCAGTTCAAGCAGAAACCATTAAATGTACAAAAAAAAAATTTACAAACAAAGTAAAAATGACTGCTAGGAAACCTAGTAAATTGTTTATGGTACAGCTTCAAGTTTTGGGCAAAGTTGTGTCATGATTTTATGCATGCAAGAAAGATTCTGTTTGCATTTGATTTCACCTTAACTAGTTTGCTTTTCCTGAATGAAAAGTTACTGTCTGAGATATCCAGAAACAATTGTACTGTATTACTGAATTTGATGTGCTTGGTTTGTTAAAAAATGGTTTAGTGTACTGTGACCAATTGTCTATTATAATGAAACTTATTATTAATGGAGTATATTTTTATATCCTAATATTTTCAGTCTCAGAAGATAGCAGAGTTCAGCATCCGATAAACATGTAATTGCATTTTTCTTTTCACACAGGACAGATTTCAACTTCTGAACCAGCAGTCAACAAAGATTCCCCCAGCTGCTGGGGAAAAAAAAAAAAAAGTAAGTATTTGTGAAGAAAGGCATAATAAGATCAGAGGGAAGCCTGTCATAAAAATGCACATTGCATAATACATGATGGATCAGTTCTATTATTTAACTTTTGCATAGATATAACAATACAGAGATATGCTAACCACCATAGTCAGCATTAATTTACAGTGGGAAAAATAATTAGAATCTCACTTTTTCTGAAGAATGGAGTGAAAATGTAAACAATGCTTCCCTCCAGGCAAGTGCTTTATCAAGTTGACAGGTGCATTTGAATTTCCATGGGTGGGGGACATAATAGGTTATTTATGTGTCATTTTAATAGAAAGGTCCAACCATCAAGATGGACAGGAGACTTTATCAGTACTGCTGTTTGCAACTAATCCACCAATTTAATACCCCATGAAAATACCTGCAACAAAACCTGGACATTTTTCTTTTCCACTCCATTATAAGCAAATCAATATGGGTGCTATTCATCTCAAATCTTTGGCTCAGCAGGTACCCACCACACAGAGCTCTTCACAACACCGGTGCATTGGCACAGCCATATAAACATAGAGACTTTGACTTGTGGTTCAGTCAATGACTCCACAATAGGACTGCAAAAGTGTGCTTGGATCATTAGTTCACCCCCAAATAGAGGTTAGTAAGAAGAAAATCTTGTTGCTTTTTCCTTTTTCTTTATTTTGAGAGGAAGAAGATGACAACTCACAAAGCTGTGGCATGGGCCCTTGCAGGAGGGTATCTCTACTAGTCTCTACCAGACTTCTCTGATGTCTTCTTTACTTTCCTCTTGGAGTAGGAGTCTCCCTATAGTAATGGTAGCTGTTGTATGGGCCAAAGAAGCAAGCCACCTGCACTGCATACTGCAGGTAGTGTTTCCCTGTCATGTCTGTGGGCTGAGACCTGTATTGAATGAGCAGCTGTAACAACTCGCACAGAACAGAAAGACAGCTCTCCCCCACAATTTGGGTACAAACAAAACCCAATCCTGCCAGACACTTCATTATCCCATGAATGTAGTGACAGATTTGTCTTGGAAACCTTGACTTTTGACCGAGGTTACCAGTTGCACTGGTCTCTTGAGAACTGACTTTTTTCTGTGTGGTGGTAGTATTCACATCTACAAAAACATGCATATAACTTATTGTTCATATAAAAAACCTCCCAAACCTTGCTTAATCACTACACTAATAATTAAATATCCTAGTACAGACAGCAGCATGTTTTATTTTTAACACTGAAAAATCCAGCACAAATTTTAAGACTTTTTGATTCCTATAATTACATTTAAAATAGCCACTCCCTAATTTTCACAGACAGGGGGTATATCCCTGGTTGGAGAATAGCCACAAGCCAGAAAAACATCATCTATCTCCTAGATGTAACATGTTTCTTTACACAGATTTACCACAAAAAAAAAAAAAAGATGCTAAAATGTGTTCTCCAATCACATCTCCACGTGCTTTAGCTCTGCTAAATGTTGCCCTTTTTTGTCCTGTATAGGGTTGTGACATTGATTGACACATAGCCCTGATCTGACCCAGAATAAATCTGGTAGCCACGCTCCAATTTCTTCTTCCCTCCTTGATACTGTCATCTGTACCAGCACAGAGGTTCCCCCTGTACTTGTCTACAAGCTATTGTTGCCACACTTGTAACACAGAGCATATGCTGACAGCCCCCTAGTTCTTCACTGTGTGTGTGCACGCTGTGTGTCTGCAAGTCAAAATCTGGCCCGATCCACACCAGAAAAAAAAAATATTTTCCATTAGAGAATATTAAAAAAAAAAAAAAAAAAAAAAAATATTTCGAGAGCTTAAGGTTTCCATTGTTGTAAGTCATCTGTGTGTTAGAGTTTAGTTTCCAGATTCATGACCGACCAGGGTCTACACGGACTGGAAAGACAGTCCCTGATGAGTTTGAAAAGCCTTAGAATAGATCTAAGAAGGACAGAGGTAATGAGATCATCCACCATTCCCATGTCCACTAAGAAGCATGCTCTAATTCTGTATAAATAATTCTTTTCTAACTAACTCAGGTATGACTCCAGAGACATTACAAGTATGTAACTGGAAGTATCTTCATACCCCCTGGGTAATTCCTAAGACTAGCTACTCCTGAAACTTTTTCCAAAAGCAAGCAATTCATAATGACATAAATTTGATTAAAAACAGACCTGGGACATTTCGTATGCTCAGTCTTTCAGTCTGCAAAGCTCGTGAATCCCTGTGGTTAATTAGGAAATATTACTCATAGTAAGATCCAGTTATAGTCAAATGTATGTTGCCTGAACACAGCATCTTAATAAGTTTCAGGAACAGTCACTGCCGCGTTTTCCTCCCTCTACTTCTAATTTGGTGACCATTTTTCTGGTAGGAGGATGTGGCACCACTTCTCCCACTTGCAGAGAAGGACTACATATTGTCTTTCCTCCCAGGGCATGCAGCTGGACTTCTGACCCAACATGGAAGAGAAGGTCCAACTCCAGGCAAGAGAGGGTTTGCTGCCATATCTGCTCTGCCACGCTGAGAACAAGCAACACAAGATCTGCAATGTGATGTACAGCATAGACACTCCCTGTAGCACCAGCCTGTGGGAACAACTTTGAGCAGCCCAGAGCCGCCATTGAAAAGAGGGAAGCTGAGAGAATGTTGGTGCTGCCTGGGAAATTTATCAGTCATTGCCCTCTCTCCTCAGAGTCATTCAGGAGCTTACCTGAGGGAGGCTGTAGGCCACATGAAATCCCCTGTAAGCTTGGCAGCACTCCCACATGGGACAACAGAGCAGAGCCCTCAGGAAGGCAGAGACGAGGAGAGCACAACTCGAGCCCTCAGTCCACAACAGCACCTTATATTTCACTCATGTATTACCATAAGAGCAAATGACAAGCTATGAATGGTAAAGTGTGGAAAAGAAACCCAAAGGAATTAATTTTACTTAGTCTCAATTGATATATTAAAAGGCTGCTCTGTCTTGGTAGAAAACTACAATAGTAAAAAGATAAAACTGCAGGATACTGGGTTGGCAAAACAAACAAAACTAGAAGTCTAAATTTTGACAAAGTGGATATTGAAAACAAAGATGACTGTTTATTCCCTAATGATTTTGCTTCAATTTGGACAGTTTAATATATGATAGGTTTCTTATTCATTCACGGAACTAATGAGAGATGCTTCTATTTCATACTGGATTTTTGTTACATAGTGAAGATATAAAAAAAGATGAACATTGAAAATTACTTTGCTCTGAGTGAATGCAAGCGATTCAGCTTATGCTACATGGGAGAATACAAAAATTAGCACCTGTAACTGAAACATTTACTTTCAAAAGGGCAAATTTTGAGAAAATTATTCGAAAAAATAACATCAAAGCTTTGAAAATACAGATCTATTGTCTTTTCACCCTTTTTTCTAACTAAATTTTGTGCCTCTTACAGGTGGATTTTTATCACATTATATAAATCTTTAATTTTAGTAGAAAACATAAACTGTATCATAGTTTAGATAATACACTGAAGTAATTTCATATCTCAATAAAAACTTTTTTTTTCTGCTTTTCATGTGTGCTCGTTTCACTGCATCTTTGCCTCTTTTATTCTAGTCTATCTACTTTGATCAGGTAAAACTGGAGTAAGTGACAGCAGCACAGGAATGTATCGTGTCCATACATTTTATGTTATTTAACTGTAACCAGAACATTTCCCCATTGTCATAGAAAAACATATCAATCAACAGAATGCTAAGCATAGGAAAACGTCAATCAAATCAGTGTATTATTCATAAAGAAAAGGGGCAAGTATACCCAAGAGTAGTGTAATGCCTTCTGAATTCAACAGAGTTAATAAACACTTAGCTGATTCTTCTCAAGGATCGAAATCACCAAGAAAAGAGCTGGTTTCTGTATATTGAATTGCCTAAGATTGATATAACTGACTGCTTCAGTTTTTTGGTACCACTAGAAGTCTTACTTTCTGTACTATTTCTCAGCTCTTTGCTAGTTCCTGTTCTCATTATGTGTCTTATGGGGATGGGTGAACCCCATTCAAAGAAAATCAGAAAACACTCAGCACACCTCCTACTTCAAGCACATTTTGATTGCTTGGTTTTAGGGAAATTCTGCCTAAAGACTGCAGGCTTCTTGAAGTCTTAGCATTCAGCAAATGGGGTTGCTCCATTTTTTTCTCAAGTTAAAATATATTTTGAGAAAAAATACTGAGAAAGATATTTTGGGATCTTTTCTGGGTGTTATTCTGGGGAGGATTACTTATGAATTACTTTTCTTTCATATTAAGGAATTATTTCTCATCATTGTAAGAGAATCAGCAGTCTTGCTCGGCTGTCCTCTTATTTAAGCAGTTCCCAGCCAACTGTATCTTGCATTTCTAGTTAACATTACAAATTAAAGATCAGGCTACATTAGAACACAATCAGAGACCAAAAGCACTATTCTGTCTGCCCAGACACTTTGCTTTCTTGAAGCAGGACCAGCTCCAGGCATAACCAAAGCAGCCGGATGCCTGGGATGTGAGTTTTGCCTCTTCACCTACTTTACCTGCAGCAGTGCCCCAACAAGCCAGGCTGGTGGCTGCTACTGCATCCAGGGAAGGTCCCTGCACTGGGACTGCTCCTCTAGAGACAGCAAGAGCCGAGGTAGCTTGAAAGTATCCAACATAATTGTGATGCAGCAGCAGAAACTACCCTGTCCCTGTGGTAGCAGCATCCCATTTCACCTGTGCTGCAAAGAAATCTTGAATTTGACACGCTGTGGACACGGACTGATGACAACAAGGTTTGTTCTTCTGGATGTAGTTTAAAGCAGCCAAGTGCTGAATTATTCTGTCTGGCAAAGAATGCTAATTTGACTCCCAGATCATGTTTTTGGTCCCTTGGAAACTGAGCTATCTTAAACCCTAAAGTGTGATGTTTAATAATCAATTTCACAATCCCATTTTTATTTTCTAGGAAAACACTATTTTTTTCACTATTTGTGAAAAAAAATGGCCTTTTCAACTTCTAGTGCAAATGGATTTATATATACAATAATTCATCAAAATAGAATGGCTGGAAGAACAACTTTAATCTTCTGTGCCTTGAGATGTTGCAGTTCTATTTTCTAGACTTTTGCTTTCCTCGTAGCTTGTTTGTGCCTCACAAATATATTCTGCATCTGATATACATTTCTTTATTGATCCATTTATCTATCTATCTCTCTATCTATCTCTCCAAAATTCTCAGAGATAATTGCATCTCTGCATTCAAAGCTTTCATTTGCGCATCAGTATCTTCTGCTTCTAGTACTCAGGAGACAAAAGAAAAATCATAGATTCACAGAATGGTTTGGGTTGGAAGTGGCATTAAAGATTAGCTATTTCCAACCACCCTGCTGTGGACAGGACACCTTTCACTTGACCAGGTTGCTCAGAACTTCATCGAAATTAGTCTTGAACACTTACAGAGATGGGACATCCACAACTTCTCTAGCCGACCTGTTCCAGTGCCTCACCACCCTCACAGTAAACAATTTCTTCCTAAAATGTTCTCAAAAGTTCCTGGACAGATAACATCCAAGGGAGAAGCAACCCAATTAGGTTCTGGTGCACCATAGTACCTCACATCCTCACATTCCTATTGGTTATTTGTGAATTCCAAGACTGACTGCTTATAGAGTCAGTCACTATGTGGGAATTAAAAAGGAATTGAAATAGGCACTGTTGCACTGCAGTGCTACACAGTCAGTCTCAAGCAGACTTGCAGTGGGTTGAAAGCTCAAAGATGTTGTACAAGGGACTACAATCAAACTAAGAGCTATATTCTACAGCAGGAAGGTATCAGCTGAACTACAAAACCACAACTGTACACCAGAAGAAAGATGCCTAAACTCAGATATTTTGAGATCACTATTATCTTAAATGCTTTAAGTTTATTATTATCAATACCTACTGGAAAAAAAAGACCATGCATCTTTTATGGCTAATTTCTAAGTTGTATTAAGTTCCATGTCTACACTGGTTATATATGAAAAAAAAAAGAAAAGGTACATACCATAAACTTACTACAGATTTTATGGAGAATTTAGACAGCATTAGATGCTCAACTACCTAACGATTACTTGATCCTTGTATCTTGTTCAGATAAAGGATTTAGAAGTAAAAAATAAGGAAAAAACAATTGAAGTGGTATGAACAAACAATGTTGATTTAGAAATCAAGCCAAATATAAAACATTACAATAGCATTTCAAAAAGTTATGTTTGCAATTTAAAATACCCATAGGGAAGACCTGACTTACATTACCAACACTTAATGTATAGTACGTGATAAGATGACACATGCAGTTTTGAAACTTGGCAGTAATTCAGAAAAAGAAGACTTTACTGGCCATTAACAATTTCTGAGCAATGTATGCATTTATTATATAGGTCTGTAGTTGAGTTCCTGAGTGATTATAGTTATAACAGTGTCTTCTCATGTAATCTTAGGGCAACAAAAGCTGCACTGCAAAATGAAACAGGATTAATAAATGAGCTCTCTCTTTGCTCGTGCTAACAGTACACCAAATTCACATCTTGAGCTTGCTTTCAGCTAGCAAATGCAAATGAAGAGAAGCTGCCACAGATCTACAGGAGGGCAAATGATACAAGAACTGCCCTTGCACTTTTGTAAAGGTCCTTGAGGGATGGAGCCAGGGGTGGAAGTGGTGAGGAGAAGCAGCATGAGCATTATACTGAAATATTTTAGCTTGCTTTAACGTACCTGAGTACTCTGATACAGGGAACTCAAACTAAAATAGTAGGCAACAATGAGCAATCACAGTTTCAGTTTTATGCTGAAGAAGTTTTAAGATTCAGGGCTGTTAGGTTTTCCCTTTTTGTTTGGGGAGGGTTTTTTTAGAAATACATGCGTATTTTTCAGTGGAGCTGGTACTAACTTGCAGCTGTTTGATATTAGATGCAAGACCTACCAGCCTTCAAACCTCACATTGGAAACAGACCTTTGGCCAAGTTGTGTCTTCATTTAGACCTTGGCAATCCTGCTTACATCAGTGGGGGTAATTTGACCTCTCATTTGAATAACGCAGTGCAGTGATATGGTTCTGGTTTGTATTTTCTGTGATTGTTTCAGTCTAAACGCAACAACTCCCTGGATTGTGTGCAAAATGAAAATGCCTTCCAGAGGTAAGAGCAGTGCAGATACGGGAATCGTGTCTGGTCTGACAAGCCATGTGGCAAGAACAGGTTACAACACTATGCCAGTCTGACAACAAACATATCTACTAGGGCCTCTTCTGATAATTTTGCTCTGAAGGGATCAGAAAAGGTGCTGTGGGTGATGGCAAGACAGCAAGAACTCTTGGAGCAGAGGGATCAGCTTCCTGGCACAAGCAAATTATGTGCATGTACATGAGCTTTAAAAAGAAGAAATGTCTCTTCTCTCTCCTCCCCAGACACAGTGTAGGGAGTTGACCCTGGCCAGGTACCCACTAAAGCCACTCTCTCACTCTCCCTTTGCAACTGGACAGAGGAGAGAGAAAAAAAAAAGCTAAGGATTCATGAGTAGAGGTAAGAACTGGGAGAGGTCAGTGACTGATTACCTTCACGGGCAAAATAAGACTCAAAGTGGGGATAGTACTTATATTTATTACTAACAGGATAAGAGCCAAAGAGTGAGAAATAAAACAGTCTTAAAAACACCTTCCCCCCACCCCTCCTTCCTTCCATGTTCTCCCTCCTCCTCCCCCAGCAGTGCAGGGGGATGGGGAATGGGGGTTGCGTTCAGTTGTCTCTGCTACTGCTCAGAGAGAGGAGTCCTTTCCCTGCTCCTGTGGGGTCCCTCCCACAGGAGACAGTCCTTGATGGACCTCTCCAGCGTGAGTCCATCCCTCGGGCAGCAGTTCTTCCCAAACTGGTGTCCCGTGGGTCACTCCTGCATGGGGTGCAGTGCTTCATGAATGAGCTGTACTGATGTGGGTCCCCCACAGGGGCCACAAGTCCTACCCAGGAAAAAACTGCTCCAGCGTGGGCTTCCCTCTCCATGGGCTGCAGGTCTCCAGCAGGACACCTCTCCATGGGCTGCAGGTGGATGTCTGCACCCTGATGGTCCTTCCTGGGCTGCAGGGGCACAGCTGCAGGCTGCAGGGGGCAGGGGCTACAGGTCCTACAGGCTGCAGGGGCCTCAGCTCCGGCGCCTGGAACACTCCTGCCCCTCCTTCTGCACTGACCGTGGTGTCTACATTGTTATTCCCATGTTCTCACTCCACTCTTCCCTGGCTGGAATTTCTTCTGCTCAACAATCTTCTTTTCTTAAATATGTTATCACAGATGCATTACTATTACTCCTAATTGTCTTGGCCTTGGCTGGCAGCAGAAAGTCCATCCTGGAGCCGGCTGGCATTGGCTCCATGGGACAGGGGAAGCTTCTAGCAGCTTCTAACAGAAGCCGCCCCTGTAGCCTGCCCTGCTACCAAAATCCAACCAGAGAAACCCATTACACATGGTGAAGTTTTAGAGGAAGTAAAATTAAGTCCAGGCTAGAGAAGAAAATTTTAGTTGAAAGAATTGCATTAGAACAGGATTAACGTGATGGTAAACATGCTTTAGTAATCCATTGAAGACATATCCTCATTGACTGTATCACTATTTCTCTGATTTTAGGGAAGTTATGAAAGTGGTTGGTTGTGCTCTGTCTGATACAGCTTTTACTCCCTCAAGAAAAAAAAAAAGGAAATGCAGTATTAGAGTCCTTCAGGAAATAAACAAAAGTCTATGACCTATGACCTCACATGCTTAATATAGATATGAAAAATAAAATGTCATGGGGTTGAAAACATGAAAAAATACTATGAGCTCTCTGTTTATTTTTGTTGGTTTGTTTGTTCCATAAAGCGTCTCCTTGCTCAATTTTAGTGATAATGATTCTCAAAAAAGCCTGGGCTGAGAGTCTAAATCCTAAGCTTTTAAGTCAGAATCTTTGCCTGGCTACATATCAGCCAGAAAAAGAAACAACAAACTCTAGTCATGATGCTGCCACATCACCAAGAAAACAGAATGAATGCATTTGAACTGCAGCATCTTTGCTGGAAACTCAAGAATTTCCATTAGCTTTTGTTTAAATTGTAGAACCTTTCTTGTGCAGGCAGAAAAGAAGCTTGTTCCATGAAACTAAAAAAAGCAAAACAAAACAACCTCTTAAAGCCAAAACATTTAGCTTAATCCATCTCTAAATCCTATTACACATTTAACAAATACAATAATAACCCTTACTGGCCAGAGATGGCAGAACAAGAAGAGTTCCTCCATGGTTAGCTTAAAGTGCACTGCCAGGTTCACATAATCACAGAATAAGCTGAGTTGGAAGGGACCCATAAGGATCATCAAGTCTAGCTCTTAAGTGAATGGCCCATAGAAGGATCAAACTCACAACCTTGGCGTTATTAGCACCATGCTCTAACTAACTGAGGTAATCTCAGGGTAGTGAGCTAATCTCAGGGTTCAAAAATCATAAATCTCTTCCTCTTTGTGTACTACTCAGGCCTTTTCACACAGCTCTGGCAAATCATTATATCCATGCTACAGCTTTGTCAAGGTGCCAGAACAGCATAAATGAGAGTCAGACCCCAGACAATTAAAACAGACACAATTACTTGCACCATCAACCAACGCAAAAGCAAAGGGATTTTTTTTTTCCTGGTAAATTTGACTTAACTTATTTTCATGGTGTTTTGCATTCAACTTGGACAATAAGTAAAAATTTAAAAGGTATTTATAGTAAATAATAATGATGGAAGTTTTGCCTCACCCTTGATTGCTTACCCTCTCCAGTACCCCAGCGTTTAGAGCGCAAACACTGCAGGAGAATGTTATATTTACACAAAGATGCCAGTATTGTGATTTGGCTTTGAGGTTTTTTGTTTGTTATTTGTCATTGTTGTTTTTTCTCCTCCCTCTCTCTTCCCCCAAAAGCCCATTCCATTTGCCTTAAGTTTTAGTCACAAAATACGCATTTGGAAGCTACCCAAAGGGTTCGTTTCAAGTATTTAAAATCACACACAAATAAATTAACAGCAATGACACACTGGAATCAATGTAGAAACTGCTCCTGTAATGTTTGAAGTCTGTTAAGTGCTTCTCAAGCTGGATGTACATGAGTGATAAGAATCCTGGTCCACACATATGTTTTTCAGAGTGTAAATGTGGCAAGAGGAAATTGAGGGTAAAGAGTCCAAAACAGTCATAATCCACTGTCATATTGTTCTCTCTCAAACACATGTTTATACTTTTACTTGCAAAAACTGAACAAGAAAATATTGTGGATACGTTGCTATTGCTGGGCCACCTTTTCTTTTAGTCACTCTCTACAACATCCAGCTGCATGGCTCAAGCTTCTTTGCAAGAGTCTCCACAGTCCAGGGCTCCATGACCATGAAGCATGCCATACAGGGAGCCATGGCACCTTGGTCCTTGACCCAGCACAGCTAAGGACCTCTGCAATGAAAAGTGGCCATTTCAACCTGATAGGAAGCTTTCCAATAGGGTTCTGCTGTCCCCATGCAAGCTAAAGCTGTCCCCTCTCAGCTACTGGCAGGTCATCTGGTCAGTTTAAAGACATCATGAAAACTCACAGTGCTTTTCTGATGAGCAATATGCCTGTGTCTCAGAGGGTGCTCATCATCCTTCAGCTACTTGATTGCAGATCTATTTTCTTTGAAGAATGCTTCTTAAATCTTAAAATCACCCTCCTCTGTACACCCATGTTGAGCTGGCACCACCACAGGGATAAGGACTCACTTGTTCAGACACAGGACAAAAAGACTATTCTGGTTCCTAACTACTTGTAACATAGATGGAGAGCAAGAGACAGTAGAAGTGGTTGGGCAAGCACATGGAAGCCAAGGTACCAAGAAAGGAGACTCAAACCAAGAGGATGAACAGGTTCTGCAGGAAACTGCATCAAGTTTCGAGTGGAAGAAAACAAGAATGGAAGGGGCTATAGCTGAAAGAGCAGAGCTTTTGAGAAGACACTCTTAAAGTCAGGCACCCTAGATCTTTTCCCATTCCAAAGATCTTTTTCTCTGTCACTGGAACAAGCAATTGGGTGTTGTGGACACCACCTGAGACTCAGGTATTCTGAAATGGGGGATGTTGACAGTACCAAACAACAGAAGATCACCCCATAGAGGAGGGTGTTGAGGCTGAACCAAGTTGTATGTGAATACATTGCTCCAATCTTGGCACTGCTCCTTGAAGGGAAGAGTCATCCACAGAGATCTGCCGAATGCTCTGGGCTGCAGCTGATGGAGGTTCTGGCTCTCTCATCCTGTGGAAAGACCTGATGAATTTTGCAGGGCTTATATCTATGTCATGCCTACCTACAGAGCCAAAGGCACCCACTGCACATCTGTAGCCCTCAAGGTCTGAATATATGCAATGGACACTGACCAAACTTAAGCATGAGGTGAGATAACTTTTGATGACAAAAGATTTTCCATCTGTCTCAAATCCTAACAATTATCTGAACCCCACAAAAACCACATGAAAAGACACTAGTTCTCAAACAGCAAATTAATTAACATCTTCCAAGTTGTTATTAAAGCTGCAGTACACACTGCCTCAAACAATGCCATTTATAAAGTAATAACGAAAGGAACTAGCCTATAAACCTTTCCCTAGCAGCAGGAGGGCTTAGGCTCCCAGTTTCACTAGCCTTCAGTTTATTTGAAGACCATCAGACTTCAGCAAAGAGGAAATAATCACCAAAAAGAGTGGAGTAATCCTAAAAATCTTAAGAAGACACTGTCGTGTATGTATTTTGCTCCACTTATATTGACTTTGAAAGAGACAGAAACCAGCTTTCTAACTTTCCTATGTTATTTCCCATTTGATAAATGGCAACGTAAAGACCAAGTGTGTTCAGTAAGGCTAAAATAAGCATCTTTTTTTGTAAACTAGTGAAGTAAGGATTCAGTTGGCAGGTTTGCTCTCTCAGGCAAGACCTGTTAATACAAAAGGGGGTTTATCTGAGAAAAGTCTAAATTACAAATTCTAAATGGGTAATCTCAGCTGCAAAAGAAAACAAGGATGGAGAGGTTTTTATGCCGTGACTGAGCTTAAGCTTTAAGCCTGCAGGCTAGCACTACTCAGAGTGTTTCTGATGGGATAATTTTCTATGCAAAAAGACTGATTCATTGAAGAATTACTCATGTCATGGCCAACGTGCCAATTTCAATGGCCATTCAGCTGACAGGCGCAACAACCCCTTCTGAAATGTTTTAAATGACCAGGTGCAGTTTTCCTATTTTTAAACAACCCTTCATGGTTATTCTTGCCAGACAAATGCCCTGCAAAACCAGATGGGTTACTCCCACAGCTGCAGCCTAGGAAGGGCTTGGGAAGAGCTCAACTCCCTAAGGTGTTGCCTAGCTTTGCCCTTTACCTTTTCCTTTCTCATTTTGAGTACATAGGAATTCGGTCCTAGTGCCTGATGGTAGCACTAAAATTTTACATCAACATGATGATGCTAATGTCACTGGGTAAATTATGCATCTTAGGGCCATAATCAGGAAGCATGTGTAAATAAGTCCCTGCACTCAGTCAGAGGAGGAGATAAACACCTCAGAAGAACCACTGAGGTGGTCCCAAAGCTTTAGGTTAGGTACAGTAAGAGGCACTCAAAGACTACAAGAGAGGAGGCCCTAGGGTTCGTGTGGAAATTAGATCAGTGCCCGTTAGGATTGAGGTGTTGTGAGGCTCAAAGTTTGGCTTCGTCTTCATCAGAGCATGACAAAAGTAGAAGCTGCCAATCTTTTCTCTTGATCATTTCTCAACACCCTCTCAAAAACTGTAGGATTTCATTCCAAAAATATTGATTTTTTAAAGTACATTCTGTTTCGGACCAAACTAAGTAAGTTTCAAAACAATAAATGCAAAAAACCTGCTGTACTTACATGTCACCTGAATGGCATGATTATTCCTCTCTGGCCACCTAACCTGTCAGATTTTCCATTAATATTAATGCACAAATCCTTGCAAATGCAACTCTCATTTAACTGTTTAGGCTAATATTTCGCAGGATGAAAAGAACAGCTTTCAAAATACAGGAAAAATCCAGAGCACGCGACCACATTTCACAGGTCAGTGGCTGGGATAGCAGGAGCTGCTGAAGGAGAGTTGAAGGAACATACTTGCTCAGGGGCATTTTAGCACTCTTGTGATACGATACCCATATTCATCAGCATGCAACAATCCCCTCTCCAGATGAAAAACACTACAGATCATGTTCCTAATAAAACAGTCAATTTGCCTCCTTCTCTGTTTTGTTGTTGGAAGGAATTCCTTACAATCTTGCATCCCTGGGGCATGTCTTCCTCTCCCCCTTTGTCGATCAGGAGAAAACAAGTCTCTGTGCAACAACAAAGCCTTGCTGGCCGGCCTGAGAGACACTCGTGCCAGGATTCAGACAGACCCAGGGAATTACTGTTGGTTTAGATGCCCAGACTATCACTAAGATAGGAGAAAATGATGTAGGTAAGAAGCATGGTAAGAGCACATTTCTGCCCTGACAGGCACATCAGGGTGAAAATCGTGACCCTATCAGAAAACTCCACCATATAAGCTCTGGACAGCGCTCTCAGGCTTCAGCAGAGGAAGTTTAATTCAGCCCCTATTTCTAAACAGCTTCAAAGGGTAGCTATTTCAAATTCTGTGCCAGGGATGGGCTTTCCAGCCCGCTGAGACCACAGGTTTTAGCATATCTACACCAGAAAGACAAGTATCCTCACTGAGTCCCATGACCTACATTCAGTCTGCTTGAACTTGTTTTTAGTTTAGTCAAAGCTTACCTGTAGACTCAGGCACAGTTTGCTTTGCCTTCTGAGCGCAGGTTAAGATAGAAAAGAGCATGGACCTGTTTGGGCTTGAGAGCAAGTGTGTATCTTTGCTAAACTCACTGCATAGGCAAACACAGATGGGCAAAACCTCAGCCTTCCTCTGTCTCCTAGAGCTGTTCTTATTCACAGATAGACCTTGTTCAGTACTTTTTATATCCCATCAGCCCCAATGGTGGGCAAAGGGATTTTGTTCTGCTCTGTGCAGATATGTTCAATAGTCTATGCTGTCAGCACGTGGATTTTTGTATGCCAATATAGTTAGTTCCCAGAATATTTAAAGATCATTATTAGAAAGCAAGCTACTCAAGGTTTCAGTTTTGTAACATTGCTTAAGTGTTCTCTAGCATCTAAAGTAATTCACTCTTTGTCAGCAGTCTTCTGTGTGACAATCACACAGTGGTAGTAATTTCCTTTAAAGGAAGAAATAAAGAACCTGATCTGCAAAGCCTGCTTGCAGTTACATACATAATTAACACATGAATTTCATGTATTTGCATATGCAAGATCACTACTACATAGTAATTTAGATGTTAAGTATTGGTTAAGTATTTCATTTCCCCTTTACCTAATTAGATCAATGGGCATCAACAGTACCCTGGCCCCGCTCATAGTATGTCTGCCAGAGCTGTAAGATGAAATAAACCTAGTAATTAGAGAATACTGAGATTTTTAAAATCATATCCTTAGAAAAAAAGAAATTTGTTCAGCGCCAAGGAGGATAAATCACAAGTTATTAAATAAATACTAGTTTTTAAACAGTTACACCCAGCCATAACGGACAACACCACAATAACTTTTCCATAATGTGAGTTCTTTCTTAAGCCCCATCTGTTAGCAATTAAATTATGTCTTTAAATCATAGGGGTTGATATTTCATATAACATTTTTACTCACTATTGTAACTTTGAATGTTCTCGTTGTTCAGATATATTGCTAATTGTTTTCAGAATCTGGCTAAGTTAATGGTCTTAGAGATGTTGTATGTGCCAAATGAGTTACCTGTATTATACACTCCAAGAGAACAAGCGAGTGCAGGGAGTCAAAGGTGTTAATGTAACCTTGTTTACAGCACTACCCAACAACCATATGAGAGACCTATTGGCTAATTCTGCTTTGTGCAAAAAATGAAGAGTCAGCTGATTTTTGTCACAAAGAGTAGGAATCACCGTTTTTAAATAAGTGACTGTCCTGGGGGTTTTCAGAACTGCTCACATCATACTTCAACCTACCAAGGGGAGGAGGGAACCATTGTATGAATTACCTCTGCAATATTTCATGAGCTAGTAAATTTTCTATGGAAATTATCCAGCTTGATGAAAATGTCTGTATTTCAAACCTCACAAGAGTCTGATTTAGAAGAGAAATAGTGCTCGTTTACTGCAGCTTCATTGAAGACAAAGATGGAGAGAACCTGAAGTGTTGAAACGTTAACGTTCCAAGAAAACTAATTATCATATTTTCACTTGCAAACTTCAAGCCTGCTGCTAATTAATCTCTGTGGAAAGGCTGTGTATGAATCAAATTATAATGTAAGTCAGATTATACAGGATGAGATGTATAACATACCCTGCCACTGAGGAGAAACGAAATGGATTGCTTGTACAGAAATGACAAAAAACCCAAAGAGCTTGCTCTTCATTAGTGCACCGATCTGTACCAGCCAGTTGATGACAGATTCGCCCCAATGGAGTGTTGCAAACCACCTTGGATTTTCAAAAGTTTGCCTGTGGTCACAAATTATCTAGATGCAAGGAGAAAAAACTATTTGACTGAGCAAACCTTGATGTGGCACTCGCAGAGTTCTGTTGTGAAAACATCTTGAGGGCAATCAAGTGCCATTAGCACATGTCAATGGAGCTTCCCATGAATTACTACAAAAATTACAGTTAAGTGTGTTCCTCCTCCATCACTGTCCAACCTTTCTGACAAAACAATTTCAATGTCTGTTGAAGTATTACAGAAATTATCACCTTTCTGACAGTATAGTAATCAGAAGTATGTCAGCAGACTATTAATTTTGTTCATCTGCAATAGCACCTTTATATATTTCATTTATTGATTATAGGATTAAAATTATTTGTTACCACTCACTCTGGAAATACTATATTGTGCATATAATTGGGGAGAGCAAAAGAGACTTGAATAAATCAGTTCTCATTGACAAGGGAAACCAAATACGTATTGAAAAGAGAAACAAGATATGTGTTTTCTAAACACAAGCTGATGTTTACAAACTCTCTAAGTAAATTCCATGGAGTTTGACTAAATAATTTTGTTTTCAATTTAGTCTTATCATGAACTATCACATACCAACCAAAAAAAGAAGTGTTGTAAGTAGCTCATAATACTTGGATCTGAATAGTTTGCCTTTCTTTTTATCTCTTTTTTTATTTGCTTAACTTATTATTATGCAACTTTCAGATTTGTAGAAGCTTGTATAGCTGTGGGGTTTTTTAATCTTTTTTTCTTCTATTTTTTTTATTGGGTTTTTTTAGTTCTTTAAGATGGGATACAACATGGAATCAAGCAATTCCTGTGCAGTGTTATTCTACCAACTCAATTTCCAATGCTGTTTTCATTAGTCTACTTGTTGATTATATCCGTTCTACCATTGTTATAATTTATTACAAAGCCTCTTTTTGTGTGCACATCTGTTTTAGCAGTTGCACTCGTTAGATCTATCCACACAGGCAAAAGAAGTTTTCCTTTACCTAGGCTGCATTACCTTGTTTTCCACAGCTTGCACATACACACTTTCTGATGAATTACTAATCAACAGTTGTGAAGTTTAACAGCATGCCTGGGTATGGTCAGCATAGCTGGCTATTCCAGATGCTTCCAACCATCCACATTTCCCCCCTTTCTTCTTTTCACCCACCAGTCTCTGTGGACTAAATACTCTGAAAAAACAGCTAGCAAAGTGTTTCAGGACCATCTGACCAATTTGATTCTACACAGTTCAAGGCCTTGTCGTTTCATACAGAAATCATTTTGTTTTAAATCTAAAAGGCGACAGAGTGCTATGCTCTTTTCTGACCTTACATTTTGCTCTTTTTTCTGTAACATCCCCTTATGGGGCTGAGCCTTCCCTCTGCTCATCTCATGACTTTCAATCTCTATTTAATCTTAAAAAAAACCAACAGACTCTGCCTTCAATAATTTATTCCAGATGAGAATCTGACCTGATATACACAGATCACGTAGAAGTTCAGCGAGACACAGCCCTATTTCCTCCCTTCTCCTTTGCTTATACAGATAGATGGAAATTCTGGCCTTAATAAAGTCAGTGCAAGTTTTGCTGTTGACTGTGAGGGGTCAAGGTTTCCATCCTACAATTTCTGTAGCAGATAGGTGATTACTTGTCACCTCAATATGCTGAGCTGAATTGTCCTGGCCCAATAGGGTGATTTACTTGTACTGGTTAAAACACTTGTGCATTACCTCAGATGAATAAAGTGATTTATTCATACTGGTGCTTATGGAATTAAATTCTATGCTTGAGTAGTCTCAGTAATTTCTTGTTTCTTAAAGATATAAAAGAGTGTACATGAGGTAGAGCTTACATTTATAAGGTATAACTACCTTTCACAGTTAGAAAGAGTTTGCAAACAGAAGAGTGAATGAATAAAAAGGAAATTATTCTTTTGGTTTCTCCACATGTTTTCATGTCTACATTTGCAGATCAGTGATATCTAAATCAGCAATTTGAGAAGAAGAGAATTCTTTTATAGAACCATTATTGTATAGTTATCTTTTCCTATTAGGTTCTCTTATCTGGCTTTTCTTTCATCTTCTTTCTATTTTCCACAGTTGTGTCTTCTGCACAAATTCCTGAACCACTTTCCCTTCTTTTCTCTTATTACCACCTTGTTCTCTGCTGACTTTTCCTTCAGGACCCCACAATCTGTGACATGCTATTATCCCTTCCAGCTCATTTCCTCATTTATTTTATGTCAATATACTCCTGCAACTTTTCACCTATCTTTTGGAAATCAGGCTTCCTGAAAGACAACACCAAAATTTGTGTTTGTGTTCATTGGAAAAATTCACCCTACTCTTCAAAGGGATCAAATTTAAGATGATCGGATCTATTAGATCCACAGAAACAAGCTAACATTCTTGTTCAAAATTTGGCCTGGTCTCACCATCCATTTCATTAAACAAAAAGAGGAAAGAAATCACAGAGTAGTGATATTTTCAAACAGAAAATACACTAATTATGCTGTCAGTATATTCTGTAGCCTTTTTGGATCTACACTACAGTCTACTTATACAAGGGAATCCAAGGAGCTTGAATCTGGAATTTTGAATTATTTCCAGTATCCAACAGCAAGAAAGCAATGTACCTATTTCCATTTCTCAATACACACTATGTGTTGCACTGTCCTCAGTCCAGTGCCAGACCTCAAACAACCTCGATTTTTGCCCTTTGTTTCTCTCTATCCATCATCCACCTGTCTGTGAAAGTAGGCTCCAAACTCCAGTATGGCAACAAGACTAGAATCTTAAGAATAGACAAATTACAGCAATCTCAGGTGTAGTACTGCCTGCCTTCATCAGCCCCCACCCACGGTCCAGCAGCTTTGCTGTAGAGACTAACTGTAGGATCATGAAGCTTCCTCTAAGACAAGATCAGAAATTAACCTCTTGGTGCTAAATGGCTTAAATGGCTTGCTCTCTGACAGCTCTTGCAACGCTGACATGTCCGACATTGGTTTCCTGTATTGCCAGTGCTGATTCCACTAGCAAGGGCAGGATTTTGCCCTCAACTATTCACAAGTAATTAATGCATTATTGAACAGGAATAAATAGATAGCAATTAAATAACAAGTATTAATGACTTATTTATTAACATATTAATAGTTGGCCTGAGAGTAATAAATGCAAATTAGTGTAAAGTGGTACCAAAAATTGTGTCGATAATAGGCCCTGAAGTAATCTTGTGTGTTCAAGATAATTACAAATATATTTTCCTTTCAAAAGTCTACTGCCGGGTAATTTTTTATGGTTTGCTATAATATCATTTTAAAATTAGAAAATTAGCCCTAGTCTCATTAAAATAATTTTGCAGTGCATCAGGCTTTATTTCAAGTGCAAGTTTCACATTATCTTCCCGCCTACAGACCTTGCATTTTTTTTCAGAAACCCTCCTTATGTGCCACCATTCTGGGCCTATGCTTGGTATACTAATTGTGTTGGTTTAGCTTACTACTTGCACAACTTTTACTCATCGTTAGCATTATTATGTAAAAAGTACCTCTGCAAGTAGGGGTGGTACCTGGAGGGCTAAATCCAGTAAAAATCTCTAAAGGTTAGATTTTTTCCTTTTTATTCCTGCTAATAGCAATTCACCACACAAAGAGTTCAGAGGTTTTAAACATGAACAAGGTGATGCACTGGTCTCTGCACACTTAACAACCAATCCAACCAGAATAGATCCCCCTCAGAAGACCATCCCTACTCAGCTGTTTTTCTAGAAATATTTTTTTTTAAAACACTCTTATTTGTTTAGACAAAAAGAAAATCCCACTTCATGCCTTGTCTCTGAACTGTTACTTAACTTTGGAAAACTGATTACTTGGTGAGGACGGCAAGACATTGTCATTTTATCAGTCCTACAAAAAAGAAAAAGGCTTGCTAAAACGCAGAGTCCTAACCTCGCCACTGATCTGCTATCAATGGCAAGTTAATGTATTCCTGTCTGTCACTGGTCCTGATTTTATCCATTCTAGAATTTGGCACACATTTAACATGTGACCATCTCTAATAAAAGATCAGTAAATATTCAGCTCTGCCTCCATAGGTTGAGGAATGGAGGTCCAGGCTCCCTCCTAGCAGAGGTGCACAGAACACTGTTTCTGCAAATGTTTGTTTCCATAAACATTTCTGTCTGCCTTTGTAGGCGGCATTTTTACTTCTTTGCAGCTTTCCTCATTAAAGGCATTGTAAGTGACTTCTTCGAAAAAAATCACGTCCATTTCTGTATGGTACAGGGCTTTGGTGGCCCTCTCCCCACAGTGCCTTCCAAACCACTACTTAAATGTGATTGTGGCCATGTAATCTGTGTACCTGGAAATATAATTCGTTTTGTTGCTAATGAAGGTCCTACGGCACAAATTTATTAACAGTATACTTTTCCATGGGATAATAATTGGGTCGATAATATTAAACTCATAGGCTCATTATTTAATTGCAAGGGCAGATTATGAATACAGCTTCTAAAATGTATTTTAATGAAAAACACTACATCCTGACCTAATCATATCAACCTTATGCTATCTAATTAAGGATGCAAAAAATCATTAGAGTTGCAAAATATTAGTTCCAGCTCCATCAGGCTGTTAGCTGCCCCTTCATGAATATATATTTTTTTTTACTCTATGATAAATAGTTAATGAGGTAAAAATGACAAAATTTGCATGTAGGCAAATTAGTTTAATAGACTGATGTCTTCCTGGTCTACAGAAAGTGACCTTTTTCCTATCGAAAGAATGACTAAAAATACCTTGAAATGATGGCATGGATGTCATTCCACAAATGACAAATCACTTCTCTGAACAATATAAAAATTATAAAATGCAATAACCTTAAATTCTCATCATATTGTAAATGTGTCCTCTACTGCTGCATTTATCAATTTAATAAAAGGAAATTAAGCATATTATAAAATACCCATTTATGGGGCAATTTTTAATCCAGGGAATAAAAATTGGAAGCATGTGGTTAATAGCAAGAAAATATTGCAAAAACGTAGACCTATTTTTTTCAGAAGGTTTGACTGACTATTTACTTGAATGACCTCCATTTAAAATATATTCTTTATACGGAGTGATGTAAGATATGGCAGTCTCATGCTTCCCTTTATAAAAATTATTCACAGTTAATTTCGTATCTTATTTAAAAATTAGCACATTAATAATGCACGCAATAAGGGCTAGTGATGTGTCTTCCATACTGATTACCTTGTACAATTAGACATACAAAAAGAAAGGGACAAGACAAATACCTTATGCAAATCTATGGCTGAAAAAAAAAAGGGTCTTTCAGTATCTGCAATGCCTAGGAGCATAAAAGACCTCTACATATAGTTCCCAGTCTTGCAGGGAGATGCTCCATATGGAGAACACATTTCTACAACAGAGAAAGTCTTTATTACAGAACTAGATTTACTAAAGAGTTACCAAACTTCGTTTGATGATTCTCTTTTCCATCAAAATAATATAAACAACAACAACCAAAAAAAAGAGCAGAAGGGGAAGATTTCAGGTTTCTGAAGAACATTGATTCTTTTTTCACAGTATTTGTGTTTCGTACAGATAACTCTGGAGTTTTGGACCACAGTCTCCTCTCGCAAATTTCCCCCATTTGTGAGGCAGATCCTGTGCCACTGAAGTAGATGGGAGAGATCCTGCTGATACAAGTGATGCAAATTTCTGCACTCTTTCCACATTGTTCATACCTTCTTTTATTATATAGACTGCACCAATATGTCCAATAGAGAACAGGAATGTTTAATGTTGCCCCAGCCTGGCATTTGATTAGGACTGATATAAAAGGAAGGACAAAAAATCCATGCAGATGTAGACAGAATAGAATCAGAAACTTAGGTATTCAGTAAAGACAAAATTGTGCTTGACTTTGCTTTGTTGAATGAAATGTGCACTGCTGCCTACACAGCACTGGAATTCTTCCCTCTGCTCTGACTGCACTCTCTGTGCTGCTGGATTCAGCTGAGACTTGGTCCATTTTAAAGGATCTCAGACTAAGGTCAGGTAGACACATTACAGTGTGGCATTTCATGCATGCCAGGATGCATATTGGGAGCAAAACTAGGCACTTAGGTGTGTTTATAGCTGTGGGTCATGTTTTTCAATGTTCTGGCCCTTGAAGTATGTGTTACTGTAGCAGTGGACAGTCCGTATTTCCTTCATTGAGAGGCACATTATTTGTATACAGAACAGAAATTTTTCTTTCTATTCTTTTATGTACATCTTTATCCTCAACCTCTCCTTTCCACCTGCCCTTCTTTTTTTCTTTTTCCTTTTTTTTCTCTTATTCAGCCCTTTCAGCACTGCTGCAAGAAATGATGCACTGGTAATAACATTAGAAATTTATTCAGTAGTCGAAACAGAAATGCAGTTGTTTGCAGTTGCCTTATCTGCCCCTTTTTCCATATGGCATCAGTAGTTCAAATGCTTCTTGAACTCTGTCAGGCTTGGTGCTGTTACCACTTCTCTGGGAAGCCTGTTCCAGTGCCCAACCACCCTCTGGGTGATGAACCTTTTTCTAATATCTTACGTAAACCTCCTCCTGACATGTAAAATGAGGTCCACTATATATATTTGTTTAACCTTGTAACAAAGGTAATCGAAACCAATCATCAGTGGTTATGCTTTGACTTACTGTAGAAAGATTTCAAGTAAAAAAAAAAAAGTGTTATTTTACTTACTGGGGTAAAAAAATAAGTTCTATCTGCATAAAAAGTGGGAATGGTGGAGGCAGGTGGTTGTGGAAACACATCCACTCCTTCCAACTTTTTCCCTCTCCTCTGTTGAAACGCCATGTTCTGCTCTGTATTTTTCCACAAAAATTAAGTTTATTGACTATCTGCTTTATCATTCAGTTTTTCCTTTCAGGGTACAAACTGTCATCATGAAAAAAAAAGTGGAAAATAATTACAGCTGTGGCAGATGTTTATAACAGTGACAACTGAGGCTATATATTTATATAATGCTGATCTTTCAGAGGTAGCTATAGAGACTTGAAAAACCTGCAGACCCTTATCTGAAGTCCTTATCCCAGTGGGTTAGAAAAGAAAAACAAAACAACTCATATGTACTTAAGAGGACTATCTTCCTTCCTATATGGAATCTGTTCATTTTTACATTGAAGCAGGAGAGTTACCAAACAAAGCATTGTATTCAGAGGTATTCATAAATGTATAAATCAAATTGATGAGCACTTTAACAATTGACCAAAAGTTGGTTTATAAAATAGTCCCATGGGAATTAATAACACTGATGCAAAGCTAGAAAGCAAGGAAGAAGAAGTCCCTCACAGAAGGAAGACAGTGTGCCTCACAGACTGCTGACCACGTTATTTCTTCTATTTTCAATCCTTTGAAAGCAATTATGCTCAGAAGCCTCATCTGTGGATGACACCCCCACCATTGGACACTTTGTAAACACAAATTAATCTCCTATACATCACAGCCTTAGGTCTGTATTTGAGACTAGACACTAGTGGCTTAATGGAAAAGAAAGAGGAGTTATTTTTGATGACCAAAGTAGTGCACCTTCCCCTGCACATTTCCAACTTACCCTACTCCTCTGGGCAATCCTGAAAGGAAAGGGCCAGAAAGCAGAGCATAGCTATCATTTCTGACTGACCAAACTCACACCCCCTCCTCAGGGCAGCCCCACCTGTGCCCTTTTAAAGAGTGAATTCTACTTGTTCATGGAACTCCTCAATTTGCTGAGCTGGCAGAAAAATTATCTGGGATGACACTGACATTTAAACAAGTAGTAGGTCTCTATGACCCAGTCAAGAACTAGTAGATGGCACAGGTCATTTTTAACACCAGTGATGCCTCTAAGCTTTTGGTTACTAAGCAGATTGTAACCCCTTATGATGTTCAGGCAATGCACATGCAACATCACAAAATTCTCCTGAACATGCTTCTTAACTTCTCCCTTCAATGAAGCATCCTAAGAATAATTTTCTAATATCTATGTCCTCTTCGGTAATACCCAGAAATACAGAGCATTAATTTGGATCACAGACTCCTTTTGCAGACACTGTTCACCACTCACCATCCGTCTTTCACCGTTGATTCCTCTCCACTGCTCAGCCCTCTTCATAATGTAGCTGAGCTCCTGACTGGAAATCTCTAAATCCAGTGGAATAAAGAATGTGCCTTCCTCACCATGAATACGTCGAAATACATCCAACAGCCAACCTTCGCTATGTAGCCTAAGGACAGAAATGACACAGTGGGTTCATTTTTGAAAGGACTCTTCACACACACAAAAAAGAAGAAGGTATCCTACAAAAGTTATCCTTTTGTAGACTTCTAAATCTTGATTTCACCTTCATGACTATGCTCTTGACTGATGAGTAAGAAGCTTCTTTCCAACAAGTTCTCCAACATACAGCCCTCCCCAGCCCTCTGTAGGATTTACGGTACCCAAATCAAATCACATCAATGTAGTAGCAATTTATTTTAATTATTTAAAAGTATTGACTTCCCAAAAAGATCCTGATCTCACTTTCCTTCAGAAAGTCTAATGTCTGTCCTTACCATTGGGGTGGGTAATTATTCCAGTACCATAGTTAGGCATAAATGGAAGTCCTGCTGTGCCAGGGTTCAATAATGGGCAAACCATGTCATATAGAAAGGAACAACTCACCATTATTTTCAAACCCAAGCCTGGAGTCTACACAATCTAAACTTTGCTTGAAGTTAGAAAAGTTAATTTCAGTTGCTGGCTTTGTTTTTCTATGACATTTCTGTACTGTGGTAAGGAATTGACTAAGCACTACACAGTAAAACTTTCTACCACAAGAAAGGCTTGCTGTGTGGTATTTCCTAATGTAGGTGAAACCAAGAAATATTGTGAGGTTTTGGGAAAAGTCTGGTGTCACATTTTTAGCCTAAGATAAACTTAAAAACTTAAAAAAATTTCTGTTGGATTCAAATCAAACCTCTTCAATTCATCGGTTTTTTCTTCTACTTTTATTCCAAAACAGGGGTTCAGAAAATAAAGATCAGGAAATATGGAATCTCAGTTTTGGATATTGGATGGAATCTTTCCTTTTGTATTCTCTTCCAAGCTAAGATTTTACTACAATTCAACTGTTGCTTGGTGCCAATTTCAACCTTTTTGTCCTTCTCAGAGACTGGCTGGGTAGTCATGTGAAGTGCATGGATTGCTGTTTGGCTCTACAACCAACAAAATGCCTGGACTTCAGTGGGGCTGTACAGGTCCTTCATTTCTTGGCAGGTTGGAGACAGAGCACAGGTATAACTCATTTGACCTTCTGTACTCTCATCCTTCTTGCGTATAGCAGCACTTGTGCCAATTCTTGTGACTGGTCCTTATCCTTGGGTCTTGTATTGGCCTGTATGTGCTGAACAATATGTACAGATGGGAAAGGCAGAGGTTGTTCAGATAAATCAGAATGAACCTCACATTTACACCAGTTCTACATCACACTTTACAGTGCTCACAGTAAGTGTAGAGAAACACACTCAATAAGCTGCTCAGTACACTTTTGCCCACAACTGAGATTTGGTGTGGAACAGAAATAAGGAGATGCACCAAGAGACATTTTTTCATCTTGATCTCATGGGCAGCTTTAGCACTCTCTTCAAAGGGGAATGTGTACCTTAGGGTCAAATTCTATATCCAAGAGTTTCTGTGAGAGAGTAGCTATTCTGATACCGAAATCTGGTAGCCTGGCTCAACGTCAGATTAGGAATTTATATCTCATGCTTTGATGCAAAGGTGTTCTCTGTACTTTTTCCCCCACCCTTCTTTTATTTGAAACATTCTTTTTTGCAGCCCTAAATTTGCTGTAGCTTCCAAGATGTCATTTTGGGATTCTCTTATAAAAGGGAGAGCAGCTGGAAGAAAACCTAGGTAGATAGTCCTGGGAATATAAACAAACTGGCTACAAGAAATAATAGAAAATGCTCTAAAGTGTGAAATGCAAATCAGTGCTAAGGCAAAGCAGGATACTAGAGTAATTTAAACCACGTTAAAGTAGAAATTATTTTTTATAAATAACTAATATCCTTCACAGAGTAATTTACCAAATTCCACAGTGTCTTCAAAGAAAAGTTTTTCTCTTAATCTCTGGATCTACATCAGATGATCTTTTCATACAATAGATACACTTTTGCAAGAGTTGACTAGTGATTTAGAATTATCTTGTACTTAGTTAAAAAACTAGCAGTCAAGCTGGTGGGCTTTCTGACCTTCTGCTCATGTTGAAGCAATATTATTCCAGGGTGTTCATATTTGAAATTCCAGGTCAGCAAGTTAAATGACTTGTCACTTATCTTGCTAAACAAGAGAAAGACCTTGCCATTTATTTAAGCTCACTTAATGTAACATTCTTATTTCAAATTCAGTAAAATTTAATGCAGTTAAATTACTGTCTATTTGCTGCCATAAACATTTTCTATATGAAGATTTTAAGCACATGGTTATAAACAATATAATTAACTTTGAATTAATTAAGAATCATGAAGGCTGTCTTCTAACTTATTTCATTTTGTTCAAAGGACTCAGCCTGCTCCTGTTACCTGCTTTAATTTCTTTTCTTCAACATGAAAACAATAAAACACCTATTGTACCTTAACATGGGTTGTTATAAACATAAAATAGTTATTTCTATTGCTAATACAATAAAAAACCAAAACTCAAATTACATTTTATAGACATCTGAGAATCGGTATAATACTCTACAAGTTCATTTATTTATCTCTCAGAAAGAACAGAAAACCTTGAAATGATTTACTATCCAGAGTTAGTCAAAAAAACGGGTTTCTCAAAGAATTACACAAACCAAAAATTGAAGGGTAATTTTAGTGGTTTAAAATAATTTATTACATCTTCACTTGAGCCTTTCTCATCCTTTTTTGGAAAACCACTGTTAAAAAATACAAAAACAGTTTTGCTGTTAACATTGAAAAATGTAGATTTTTGAAGCTTTTCCCTGAATAATGTTTCAATACCAGGAAATTCAGGCGCTTTCAACAGACACTTTTAGTTGAGAGGGTCTGCATTTTCTCACAGTGTAGAAAACATTTCACCAACAAATTCCTGTCTGTTTCTAATGTCTAGAGGAATTAAACTGAAGGAATTGCAACCAATGCCACTTCATTTTTCCAAAAAGCAATTAGAATATCTCTCCATGTTAGATGTACTACAGACTCCCAAGATACCCAAGGGGAGCCAGACTTTTTGAGGTATTTTGGTTTATAAAGATGCAAATAGATGTCTACTGCTGCTTATCCCCTACCCATGATTTCATTAGCTTCCTGCTTGTTCATCAGTGCTGCCATGAAGCTTTTTAGCTGTGGCAGAAACAGACACGTCCCCTGCTTCCTTTGGTGGTCTTGTGGGTTCAGTGTTCTTACCCTTTTTTTTTACACACTGTGAAACACTTCAGCTTAATGGCAAATTGCTGAGTAATTCTAAAAAATGGCACCAACTCCTCCATTCAACAGCCAAAGTCTTCTCTGTGGATTGGAGTCTTAAGGTAGAAGATATCTCTCAATATCTATATTGGTTTACTTTACAAGCGAAAAGTAAAGTGGATGTCTGTTTAAAAACATGTTTTCTGAGCTGAGCAACATTACATTTGAATATATTTTAGATATAACATCTGAGAAACACTCACACAAAGGGATGCTACTGTCTTAATTATAGCACTATTTTCTCTTGAAAACAAATGCTGTTATATCAATATTCAGGAAACAGTATTATGAATTACAGAGATATTTTCCTTAAAAACATTTTAAAAAGTTTTAATGCTATCATTGTTGGACTGACAGTGTGCTGCTCAAGAGTCCTAGCTATGTCCAAGGTTCCCACTGTGTTGGGCTGTAGACACACAAGGAAGAGAAAGTTGATCCAATTGCAGAAGATCATAGTATAATTTTACTCTGTACAGACTTCAGTGTTCAAAATATCTCCTTTTGTTATCAAGAAAAGAACTTCAAAGACCTTATCCACTGTAACACATTTTGTTATTTTCCCTTTGCTTTTGTATTTTGCAATGAATCATTTTTGCAATGTGTTGTGCTAAGACAACTTTTTTTTCCCTTAGTAACATTATTCCCCCACCCCTTTATTGGAAAACATTATGGGAAAATTGATCCAGAAGGAAAGGTATATTTGATGATCTTGCACCTGTTCCCCAGACAATGAAGATGTTGGTAATATTCTCATAAAAACCTGTCTTACAAATGTTTTAATTTAAATTAATTTTCCTGAGTAATAAGCAACAGCAACTAAAACTTATGAAGCTATTCAAAACTATTAAGTCAATGATTAAGAAGGCATTAACATCCCAAAAACTAATTAACTAGACTACCAGTACATTGGAGTTGTGTACAGCTTCCAGGAATGCAGAAGCTTTGAAATACTTTGCAGAAATTTAGATGGCCATTTATCTTTTCCTGACTGCTGCCGAATCTGTGAGAGGGTGACTGAGGGTTGATTCTGTCATATGGAGGGCGTATGGTGGGCTTTTCTATTCTTACATCTGCCTGCATCTTGCCTTTGTATATGGCTTTTTATTGGTGCTTGCCAACATTCATCACTGGATGAATAGAGGACCAGTACAAAATTCATACTACATTATAGATGAGCCACTCAGAAAAAAGAAACCTAACATTTTTTCATCCAGTATGTTAGACATCCTATTTAATTAATTTTCAGCATCCCACATCTGTCCCTATTGACTGCACAGTTAATTTGTGTCTACTAGGAAGGTGGCAAGAAAGGTAGTTGGTCAAATTTCATGATGAACTGAATACTGAAAACGGGCTGAATTCATGGAAAAATTATTTGGATTAAGTCATGTCATGATGACTCAGTCACATCAAATGAAAAATACTGTATCATCAAAAGGTTGTAAGGCTTTGAGAGCCACTACAAACTCAGAGGTTTTTGCACTTCATATCATATGTAGCTTTCTGAAATTTTTCCTATTTCTCACAAAACCCCTGCTTATAAGACACATCTTCCAAAATACCTATATAAAAGGTACACACACTTTGCAGCTTAAGCCCTTGACACAGACACCATTGCCTGAAGCCAGACAAGCAGAAGCTCCTAGACTCTGTGAAAAACCATGATACCAGCTGTGCTCCTGGTGAGGAAGTAGATGGCTCCATCTCTGACTTGCAGTGCCCAGCAAATCCCAGTGCATTAAAAGTTAAGCAGAACCTAACCCCTCCTTGATTATCTGCAATTCTGGGCTCTGGATGTGTGACACTGATAAGTCTTTTCCGATGTCACCTTATTTTATCTAACAGGAGAAGGGGCATGAGCCTAAGCTCCTAAGGGAATAATAAGATAAAGAAGCATACCTTAAAAAATACAGGTACAATACTGTCGACGAGATCATGAACAGGACTGTATAAAGCATCACAGTGATTAAAGCACCAGGAACCCCTGACTCCTCAGCTCTTAGAAAGACCCAGGAGAGTTTTGCAGCATCAGCAATTGGTTTGTCTACACTGTTCCCAAATCGCTGTCATGGAGAAAAAAATCAATATCAGAAAATATCAAACCTGATTAGACCATAGAGGCAAAAGAGCCTGAATTTATTTACAAGAAGAATTTAAGTGTAATTTGCAAGGAACACAGTCTGAAACTTAGGATTCTATTATACAGAATTTGAAATTAACCATGAGATGTGAAATAAACTATTTTCTGGCTGATTTTAGTACAATTAAAATCTACCCTATAGAGGTGACTTATTGAACAAAACCCATGTAACAGTGAAAATACTCAAAGTGAACTCTACTAATGTATGTCAGGAAAAGTGAAAAGGGAAGAAGGCTGAAATTTGCCTTATTTCTATGACCAAGTAGGCATAATATTGAATGATTTGTATTCTTCTCCAGAAATCTATTATTTTCCTTTTTTCCTTCCCCCCCCTCCCCCCGCATATCTAGTTCTTAAGAACTAGCTACTGTATTGACATATTATTGCCCTCTGCTGGATCAATTTAGAAGAATTTAAATACATATCATGGATCTTCTACTGCTCAGAGCTAAAATAAATTTCTCTCTTCACTTTTTCCTTTTTAAAATGACACAGTGACAGCTATACCCATATTAGATCATGTTGACACATTTTGCAAGGATGTGAAACCGAACACCAAAACATACAGTGTTCATCATTCAGAGAGAGTCTGTGACCTTTAGGCTTCAAGAAACCTGCACCTTTCTGAGCAACTTGGCCAAATTAATCCTTAGGAAATGCCAAAACTTTCTTCCCATTTTTGGCTACCTCCTATGCATGCAGTGACATGTACGGTAAAGGAACAACAACTACAGGTTCAATGATGAGCTATAAAAGGACTGAGATTCTTGAGGACATTTCTGTTCTCTCTTCACCTTTTGCAACACTGCTAGGTTTCTATAATGGAAATTAAAGGTCCTAGGACACCAGTCATGACATATAAAGACTAGTCACTAATTCAGAACTGTCCATATTGGTAACAAAAATATTAAAATACTCTGGTTCTGTTCTATCTCCCAGTTATATCTTCTATTCTGGGAGAAAAACAAGCAAACAAACAAACAAACAAACAAACCCAAAACCCCAAAACCACAAGAAACTGTCTACCAAGAAAAATCCTCTGCACAGTAGTCACGTCCTGACATTCCTTCAGAGAGGCAAAAGCCTGAATGGCAAAGAATAAATTTCTTTCTTGTCTAAGCAGTTCTATCTGGCAAGGCAAAGATGGCACGGTAGAACTGCACTTTTCTATCCTTACTTTCTAACAAAGATATTCTGTCAATCTGTATACCTTCTATGATCCTCAAAAACATGATCCAAGAAAGGTGTCTTCAGTTCAAGTTACTTAAATAACATTTGTCAACGTCTCTCTCAAGTACTTATCATATCACTGAGGGATGGTCACATGAGCCTTTTGCAATGCCTACTGGTTTTTATGATGACACGTATCCATGTGGCCAAAGAGGTGTTACTGTCTGCGTTTTAAAAGCTACAGACAAATGAAGTGAGTGGGGTCCCAGGAAAGCTCTGGTAGAACTTGAACTGCGTAAGAGTTTCTTATCCTTGGAACATCCTTTTACAAGCTGACAATAAATCAAACCTGAAATCACACATTTGACACAGTATTTTGGACTATTACTTGACACCCATCCCCCCCACCAATGCAACTGCCCTCTAGCCTTTCCTTGGCAATAAGAAAACATTACTTAGTAAACACAAAAACTTTTGTCTCCAGGGCTATCTGTCATCTTTCATAAGTATTAAGGTCATTTAGGATACTAAAATACATTCTAGCACTAAAATAACTCATATTACCATAACATAATATTTTAAAAAGGTTTGATCTAAAATAGATTGGCAAGTAAATCTGAAATAGCTGCTGAAAGAATGCCAGGAGAAAAAAAAATTACAAATGCAATAATGAAAACACATGTAAGAGATATAGTTTCATTTTGGAAAGGATACACACAGTATATTGTGTAATATTCGGACAAATGAGTTCCTACCAAAGATAATCTTGGTGGTAAGACTGCCAAGTTTTCAGTATGAAGTACAGAGAGGTGTGTACTTTTTTAACATTGTAATGAAAAAGCAAGTTACTTTATTTGTATCTCGTGCTTCCTCCTGACCAAGTGCTATTTGAAATTAGTAATGATCCTGTTTGTTTAGAACTAAACACAATTCCACTGAAGTCAATGGCAACAATTTTCTCAATGCAAGTGTGGGAAAGATAAGGCAAACCTCAGCCTTTCTTCCAGTTTTTATGAATACATCAGCATTAGAAAGGAGAAAAAAGCCTTTTAAGCATTTCGATATTTCTAGCCCAGTTATTGCAGGAATACCTCTTTTTCTCTTAGGAAAAACATATCTCAATCAGAATAATTACAATTAAAATTCAATTCTGTGCATGTTTTATATCACAAAATACAGGTTGTCCAAATGAAAACTAGATTGTGTTGCTACATGCTGAAACTATTACAATTACCTCCCAAGCAAGCTCCAATTAAATTTATTGAAGAGTTGAATTTTAATTTTCAAAACCATTGCAATGTAAAGAGTAAAGAAGCACCTGCAGAGCACAGGTTAGCAGATGAGGAACCAAGAGATTTGAGAAAACCTGATCCCCAACAAGGTCTGTTGATCTAGAGTGAGCAACAGAAACATAGATGACTTTGAAAGATTAACAAGGGCAGAAGACGAGCAATACCACACTCCCAGAAAAGCTCTCAGAATCTCACACCCATCAAAAGGACCCTGTATCACATACACAGTGAGACCCAAATTTGAACTGCATCTTCTAGGAGACTAGGCATTTACCTTGGACGTGATAAAAGTTGGCAGTCACCCAAGTACTGTTGGGCTACACAGCACATACATAGAGTTGGGAGCTTTGCTCTACTGATTTTATATATGATGAAGCTCTCTTCTTAAAGATGTTTATCTTTCAATCTCACAAGTCTTTTTAGGAGTGCCAGCAAATTATATTAACTACATTGCATGTCAGAGAAGTGCCCGATAACCTCCATTTTTTTCATTTTGTCTGTTTCAGTGCTTAGAAAAATCTGAAGTGTTAATAATCAGGATTGCTCATTAACCCATCTCCATTAACATCTAAAATTGCAGCAATCCTTTTCAAAGCAGACACAATCACTTCAGCAGTGGATTTACTTTCTTATCTCTGTATATGGCTTATACAGTGCTCTTAGTTTTATGTAGAAACAGAGTGACTCCATTAGATGGGAATTTTGTTAATAAAAAGGTAATGTATAACATTATTATTTAATTTCTTTTTAACTTTCATGTTCCATTGCCAGGGGTGGAATTTCATATCTTTCAGTGATTCATTGAATAAAACAAACTTCTACGTCAAATTCTCATGTTCAAGTTATTTTAAGTGACTCACCCTCAGGAATGAATCCACTACTAACACTGCCAAGGGGTCTAGCACTGTCCATAGTCCCATAGCTATGATAAACTTTGACAAGAAGGAAGGGAATGAATCAAACAGCTGCTGACAGCCCCATCTGATCAGGACCATAAGAAGCAGCCCTGCATTCAAGGTTAGGGGTCCCACCACAACCATGACCAACTCTTCACTGGTGTGCAGCAATGAGTTCTGGTAACACAGTTCAACAGTGTGAGGAAAGAGCTGGAATCTGTAAAAAAGCAAAAGGAGAGTGTTTGTTTGTGCTCCTAAGCAGACCATTAAAAAAAAAATAGAATCATGCATGTTGCATTGTAAAGTTACATCCCTATCTGCATCACAACCCTCTGACCAAAAACTGTATGAAGCTACTCCAAAAAAGAAAGAAATTTTCTCCTCCTGCCTCTGTCTCCTTTGACTCCCTCTGACTCTCAATAGGTGCACCTCCAGGCCCTTGAGACTGTGCAGGAAAGGCTATACAAAGATGCTACCTCCCAGAAGCACGATCATGAGTACAGGCCCCAGAAGCTTACCTGTCTCTGCATACTGCAGTACCTTTGGGCACTGCATGAAGTAGAAAATCTGATATGAAAGACATAGCTTTTAACATGCCTAAAGTGGTTGGAAATGTTCCTCTTGCCACCATAAGATCATGAGATTTGCAAAGCTCATACAATGAGAAATTTGCTGGCACTGTAAGAGACATGAACTGCATGGCTCTGTGAGCTACATACAGAAGCTGTAATTTAAGGCAAAAATTTCAATCCAGCTGAAGTGGTTTAAATTCTGTTCCTAGTTAAATGCAAAGTGGTTTGATTCTCACTTTGGTTCGGACTTGTGAGTGTTACCACTATATTTGTTAGGAGCAGAGAGTGCTCAGCTCAGTCTTATGTTGTTCAGGCACACAGATACAGGTTGGGATGCTGATCCAGGGCATTTTGGCTTGAGAACATTATCCATTATCTAGCTGACTGCCTGGGACAGCTGTGACTAGTGGCTTTGAACATGACCACCACTCTCTCATGCATTGCTTCCTTCTGTTGAGTTTCCTTTGTTTTCACAGACTCTCGATGCTTGGCCTCCCAGAAGTTTTAACACCAGCTGGCTGAGCACACATGGGGTGTGCAAGGAGAGAAGGGAGAGATGGTTGGCTTTGCATTAAGATCTAGAAGACCACCTTAACAATACCCAGCACTGTCCAGAGTCCACTCAGTACAAATTTTAGCCAATAATCAATCCCACTATCACAGCAGATATAGGTCAGAAAGTTGCACGCTACTGGCTCCTACTGACTGATTCAGGTTTGCGCGATGCTTTAAAGTGAACAAATAAAAAAAAATTCTGTTGGAGAAATTGTCCCTTTCCTAAGCATGATTGAAATTTCTTATTCTGTAAACCCATTCTCTACCCCACAGCAATATGTAGAGGATCGGGTATATATCACTAGTGGACTTGTTTTCCACCTTTTTTTCATGTAAGTAGTGACAAGCAATGATTTTCCTGCAACTCTCTAGGGAGTTCTAATTCCTGAGCTAAAGTATGTATCATAGAGTTAAAATATGTCAACCCATTGTAGTACTCACAGTAAAACTGATATACCAAAGTTAAATTCTTAGAAGTATTTTACTCATAGATCACTTCAGTAATATGAAGTATGGTTTGAATGCTTCTTCAGTTTTGTGCACTTCTTAGGCATTTTGAAATACTTTATCCAAAATGATAAACTATTCTTCTGGAAGATACATCACCTGCTAGGTATCTCAGAAAGAAGAGAGGTAGGCATTGACACAAGACACAGTTTACATTACTAACACCTCCTAGGGTCACATTTGCATATCAGATCATCTAGAATCTGGATGCAGTCCTTGATCTTAGTCTCTGCAGAGGCTCCTATCCGGGCTTTCATGTAGAACCTTTAGCACAAGTCTTAGTCATTGATTCTCTTCATAGCGCAAAGGAACTGCTTTGAATCAAATTATTTGGAGTAATATTCTGACTGAGAAAAGAGGTTAGCAGGACTTACTTTGTAACAGGTACGGAGATGGTCTGAAGGAAGAGCCATTGGCTCAAATAATGCAGGTAAAGTCTCACGAACCAAAGCAAAACTACTAGCAGTGCGAGCAGCCAGAAGTCCCTGGAGCGCCAGTGTGTGGCTCCCAGCTCTGAAAAGACTGTATGTGCCACAAAATGGAAATGCTCCACAACCTGCCGGTACAGTTTCACTTCAGCAGCAGAATGGCAGCTAGAAATATATGGAAACAATGCAAAGAATCATTTGTAAAGACATTAAAGGAATACCAGTTGCTAAAACACTCTAGAGTCCTGTTATTCAGGTAATTTGGTACAGATTCTAATAATAACTTTTGATTGAACAGTGCATCTGACAGTAAAAAAAAATAAAAAAGAATGTTTTTCCATGGCAAGTCTAGGTGAGAGGTGGCTTCCTCACAGAAATCATGCTGCCACTTTCATAAAGAAGACAACAAATCACATTTAAAATTAAGTTTTTAAAAGACTCTTGTTTTCATTTTGATTTTAATTTTCTCACAAATTGCTCTCTGAGGAACACTTTTTCCCTTATTTCTCTTCAGAGAGAAAGGCAAAAGAACTTGTCATATTTGTACTGAAAAGTATTAATGTTATTGAAAACCCGTGAACAGCTTTTTGGCATTTGGTTAAGAACATTCGGTCAAATATCTCAGTACACAATGTGGGCTAAAACTCCTCTTTAGTTTCAAACGAAAGAGAAAATAAAAAGGAACTTGCACTGTAAAAGGATTCTTCTACTGAGTGTGGTGTGATTTGCCCTTTAAACTAATTACCATAGTGCTTCAAAGGGGGTGGAGGGAGGAAAAGAGATGCAGAGATGTAGCCTTGGTATTATATTTCCAAGAAACTGGAATCTCTCAGGTGATTCAAAGCTGAAAAGACAGTAGCTCCTTTGACCTTTGAAAACTTCTAACTACTTGTGCTTATTTCCACCAATTTAAACGACTAAGCAGCTGAGATGCACAACTCTAGGACTGAACATGATGTCATCATGCTCAGACTGTTATTTATGTTGATTAAACCTTCTGAAAGTTTAGAAATATAAAGATCTTTTTGTGGAAGAAAACATACTGGCTTTTTAAGTGTAGCATATGACTGGAGAAGAAGCAACAGACATACTTGCACTGTATTTTATACACTTTTAAAGCACTTTCATGTCTACACATATTTCTTAAATAGCTTTATACATTTCTTTCTTCAGTAGTCACAAAGAGAACGGTGAATAACAACAGCGAAACTTAAAAGGTTTCTGCATTTGTTCTAGGTTTGAATGAGAAGGAGAAATAAAAACACCACACTTGCCAGCCATAGGTCTGGATTTTGAGACCAGCCTTGGCATCATATTACTCCTGATCCTCAGTGTTGAGCAGGATGCATGCATTGGAGAGAGCATGCTGTCAGCCAGTTCTTTTTCTCATGAGAAGGCTCAGGCTTTAGTTACCTGCTTGGTTGAAAAAGAGGATGAGAAGTTGTCAGAAACACACCACAAAAAAACCCCCATGTTTTGGGTGACTAAAAGGGTTCAAGTACAAATCACTAAAACTTCTTGCAGAAATGTGTATTGGGCTGAGGCGGTTAATCTTTGCAGTGACTGTAGTTTGATCTGTCAGGGGTTTTGAAGGTTTTTTGAGACATTGCAGTCCATTTTTCTCATATCCCAATCAGTCATAAAGTCCTACTTTAGAGACTCAGGACTACATCATGAATCACCTTCCTCATACTGTAATTATTTTCCCACAGCAGCCTACAGGAACATCACAACACATTTCATTAACATTATGAATTCATAGTCTAGGCTTGTGTGAGAAAGAGACAAAGAAAAATGTAAAATAAGAAATATAATTGACTGTGGTATTATACTACAATAACCATGGAATTCTGACTGTTCTAAACTCTGCAGCCAGATTACCCTCACTTCCTTTCATATAAAGATATTTTTGTCATCTTTAATAGCTTCCATCAAAATTTACTGTCGAGGCATTCACTCCTTGAGAAGAGTTAAGAAGGCAGGATTAGCCACACTGGTATTTTAGTTAGACCAAATAGTTTGCTGTTTGTGCAAAAAAAAAAGAAAAAATAATACTATCTTAGCTCATAATACTCTACTCATCCTTCATCAAACAAGCAGAATTGCATAGATGTCCCACCCAGCCTCGCCCATTTCAGAAATCCACATCCTACAGGGATCATTGCCAATCTTCACCTCTGTGCCGAGAGCACAAGTAATCATGTATTTTTCACAAAAATCTGGATTTAGATCAACAGCTCGTTTCACGCTGGAATCATTTACTACTAGATGATCTAGGCTCAATTTACTAAATGAAGCTGCTTCTGCATAAGCATCACCAGAGTGAAATGTTCAGTGTGACGCCTATAAAAGGTTTCAAGACATAAATCCTTCCTTCCAATCCAGCACAGACATGGAGAAGGAGCATACATAGCTCAAAGCACTGAAAATACCGAGTCCTCTTTCATTCACAGCAGTCCTGGAGCACCAGAAGTACTGAAAAACCTTAGTAACCAAAATATGGGGTTTGGAAGGTGAGTTTACTTCTTCCTCACTGAGGTAGGACCTGTTGGTGCAATCAGCACTTTCACAGGAGCACACTTATTCCAGCTCTGTCTCTCATTGTGTGGAAGCTGCTTGTGCAAGCACTGTGAGCACGCTATACAAAGTGTGGTCATAGAACTTCCCGAAGGTTTAGGCAGTAATGAAAATATTCAACCTGTGCTTTCATCACTTCATTGCTTCCCAGATTACTTCCACTTTCAAGAGGTTAAAAGAGAGCTAATGTCTCCTCCTGTGAGCTATGCCGTCCCTGCTGGCTCTCTCAGCCACGAGAATACACTTAATAAACTTCTAAACGAAAGCAGAGAAATTCAAAATATGTTCACTTATCAAACCCAAAAGCCTTCCATGCAATGACCCTGCTTAAACCAGCAGAGCAACATCTGTGATGCCTTAGCTGCATCTTTCCTCTGAAAAAACATTAGCAGCCCGGAAACTCAACAGAAAGCCAAGCTTGATGGAAGCAAAAGATATCAAGAAAGAGATGTCCATTGGTAGAATCAAACATTAGTTTTTATTTTTAGAACAGCAATTTTTTTAAGACTTTATGGTTTTCATCAAACACCTTGATCAAAATTGCCTGCTTTTAAATGGAAATCAGAATCCTCTTTACTGTTTAATTTGTCAGAAGTCCAGATTCTTATTATCACTTCTGTGATTGTGTAACACTTTGACATGAGCACCACCAGCCAGTGGTAAAAACTGGTGGAAAATGTAGCATATGCTACATGGGAAGGACTCAGGGAAGGTCCCAACATATAAGTGGAATATCTTCATTTACTTTAACACAAATTTTGTTGACTCCAACTCACTTGTAAGCTTCAGCAAACTATTTCTGAGTACTCATTAATCATGTTATAAGGCTGTTTACTGGCTGCCACTTCAAAACACTGGGCTTAAATGATCTCTCTCACTGACTGTTTTGAAAAATGAAGAAAGAAAGAGGCAGAAACATGAAATGAAATGCACCAAACAAGTGGAAACAGCCCCTTTAAATACTTTTAGCTGGTGTTAATAGTGAAAGCTTGAGGGTGGAGTGATGGTGCTGGCAGATACAGTTTTCAGAAGAGATATAAAGGTGTTGTAGGATAAAGAGGATCAATATTACCTTTCAAAAACCAAACAAACCCTCCATCCACAAAAAAACCCAAACCAAACCAAACCAAAAAAAAAAAAGAAGAAAAAACCAAAAACCGCCAATACCAAAAAACCCTAACAAATCTCAGCCCTTGGGTGAAAACTGTATAAAGTTCTGAATGAGAAGTCACTTGAGTATTGGATTTATCCATGATTCCTTGGATTACTGGTAAGTAATTTGGTTGAATGTTTCTGTTCTAGGGCATTAGTTTTGCATTTTTCTTTGAGAAATGCTGCAATAACAGATAGCAGAGACCAAATTACCATAAAAGTATGTCAATTATTTGAATGGAAATTGTTCAGAAGGAAAGAAACGATGCACAGATTCTCCTAAGCTGCAGTTGCAGTTGATGATGACGATGACAGAAAAGTAATGGCTGATAGAAGGTAGTGTGTACTGTTGGGTGACACTTTGCTGATGACAAACCATGGTGAACATTTGTATAATGCACTGCAAGACTGGCATTTAGAACTGGTGGGGGTGAGTAGATCATCAGCCTATGCAACCCTGCTTCCTCTCAAAGTACATTGGTGTCTACCAGCTGAGGTATTCAGGATCTAGTCCTGAATGTATCTATTATTTACGTTTCATAAAATATGGCAAAATAAATGTTTCTTTGTCACCCATAGAGACAGAGAAGAATTAAAGAGCAAATGCAGACACAAATTACTATTTTATGCAAATTAATTTCAGGGAATCACACGCAGTCTTTACAGCCCAAGAGTCTGTGCAACGTATTTACTCAGTTCACAAATAAAAAAAATCCCTCACAAAAAAAAAAAAAAACATTGCCCTAAGTGGTGCGTATTTAAACTTAGTGGTAAGTTCTTTATGGTTTATCAACAGAAATAAAGAAGCAGTAAATATTGCCCAGTGTTACTACAATGAAATGTTATCACTTTCAGTGGAAAATCACACCTCTATCTGAAGGCACATCTAAAATTAATATATGTAGCCCTTCAAATGGAAACCAGTTAGAAGCACCACTGATGAAGCATAAGGCAGAAGAGAATATGGTTCATTCCATTGTGCACAACATAAACATATACATAAAACATGAAATTTTATTATCATTAAAAGGATTTTATTATTATTCCTTCTGCATAATATTTTTCCTTTTCAAAGCTTGTATTGTGTTACAAGGAAATTGCCATTATTCCAGGCTGTATGGTGATGATACAAATGACTTGCCCAATAAGCCAACGGCAGAGCTGTGAACCGAACTCTGCTGAGTTACAGTCCATTATTCTATCCACTGGATTCCTAATAAAATATTACATTTTTGTTTATTTGTATGCAAAGTGAATATAAGCAGGGAGAACATTTGCCAACAATATAGACACTGTTTTTTCTCATCTCTTTCCAGGACACACCTATGCTTCATACTCTTCAGTTTGCAAGCACAAGAAAGCTGGTATCACAAAGAGTTACAAAGGTTATCTAGAGGATTTCTTCTGCAAGAGAGGTGACAAAAGACCTGAGGGGACATTAAGCGGTTCCTTAACATAGAAATGCTCATAGGAGGATTTGTTCTACAGCTTACTGAAAAATCCAAAATCGTGGTATAGAAGAAATGCTGAAAATCATGACAGGTTTATTTTTCAGGTGCACCTGTGTTGGAAAAAAGAAACTGCCAGAAGCATGCAAAATCCAAAAACACTGAATGAGGGATTTAGGAACTAAACATTCTTGCAAAACAGGAAAAATAGTAATCCAGTAACTTCAATAATTGTTTTGGTTTGCTGCAAAGAACGTGACACAGGTATGTGAATGCACCCAGAGTGATTGTGCCCAAGTTCCTTCCTTCCAAGTTCCAGGCTGTGCTAGCTCACAGGAGATGGCCAGCAGGCAGTAAAGTCTGAATTAGCAACAGCCTAGGTGTGTTTGCATCACATGCATAGCCAGGAGCCAGATACAAACACATCAGCTGAATTTTTCCCACAGCCCACTCACGGGGTTATATGTTGGCACAGTTGTTGCCTTGGAGGGACCACTGCATTCTTCCATACTGGGGCTGGACATTGTTGGTCAGTGGGCCAAGCCATGTTCATTAAAGAGGAAGGGAAGAAAATGCTGACAGCTTCATACTCCTCTGGATACAACTGTATTAGCCTGAAAATGGTGGACACAACTTTCACTATAAAAGAGTTTATGAGAACAGAAAATTGGTAAACGGCAGCAGATTCATGTCCTCAGTAATCCCCTTACCCAACAGTTTTAGGTTGGTGGAGAAGTCCATCTCCTGATTTTAGCTAACTAAGAATTTCCTGAGGGAATTAACTGAGACATTCACAAGAAGAGATTTCTTACCAAGTTGAGGAAAGAAGCACTGGAGGAAGAAAGAATCACAAAATTTAAGCAGAGTGGCAGTAGTGCTGGAGGACAGTGTGGTTCCTTGCAGAGAGCTGGCAAAGCTTTGCACATTTCAGCTTTGAGCAGCATCTGACAATGACATAGCAAAAATGACAAAAACCAAATTATTATTGTCAGCCCTGCAGTTTAGGTAGGCAACTAAAACTTTGCCTATTTCATGCTTTACTGCATTTTCAAGAGCTTATTGGCTTGGCAAAACAGTCTGGAAATCTTACAGGAACAGACTTTGTTAAAACATTCCAGTCTGGCTGCTTCCAGCTCTGGATGGGTACAAACATGAAGCAAGGAAACTCGAGCACAGCTTTCAGAACTTTTAAGAAGCTCTGTTTTATATTTCATTCTAGAAAGAAACAAAAGGCAGCAGACAGCCTCTGTTATTCATCCTCATGACATGACTAGTCCAGTCAAGGAGCAAAAGGAAGCATGTAACTGCTCCCCTACTTCTTGCCCTCTGACTGCTTTAAGTAAATAAGCCGACAATAAATGAATGAGAAAAAGACACAGCCCACACAGGGAGGATGCAAGATGTCAGCAGAGGTATAGATCTCAAAAAACACAGCACTATCTGTGAAGCCGTTCACCCAGAAAGTAATGCCGAATGCTCAACCTTGTGCATGAGCAATAAAACAGTGTTTAGGACCTGGAGAAGAAGTTTATAGGGTCACCAGAGTAATAAATACACATTCAAGATCATTTCAGTTAAAAAAGAAATGGAAAACTACAGGAGGAGAAATGTTAGACTTAAAACATCTATAGACATTCAGGAGAATCAAGATAAAAAGCCTTTCATTTATGCTAATAGGAGCACTGTACCCTGCCCAGGAGAAAAAGAAATACACATATATATGTAGGTAGTACTCCTGCTTAAGCTAAGTCCCCTGTACCTGATGCGTGGAATGGTTTCTACCTTGACACAGAAAACATCCCCAAGGACATTTGTTCTGTCTGGAGGAAAAATGCAATCTTCCTCCTGACCAAATACATATCTACTTCTGAGAGCCACTAAACACTCAAACACCATCTGTGAGCTGTGCATTCATCTGTAACACACCAATTTAGCTGGCAGGCCATAGGGAAACAAGACTCTGAAGTTGCCAAGTTAAAATGGCAATCCAGTACCAGTTGAAACTCCACCAAGCAAACAGGTGAGGCTACCAGTGAACATTGTAGCAGAGAGTGATGAAGCTTCAAAATAAGAAAAGGCATTGTGGAGTGGATTAAAAAAAAAAAAAAAGAAAAGGAAAAAAAGGCACAGCTTTGCTCTTTTGTGTCCTGTACTTAATGAGCAGCAGCATCACGCTAGGAGCATGGGTCTGTACAGCTGGAGTCAAACAGCTGCCTTCCTTCAGTGAGAACCAACAGACTTGTAGCTGCTGTGGGCAGAGCAGACAGAAGACACACAGTACATCATGGTCCTCCATTAAAGAAAAACCTTATTCTGTTTGGCTGTACAGTGATGAAACTTCATCTTACACAGACAGACCACAAGTCAAAGTCCCTTGACTTCTATCTGGTTTTCACAGTAACAGGCTGAAACAGAAATTGAATTCCTGCCTGCTTGCATTGCTTTCCTTGGCACAATTAAATAGTATGTGTGTGAAAGTGCTGAAGTTGGGATGTCAATTGTTAAACCAAATGCACCATTCACTTCATGTGCAGATTCGTAATAATCATGCACCATAGGAATAGGGGGGTATAAAGATGAAAGAAAAATAGTGAATCTATTGAAGTAAGCTTGTACATTAAAATTCTTCTAAAACACCATCAGTGTTATTCCAGTCAGATCTCTGGAACCTTCTGTACTGACCTGACAAAAATTACCTTTCTTTGTTCGTAACAAATTTTACAAGGAAGAACTAATCTGGAAAAAACTGCTAGAGTCTGGAGGAACAATGAGACATGTATTTAGCAAAATTTTGACATTGGAAATTTTTTTTTAATTTATTTCAATTACATTTTTTTTATTTTTATTATTTTGTGCAGCACCGTGTCCAGGAGAGAAGTGTTTGACTCAGGAACAGCAATCCATGAAGAGAATGAAATATGATGTGACCCAGGTAACACCAATTAGAATACAGTCAAAAATAAATCCTTATGGATTTAAACATGGGCAGACAAGGCAATTCATGAAACTACACCAATAACGTAATATATTAAAAAAAGAAATCTCACAAACAGGAAATTGTCTGCAATGTTTAGGGTATTTACAAGGTATACATTGTTCGAATATAACTATAGCAAACTGTTTTGGAAAAACTCTTCATCGAAGTTTTGATAAAAGAAAACAATATCAAGTTTGGGTGCATGGCTGATGCTATAACACTGTTTACTACAAAAACCAAAACATTTTTGCTTTAATACCACCTGTTTTCTTAAAGAAGCAAATCTATGTTAGGCCAGCTTAATCAAATCTTTAAGAGCCTTAGAAAAGAAGGGAGTTATGAGCAGATGCAGAATACTCTAGGATACTGTCATATTTAAAACACCATTAAACAGTTATCAAGATGAGAAAACTGAGATACTGTACAGATATCTTAAATTCAATTACTTTATGAAAAACACAGCAATAGGAAATGTTAAATTGAAATCTTTTTAAAAGATCTTTATAAACACTACTGAAATTATGGTGGAAATTATCCATACAATTTAGTCAAACAAAATGCATCACGTAATAACAGTATTAACTTTTTCTTTTCAGTTTAATGCTGTGTTATTATATTTGCTGCCTATTTTAGAAAGTAATTTGTGTTGATGGCTCTGGAGAAAAACCAAGCATTAAAGAACTAATTTAATTCCTTCTGAGCTATGTTCAATTCAAAAATATTTCTTTCAGAATGTCCCAGTACTGTAGAATCTGACTAGAAATCCACCTTGAACTATGTGCACTTTGACTAACTCTCTGCCCAAGGCAAAATGATCCTGCATTCAGCAGGGTTTTATCCTGGTCTTCTAAAGGACTTACACAGAATGTACCTGATATAACTGGACCAGAATGTCAACCATGATAGAAATTATGATCAAGACATGGAGGATACATAATGAGAACCTTATCTATTTTACAGTGGGCTGCTATTGGTAGGGGAGTACCTTTAGGGGGTTGTTTACAGAAATCAGGTCTCCCTTCTTTAAAATAAAATATAGAAAGAAAAGGAAAGAAAGAAAGAAAGAGAAAACTGTATAATTCCTTGTGCAGTGCTCTTCTTCCTGCTTGTTATACTGTATGACATAATGGATACTAGCTGTGTTTAAGATGTTCAAGTACTGCTATAATAGGCTGCCTGGCGGCCTTTGGAAAGAAATTTCACAAATTTTCTTTCAACGTGAAGACATGGCTTTATTCCTCTGGTTCCACAATATAAAACAGAAATTTAAAAATTGCCACAGCTTGTTTCTCAAAAATCAATGCATGATTGCTAGCTGCACTGGGAGTTTGAGGGATATCCCCTTATCAGAGGCAATCTCTAGATAACATGCTTTCTTCTATTGCCCATAACTGCATGTAAGACATGGCAAGACAAATGTCAGCTTCCTTTTCTATTGGTGTCATCTATTGATCCAGTGAAATGCTCTTCATCTGAAACTTCCTTCCCAAAGGGGACATTTGCTATGAGAAGCAAACCTTTCTTCCTGATGCTAAGAAACCCTAAAACTTTCTGCTAATTACTGCACAGTACCATCGCAACATATAGTTCTAAAAGTGTAAAAAAAAATAAGAAAAAGCACAAATGAGGCAGATGCCATCCTTTTCCTGGTAGAAATGTTGTCTTACAATACTGAAAATGTAATATAATAATAAACTCATTATGAGTTTTCTGTGTGCTCTAGAAAAAAATGTACTCTGGGTCTATGCTTTCCTTTGGGGACATTTCCTCTCAGATGCATTCAAAAGTGCTATCAGAGATGTACCTCAGTGACTCCAGTATGAGACAAAGCACAAAAGAGTGTCCCCATGAGAAACAACAGTATCAGCGAATAACAAGAAGCAGAGGGGTAGGTAAAGGATACTGGAGTACAAAAAGGACACTATGTATACAAAAAATAGTCCTGGCAAAAACACATTTATTTGTGTGTCTATAGAGATAGGAGAGAGAGATAGCATAGTGTGCTGGCCTAAGACAGCAGCACCGTCAGAAAAAGCTTTAGCTATCAAGAAAGCAGAAAGTGAAGATGTAGAAAAGACGCATCCTTTTAAGAATAAAAACTGACTTGTAAAAATGCATAGCTAATCAACACCCATATGAATCTTTACGGTTTCAGAGAGGTTTTGGTATGGCTCCTGGGTAATTGCAATTTCATCAGACTGAAAAAGAACAACCAAAAGAAGCATTTATAAAGAAAATAATCAAATATTTCACCAGCACTGGAATACGTTGGACTTGATACTCCTAACCAAAAGAAAGTTTTGCTCAAGAGTAAAGAAGGGACACACGTTTTAAATATGTCAATAAGCTTGTTCCTTCAGTTCAAATATAAAGTATCACACTACTCATCCCCTCCATGCACAATTTTTAAAAAGCAACCATCTAAAGGAGACTCAGTTGTGATGCTTCACTCATACAAAAAGGATTTTCAGGAACAGGGGAACTGATTTTCTGGAGGGTTGCAACTGAGTATTTCTCTCTGTGGGGGCAATAACTGAGACACTTCCCCTCTGGTCTACTCTTGGTCAACAGGTTCAGAAGTCACCAGAGGAAGAGTGACAGGCAGCCTTACTGCATATACCATGTCTTCCTAAGATACCTTGCTAAGAAAAAAAACCCAGTGTTCAGGAGCCATTAGACCAAAGCTTCCAAAATAGAATAAAGCATTTGGGCAGAACAAAAGCCTTGTTATTTTGCTGTCTATGACAAACAATAGCTGGCAGGTATTGAACTTATCATGCAAATTAACTTCTCTGTTTGTTTGGGATTTTTTTCCTGTGTATATTTGTCTGAAAGTGTATTTGTAAATAATACAGTTTATTGAAACTGTTGAAAGAATTTATTTTTCTTAAAATCATGGAAAATATGATTTTTAACTCTTTTTACAAAGACATGATTCTGCTTTTTCTTGGAACCTTTAGATTTTTCATCAAAGAACTCCAAATACCTGAAAGACATACTTCAGTTTTTCAAAGAGCCAGGTTCATCCAGACAATAATGTAAGAAACACTTAAATAACCTTCAAGAGTCACCACAGAGGTGATTCTGAATTTCAGCTTTAGAGTTCTCCTATTCTGCTGAAAGGCTGGATTACTGAGGGAGAGAAGGGGGGCAATCAGTTTGCCAATCAGCTTTAACACTTATTAATTTTCTAACTTTCTACCTACAATAAAGACAATCACAGTCACAATCCTAGAGGACAAAATCCCATTATCTTAGACCCATAAGGTTTCCCACTGCGGGTCTGAATTCATTCAGACAAGATTTCACTGGCTTGTAGTAAACTGTGCTCCTTTGACTCAATGCAATTCATAACTGATTCGAACAGAAGCACCTACAAAATAGTTATATCTTCCTCAGCTGGACAAACCTACCCTTGTCAAAACTCAGTGTGACGGACTAACAGTCCTATGGGTCTGATGCTTCTTCCCTCTCCTACAGCAGGATCCTTATTGCTCCTTCCTTCCTGTCTAGGGATTTTTGTTTAATTGCAAAGCCTAATAACTATATGCATTGACACAGTATTAATTTTGTTCAGCTGAGTAGCCTGCTCACCTTTCTATGAGTTCCCATAACTTTGGTAGCAGCATATGGATGTAAAAGCCTCAAGATGTCAGAGAGGGCAGTTAGGGTGAGGTTTCCTAAGATACCAAAGCAATTCAGCTGCTGAAATGTAACTAGGAAGAACACTGTGGTTACAGGACCCAGACTACTCTGAAAACCTCCTCTTTGGTTCAGACGATAATGCTCTCTCAGGTTCTCAGCATTTTATAGCCCCTTTTTCTTGCTTAGTATGTAGCCTTAATAATCCTTATTTTCTTAAGGATCAATCTGAAACTTACTTGATCCACAACGCATGAGAACTTACACTTATGGTAAAACTTTAGTTTTCACATCTAATATCTTGTGGGTGATATTTTAGTTGCATAGCCTTAAAATTATTTTAACACAATGCATTATTTTTTTATTTTTCTTCAGTTTTAACCTGAAGGCAAATTGATTCACAGGTCATATTTGATGTTATTCTTTCAGCTTAAAGACTTCAAATCATTACAGAAAAAAAAAAAAAAAAAAAAAAAAGAGAAGATTTTGGTCGTTTAGTTGTTGTGTTGGGTGGGGATTTTTTTTTCCTTATTAAAGTTTTTGCTTGTTGGGCTCAAGGTTTAAAGGAAAAATTTACAAAGACAATGCTTATGACAGTGAATCTTCTGCTACATTTTCAGAAGAACTCAGCAAATTCCAGCAGCGGGTTTCTAGACACAAAAGACAAATACAACCATTCCGTGATTTAGATTGGCTTTCTGTTTGTGGGTCATGAGACTCATTGCTGAGCATGTCAGAAGTTGGCTGTTGCATTTAATGCAGGTTGTCAGCAATTTCATAGTTCCCATAGCAAAAGAAAGAGTGTGCTCTGGCTTTGGTTTTGGGGTATTGGATGGGGGTTTTTCCCCCTTCCTTCTTTTGGGGCTTTGATTGGAATCTCGGATTGCAGTTAGTGAATAAATGCAGTTACTGCAAAAGAATCCAATTAAAAGTATGGAACAAGCTGGTGCTTTGAAACATGTTGAATTGCATAGGTTTCCTTTTTTCAGAGACATCATTTAACATTCAAAATAAATATTAAATTTCCCTTCAGTTTGAAAGTTTAGAGTCACTTATGAAACCAGGAACAATAATCATACTATATTACGCCATGTCTCATGTATGCCTCAAGAGGGCTGTGACTTGTCGTAGCATGAAGGAACCTGGAAAAACGATTACTTGCTGCTTTAAACAGAAGATGCATAGCTCAGATGCTCATTAATGAAGCAAAGGAAAATTAATTGACATGTCTAATAGTTCTTCTAATATAGCCTCTAAGCCTTGATGTGTCAATTGTCAAATTACCTCTGGCGTTCTTTCTTTGACTCAGTGATCTTGTGTTGCATTGCTAGGAGAGAAAATTAACATCACTTTCCTTGGCCTCTCTCACTGTACTTTCTGGGCAAGGGTGCTAGACATACAGAAAAATGAGATGCATGCAGCCCAACTGCCTTAACCTCTCTCCAGATAAGGCTTAACCTCTCAGACTGCAGAACTCCAGCTTTGTGACTGATCTATGTCAATGATGCATCTTTCCTGGGGCATACAGTGGAAAAACAAACAAACTTTAAAAAGCCTAAATGTATCAGCCTTTCTACACATCCTTGCCACTCTTGTGCATTCCTTTGACTTAAGTTAGAGTTTCTTTCAGTAAACCAGGATCCTCTCTGCCTTTTCTCCCCCAGCAATGGTCTATCCTCTGAAAGAGCCAGCCTCTTTCACCCTACAGTAGGCTTCCTTGCTTGCTCCAAGATAGGCAGTGAAAGAGCATTCTTCTTAGAGCTTCCATTCTTTTCACGTTATTATCACCCAATCCAGGCTGCAAGAAAAGCTGTTTCCAATCATTTGCCTGTTAGTCATCTCTCTGTCTGACAGCAAATCCTTTGATCAAGACTGTTATAATGTGTATATTAGGGTCATCTAAGTTTATGTAATGGAATTTTTTAATCATCTCTGCTGTTTCATCAATTGGGATTTCTGTCCTACATGAAATTAGGAAGAAAAGGAAACACAAAAAAGGCATATAAGTGATATATTACATCTGCTGTCTGTAGTGTGGCACAAAAGTCCATTGGATTCCCAATATTAAACAGCATTTGAGAACCTCACAGTGGTAGATTCTTTAAGTCCTAGTTCCAGAAACTGAAGAAATTCTGATTTTAATGTGATTTGTTTGGGGCTGGTTTTTCGTACATAGATTAAGTGATATGATTGGGAAATTAGCCCTCTAGCACATCATAGTAATAAATCACCTAAGAGCCATACTGGAAAATACAGCTCTTTGTTAAGAATGAAAATCACTGCATAACAGTATGTCAGATCTCTATGATTTTGAAAAACAAAAAAATAAAATTAAAAATCATTAAGATATTTTTCATTCTATATTAAATTATCTCAACCATTCTTCTTAGGGGATATCTTCATATCTTTAGCCTTTCTCATAAGAAACAGATTTGCATGTTCTGCACAGCATGAACACACTCAATCCAATAGTCAGGAAAGTACTACAGGAGTACTGCCCCATAGAGCTGCATGTGTGCGGTAAGTCTGAGGCACCCAGAGAGTACCAGATTTCTTTCACATTTGAAGGCTATTAGTCCACACACAATAAGTTTAACATGTCTCAAGCAAAGAGGAGTCCCTTCTCGTGTGCTGTAGAGTAAGACAGTACAGTTGAATGCATGCATCTGGAATTGCCACATGGGCTGTCAGAGATCCAGATATCTCAAACAAATGTTGAAATTCTCCAACTTGCACCCAGGCCCAAAAGGAAGAATTTGGGAAAAGCCAGGTTCTATGAAGCTGGGTGAGAAATGAACATAAAATTCAGTAACATTTCTCTGAATGTCTTCCTATTATGTGATAATTTTTGAATAATCCAACTATCAGCACTAAAAAGCCAGGAAATACCATAGCTATCATTGTTCCAAACTCTATTGATTTTTGACAGAAATTGAAACAAGAAAACAGGGAAAATATAGGATAATGGGCAGAAATGGCAGAGGGAATTTGCGAGCAAGAATAAAGGTGTATAAAAACTATCCACATGATGCCGAAAAAGTGTGAAGGTCTGTATCTATAACATTTTTCAGTAATACACATCATAGTAAGAATACAATAAGTATGCTGAGGCATAGACAGCAAGAATATTTTCTGAGATAAAACAAGCCAGGAGCAGGTTGGGGAACTGTCCTTATAGTTCTTCTTTCATGCTGAATCCAACTCTTTCTGCTGAGATAACTACCAATGCAGGCAAAGAAAACCTTCCTTACTTCATGCTACCTGGGACCTCACTTTAACTAATACATGAGGGTCTCCTAGAAGGTTTTAATTGCAGAATAGAGATGTATGAAAAGTAGTTTTCTCTTCATGTTAAAAGACAACTCTGATCCCAAGCTGGGATGAAAAAGTTGAAAACAAAAAAGTTCATGTACTGATATTTTGGTTAATAAAAGGACTTGTTTTGATAATTTAAAGTGCTTTGAAATGATTTTGACCTTTTCAATAGAAAATGAACCCATCTGTATACATTGAAATGTGCGAAAAAAGTGATTTCAAAACAAATTTTCTTTTCAAAATATTGAGATGGAATATTTCAAGAGCCTCCAGATTTTGTTCCAATTATCCTTTCCTGAACTAGAAGAGCTAACGCCAGCTCTTTCCCACAATTTCATTTTTTGAAAGTCACAGTTTTCCAGTGCAAAGTGCTCAAAAAAACCCCAGCTTCAATCAGAACAGAAATACCACACATCCTTGATTCTGATGAGGTCATATGCTTCCTTCATTTCAATGGGTCGCTTGAGACAGATTGCAAAATACTGGAGTGTCACCCATTTTGGCACTGTTCTGGCAAGTGTTGTGGCAGACCATACAGGGCACTGAGATTGCTCTCATAGTGAGGAGTGCAAATTGAAATAACATATTCTATTGTGTGATCCAAATGATCTGGGGATTGAACCTACGTTGAGAGATTCTGCTCCAACTTGGCCAGAGGGCTGCCAGAGGCTGTGTGGGAGGACAGGGACAAGCTTGGCAAGTCCCTGGGAAAGACAGAGAAAGGGTCAGCTCCACACTGAGTAGATCACACCCTGGTATGCCACCAAAAGACAAAACCAAGTTTTCACCACACAAATCAACCAGTTAAAAGGTGATTGTGAATCTGTTTAACGAGTTAACATTGAAGTACTGAAAACCCTGGTTAGCTGCCTTCAATGGGCTTTGAAAATATTTTTCCCACACATCTTCTTGTCCTCCTTATTAGCAAATAAGCTGGGAGTCAATTGTAGGCAAGGGCTTGGTACAGACTTGAACAATAAACTGGTTAGATTCATTAGGAGCGGAGTTGGATGACACAATGTTGGAAACATACGCAGTCAGCCTATGAGACTAGCTTGGTTATAAAAGCATCCACCACTAGTTTATTTAACTTAGCATGCCAAAGGTAGGGAATGCTTGCTGTGAGCTCTCTCACTGTAAATAAGAACAAATCAGCACACAATAAGATTTACATTGCTTTTCACGCTTCCTTTCTGTAAACAGCACATACTTTCTCTTATAAATAGTGCAACTAAACTTCAGTTTTTCAGATGACATAACTGCCCTGCTGAAGCCAACAGACTTGAAAGCTAATTCACAACATCAAAGTATCTGTTTTCATTTTGCTTATTTTCTTAATATGCACTTGATGTTTTTTATTCTACCACTATTTCTGAAGATTTTAAAATTAATAGTATGCTTTATTTCTAGTGCTGTGTAAGTACTAAAGAAATATATTGCTTTTATCAGAATTATCAATTTTGATAAGTTAATAGTAGGGCAACCAACAAAAGGGATCTTCCAAGTACAAACATTTATTTTCCACTTTTCTTGTGTGCATTCTTATCTCTGAATAAAAAATTCAAGTCTACCAGGTGAAAACACACTCTCTGTAGCGACACACAGGGTAAAGGCGTGCTCTGAGTCCAAGACTCTTACACTATCCAGACCAGCAGACTCAGACACAGCAGGAAAGAAGGCAACACTCAGTAAACCTGGTTCATGCGGAGGCTGCAACTTTATTAAATGTAAACCACATTATGGGCTTATTTAAATTAATGGTCACAGTGGGTGCTCAACACCTCTGAAAGACTCTGCGCTAGGACTAGCTATAAAATTTTCCATCGACACTGCTGCGTGAAAGGGAGCTGAGACAAGTAGTGCTTGCCAGAAAACTGCCTTTCCATGGGAATTTTTTCTTGATAAAATGTTAAGATTTTGGTGCTGAAAAAAAATAGAACTGTGGTTTTTTTCAGTAGTCCCTCTCATCAGAATCAGTAACCAGCTGTTCATTTGTACAAGCCCATATGCTGCGTGAGGCAGTCTTGCCAGACCACCTCATCTGTATATACCAGAGGCAAATGTACCAACGTGCAATGGAAAGGCTGAGATACCACACTGGACATGGGACATGCACACAGCCTGCCTTTAGAGGTCTTGGTTTTAGAGGAGTGTGGGGAAAGGAGAGCTGAGTGCCATCCCCTACACCCTCAGTCCATGTATTCAGATTTCCACCAAAGAAACCCAGGAGAACAGGGAGGGTAGGAGACCGCTTCATGTCCCACCTTGCTCAAGAGGACCAGAAGACAGGGACCACAGAGGATGCCACAGGGCCTGCCTGAGTCACAGTGGGCATGCAATCAAGTGACAGCTTTTTTGAACTGAGCCGTTTAATTCTTCTGGACTGGATGTTTCAGCTTTGTTAAAAAGCTATTGTTTTCTGGAGAGGGGGGAAAAAAAATCCTTTCCCTAAATTTCATTAGCAAATTAGGACTTTTATCTTAAGAATGGCTAAGGGAAAGTAGCAAGTGATTGAACAGCAACTCACCATGGTTATGAACAGTGAAAATCTCTACAAAATACTCAACTGAAAACCGAGGGAGACTTTTGTGCTTATGAGACAAGAGCACTCTATTGTAATTGGTTCTTACAAGAAATAGAAGTATCTTAACTGAGTCAATGACAATTTTTTGCATTATTGTAATACTTAAAGTGTCAGTGTTTGATGATTGCTTTCAGCTCATAATAATAAATTCCAGACTTTTAAACATCCAAACCAATAAAGCTACATGGAGAGAATGTTTGTAATTGAAATAAAAATTATCCCAAATATAGACCAGGAGGATAATTTATAAAAATAACAGAAATACTGTTGAATCATTTTAATAACAAATAAATAAATAAGTATGGGAGATCACACAACTGAGGCAATTAGAAATCAAACATGTTAATTAGTAATTAAAGAAATTAAAATAAAGAATCACATAAATTGGCAGACTGTACCAAAAGCAAATATATTTATACACAAATACTTGCAAATATATCAATCTACATTTATAGTTTTATATTTTGTATAACCCTCAATCTTGTGGGTGTAAAAGAAAAAACATATTGAGGATGACCTGGAATCACCTAAAAACATAGTCTTGTGAGTTGAACTATTTTATATTTCTATCTCCAGTCATTTATAATGACAAGATAATGATTCATAGAATCACTGATAAAGAGCAACTGTGTCCTTTTTTTTTTCTTCTTCCTAACACTCCTGGAAAGCTTTATAGTAAACAATTTAGAAGATAATGAAAGGTAAAACTTCCATCTGAAAAGGTTTGATTCAACAAAATTATTGGGACAATCACTTAGGTTAAGTGTTTAGCCCAGAGGGCAGTATAAAATTTCATCAAAATTCAAACCATGCATAAATGATCTCAAACTGCAGTGTCTATTTATACCACACAACATGTTAGTCATATTTTTCACTGAAGATTGAAAGTAATGATGAAGCAACAGATAAGGATGAAAGACTGAATATGTGCTATGCCACCCATATATAATTCAGTTAGTGGCAAACATGGATTAGAAAATATCCTGCAATAGCATGTGTTTTCCAACTGCCTGAGAAAAACTGTGACCCATTAATGAGGGAAATGGGACAGCAATGAAACCAGAACTATTGTACATACACAAATGAGCCAGGTAAAGGAGAGACAGTTATTAAATCAGTGCATCAGGGATTCAAAGACAATGAGAAATGAAAATATCTTTTAGGTTTGGTGTTCCTTAAAAAAAAAAATCACTGGATTTTTTCAGTCCAGAGAACAAAGCAGTGTCAGTGAAAATGGTGCCATTTTTCTAAAGCCTAAATCTTCAAATTTTGGTGAATATTATATAAAGAAAACTTCAGTGCAGACTCTCCATTTAGAATATAGAATACAGTCCTTAACCTTTAAGAAGAAATAACCACAGTGGAAAAAAAAGTTTACATTCCTTCTTTTTCTAGTTTAAATTTTTGATTTGGTTATTTTGGACAGAAGCTTTGAGGTATGAATTAAGAAAAAGATCTATGATTTTTCATTTTAATCCCAAACAAAGGTAGAACCTTTAGTTGACAACAGTCACTGAAACAGAATAATAACTACAGCACATAGTGTTATTTATCAGTTGTTTATGAATCATCCCATTGAGTGTATCAGCTATACTCATACACCTGCTACAGTTTTTGCCTAAACCACTAGGATCAGCTTTGTGCAATGATGCTGACCTTCAGCTGAAGTTCTGTGGTTGCTGGATGGTGAATGCAAATTACTAGTTGACATTCCTTGTTTTGTTATTCTATAAGCATCTGAGGTGCTGGATGAACTAGTAACATTGCCAATTCATGTTTCACATAGATTGTAGTGTAGCACTGAAACTGCACAGTGGAGGATTAGACAGAAACGTAAGCTGGAAGCCATATATGGGGCTATGTGTTTGTTCAACATCATGTTAGTCTCAGCAGACTCCAAGCAGAGCTAGATGTTAATGATTTGTAGCTGCCTTTTCAGGGAGGAAGGGATTAGAGGAAAAACTTCACAGATATCCTGAGGAGTTATCTCTGAATAAAAGGCAGAGGTTAAAGCTACAAGTGGAAGTAGTGGCAAGGCAAGACATCACCAGAAGAGATGCTACTGAAAAGCAGAGGGGGACTAAGTGGCAGAGGAACTTAAAAACGACTGGGAAAGATTATAGTATGACAGATGCCTCCAATGATAGCTAATTTAAATGCCATTAGGTGCATTATATTTCACATGCAGACAGTCTACAGTGTGATGGAAAGCGTTACAGTAGGTTAGCATGAAAGTTTATGCTTCAGTCAGAGTAAATTGTTATCACTTCACTGGAAATGGCACTTTAGCGCTTACCTCAGCTGAGGATCTGCCCCTTTGCGTTACTGCAGCATTTGCTGTCTTTAGCAAAATACTCAGAGCAGATGCTAAATCTGGTGGAACTTAAGCAAGTTTCTGCTGACTCATTGCCCCAAAAGAGGAATTATAATGAAGTTAATGAAAATTCAAGCATTAAATAGTATTTGTACTTTATTTTGCTATTCTACATTTCCTGATTTTTTCAAAAAGGGTAATATTAAACAGAACATTTTTCCCAATTAACATTTATACATCTCTTATACTTAGTGTATTGTTGTCATTCTTCCAATGAAGCCTAGGAAAATGGCAAAATGAAGCCCAGAGTTATGTATTTTGAGCTGCTTTCCCTGTAATGTTAGTAAACAGTTTGATGCATGATGTCACTAGTAGCACTATTCTTTCTTGTCTTCTTCCACTTAATGAAAATCTGTGAAATAAATGCTACAAGGCAGTACTGCTGGCATGACAAATTCCAAGCCAATAAGTCTTGCAGATGCCAAGATGTAAGCTCTGAAACTTGGCATTTGGCATTCAGAACTAGATAACCTTACTATAGTAACTACATTCACTGTATCTACAAGAGGGATGAATAAATCAACAATAATTGAACTACTAAAAGTGTCTAATTTCCAGCGTAGTGCTTCAAGCAACAACTGAAATTAAAAAACTGTTAAAACACAGCTACATACCCATACAATCTTGTCATGAATGCACTGAAGCAAAGGTTAAAAAAAAAAGAATGAATATGCATTCTTTGCTAAAAGTAGCATTGCTTGATCTACAGTAGTGATGAACTGTATAAATGTCAGGTCCCATCTAAGTCCCACAGAGCTTGGCGTTCCCAGTAGCAAGAATATTTTATTGTTCCTGTAGCATTACTCAAAGTAGAGAAAAGGCTACTCTGGCTGCATGTGGAATACAGTCCCTATTCTCGAAGCCTGGCAGTGTTTCCAAAGTCAGCAATGATCATAAACCCTTGAAATATGGTTGGTACCTTCAGGGCCTGATCCAAAGCCCAGTGAAAGCAAATGGGAAGATTCCACATAGCTGCAGTTTTGTATGGGCCCAGCTTAAAATATGACTTCTGTTGCCACTTGATTTCATAGTTAAGAATTTCTTACATTGTCCAAGTCAGATTTCACTGAATTTCCCATTCACCCATCTTTTCTCCCACTGCTAATTTTTATTAGAAAATACAGGTCTGGAAATCTTTAGGAAAATAACTAGCACAGTAGGTTCAATGGACTGAGTGCTTTAGTAAAACAGAATAGTCTAATAAACAGAGCTTTTAATGTACCACATTTCCACACTAATACACAGGAGAGAATCTACCATTGGGACACCAGCCTGCTACGCGCCGCTTTGAAAACTGTCTCCTAGAATTAATTCAGGCTGATTAGAATAGCATGGATGCATTCACCTGGGGAACTAACTAAAAATAATAGCCAATTTACAAATGAGCTAGAGAAGGCTTTTTATCTCCCATGACTCCACAGATCGGTGGCAGTACACTACAATCACATCTCTGTGGCTGCAACACAGCTGGCATTAAGCTTTTGGGTATAAGCAATCAAAAGGAATTGCTGTAAGGCACTGAGATGCTGGGTGGAGTCATTTCTTGGGCCACTGTTTGAACAGTACTGCTATGATCTTAATATCTGCTTGTTTATTAGGGACTGATTAAAAATACCAAGGAAACATATTTCCATTTAAAGCCTCTAGAAGACCACTTGGTTTCCAGGACCAGTTATTGACCTTCTTTTGGGACCTCAAATTTAAAAATTCAGTATTCAGTGTTGATCTTAAAAAATAAAAAAAAAGGCATCATGGTTTTTAAACCTTTAATTTATCATATCTTGCTCCAAAACTGAGGCATAAGAGAGAAAGTGGGTTTGTGTGCTTATGTATATAACACATATAGAGACACAGAAATATTTCTCCAAATACAGCATGCAGCATAGTGAAATGCATGATGAACCAGACTAAATATGTATCTTTCACCCTCTGACATTTTGCAGGTCAAACTCTATATCTGATGTACGTATTTTAAGCTGGAGCAAGAAAGGCCTATTCTCAGAGACAAAAGAATATTTTCTTTCCTCAAAACTCCTGCCACATCTGAGGCTAAATTGAATACTTGTGGCAGGAACATACATCCAAGTGTCCTTTAGAGGATGAGGATCATGATACAATGTTTTGAAATGGAAATTATTTCAACTTTGAAATATTATAACTTACTAAGCAACCAAAGATGCTCAAAGGCCCCTGTACTGCATTTAACTGAAATGCAAGGCAAATACAAACAGTTACCCTGCATAAAATGATACACATGATGGTTAAGGGTGGCATTGTTTCCTCTACATAAAGCAAGCTTCAAAGGGAAAAGTAATTTTTGGATTAATGGGCAAACAATGCAGAACAAATTACATCAGTAGTTAGTTAAAAGCTCTGTAAAATACTTCGCCCTCTATTTGTGAGTAATGGGACTGATGAAGCAATGGGATTTTTTTTTTTCCTTCCCTAGCTCTCTTCCCCTGCAATTGTTTAGACTGGAGAATTAACAGGCAGAGAGACCATCTCTGCACTTTGTGAGAAAGACACAGCATTCATACAGCTGCAAGAAAGAATAGCTGAACCAGGAGTTGCACCACTGTTAATGCCATAAAACAAAATGCCTAGCATATTTTCAGTCATTATCCCTCAGCAGAGACCTGAACCAAAATGTAGGATAGATCTAGGTATCAGCTTGAAAATCTTATGAAGACAAAGTACCTCAGAGAGCTACCCTGTCTGTTTTAAAAATAAGCTCAAGACAGTGATTCACACCTTCATAACAATCAAGCATGACGACTGTAAATTCCTCATCTGCTGGACTTGCTCTTAAATCAAAGGGCAGACAGACTACATTTTATTCAGAATTTTGTAATCAGACTCCCAAACTTGGCAGACTAGTTTGAGTTTTCAGATCCAAGGCCAGGCAAACGGCAGATCCTCTCTGCTCTTTCCTATTCACCTTTCTCATCTCCACCCTACACAAATTCAGTTTTGCCCAAGAGAGATACTGTGTTCTACATAAAGAAGGATGAAATATTGGTTCCATTAAGTGATTGAGGAGGAGCATTCTGAGAGTCATCCACACTTTTATCATCACCTCTGAGACAAGAAACAAGAATCATAGTTAACAAGGCCCACATTTGCTTAAACTATCCTGCTCTTTTCACCTTAGCTATCACAACTTGTTCTCCCCTTTGCAAAGCATCTCAGTTTGTACTGGAAACCTGTAAGAGAAGAGACCCTGCTAACTTCTCTGGCTGTTTTGTCACACATCACTGTATATTTATTAATAATTATGCCTCTGTAGAGGTATTTTATTCTGATAGAATCAGAACTATCCCGCCAGGATCTTCAGCTACTTATTCATTTTGCTACAGGCTACAACAGAAAGAGTTAGAGAATTTACTGAAATAACAAAGTCATTTTACATACATATGGTCTATGCTTCTGTGCCACAGCAGTGACAGATAAAAAGCAGCAATCTATCATATTTTTCTCTCCACACTGTACTCAATAGGATCCAAAGTGTGGTACCCATTTTGCTACTAATGCACATGTATAACTCCCACTTATTTACTGTAGTGCCCTGAAGATGTGACAGTTAGCTATGTAATGCACTTATTATTTTTATTCATTCTATTCATTAGAGATGATCGCGTATGGCACACTTATAGCTTTGCTTTTCTCCACTAGTCATCAGTAATGTCATCTTTTCTAGCTCATGAAAACGAAATGTTTATTAAATGACAAACAACCATGTTTCTATACTCAACACTTCTCAGTCAGCTTCACAAGTCTACTCTCCTACGAGTCTGAACAAACCAAAGAGCAATGCAGCTAGGCCAAAAAGTGCTTTTGTATGGCGTGGGAACCCAAGATGAACAGCATGAAATGCCTGTGAGACAGAAATGCTATCAGTGCTATCTTGAAGACATTTTGACTGCACTTGTGGCAAAGGCTCCAACGACTTTGTGAGCCCACACTGCTCGGTAACTGGAGAGTCAACATTCCCAGTATTTAAGAGAATCTAGCAATTTCTGTCAAAGACCTTCATGGTGTCATAGTCTGTCAACATACCGAACTTTCCCCTGACTATTGCCAAATTTGAACCGTATTCTTTCACTTTTATCAAATAGGAATTCTCTAAGATGGAGGAGGAGAGCAGAAGAAGCATTTTGGAAAGGAATTATAAACATAAAATCCTGGAGAGGGCTAGCTCAAACTGTGAATTGCACCTAGCATTGGGGAGCATTTTCCCTGCTCATTCAGCTCCTTTACTTATATTATAATCAGATGGCAACCACACAATTCCCTTGACAAGATCTCTAGGAAAACTTCGGGTTTGTAGGGAAGCTGCTCAATGACTAAACTCATTAATCCTTTCTGCTCAAGAGCATTAAAGCCAGCAGAAAAGAAAAAAGAGAAAAATCCCAACCAAACAGACAAACATCTCCCTAGTAACTGTGACTGACCATTCACTGATGGCTCTCAACTCACTCTCTCAACTGAGTGATTTGTATCACCAATTTCTCTTCTCCATTTCCTGGGGCCAGCGCTCAGCTGGTGGAGTTCTGCAGGTCTGAAACCTGCAGGAGGAAGGACATTGGCTGCCAACTCTTTCCATCATGCTGAACATATAAATAAAATTATCATCAAGTGTAATTGCACTGAAGTCCACAGGCAATAGTACATATTCCCCATCACCACAATAATATCAAATCCCAGCAAGATTAAGAGTGTGTTTACATACTGGAGGGCTTTGCAAAAGACTCCTGAAGAAAACAATTCTCAGAAAAGTTTCATCTGGTATGTATTTTCAGTCCTTAAAAGTTTGTTTCCTATTTTTTTTTCCCAACAGTTTAGATAATTTTTGAAGCAATCATTTTTGTTGATTTCAAATTTGTTTCCAAACACTTTATTTCTAATTCAACTTTCAGTAGCAAAAGTTTACTACAATGCACCAGAACAGGGAAATAATTCTTCCATTACACAAGACAGCAAAGAAATACAATCTCTAAATCTATGCAGTTCATTGAATTTTTTTCATTTATGAATTATACTATACAACAAAAGAAGAAACAGTTTCAGAAAAATCAGAGGAAGTAGGAATGATGCCATAGCCATATTTAATGATTTGTCTATAGAATAGTTTTCCAAAAAGTAAACTTTTACTACAACAGAAAAATCTTCCATGAAACTAAGACTAAAGCAAAAACTGTACAGAAATATGTGCTGATCTACTGTAAAAATTCAGTCTTCAAAGATGTGAGGACATGTACAATGTAAACACCACCTGACACCTGAATAAGTTTTTAAAAAAAATAATTACTTGTGTCCTGCTGAGACTTGCCTAGAAAAAAAAAAAGTACCCACAAAGATTCCAGAATCAGGATTAATCCTGGTAGTACTCTGTGCTCATACAACCAAAGCTTAAGTATTTTTAGGGATGATGTGTTAATGATTTAAAAGTATTCAAAGAAAACAGTGGGACTCCTGATTTATCCTAAGAGTTAAAGCTGGCCTACCTCTAATTTTGCTTCAAAATGGAATGAGAAACAACAAAATGGTTTAGGTGGACTATCAGAAGTTACTCAGAAATTTTTAAATTATTAGCACTTTTTAAAGCAAGTAATAAAGGGTTATTCTCCTTTTCACAGAGAAATTGAATGTCTGTTCTTAATGGCAGTATTTTATATATAGTGAATGAAACAGTTCCTGCTAGGATAGCTGTAAAAAACTGGTAAAATTTGACCTTTGTTTTTGGGTAAATGTTACGTATTTGAATAAAAGGTTGCATTTATAGGCAGCCACAGATTTTTTTTTTATTATTTTAATGAAATCTTTAGAAGAGCTCAAGGGATAATCCAGGGAAATTTTTCAAATAGGCAACACTAATTTTGAACAAATTTTAAACACTCAGACAAGGTTTTTCCTCTAACGTAGGATCCATCACCTTCCTAACTCGGTGTAAATTCAATCTGTTCTATTTGTATGACATAAACAACAAGTCATTTCACAGGAATGAGGCAAACCATATGTGAAGGTGTTTTAGAAAGCACAACAGGGAATACACCAAGCAAAGAAGCATCTGCATTTATTTCAGTGTCAAATCACATGTGTATTATAAAGGGAAAGTTTATTGTCTTTATATAGAAAACAATTTTACTATATTGTGCGCCTTACATTTAACGCTTCCTGCCCCTCAGTGTCCTCCTCAATTTGGGGAAAAAGAAAAAATCAGGAGGTAAACATCATAGAGTCTACAGGTGTAGAGGCAGGGTTGTAAAGAGGTCTTCAGCCTTGTCCACCCTACCCAAGCTGCCATATGCTGACAAGAGCCTATTTCATCTTCACCCTCTGCTTGATACCTCTGCAACTGAGCTGCTATAGGCAACACACAGCAATGCTCCATGGGGCACTGGGTATTCCCTCAAAAAAGGCAGTGCCCTATCATAAACTAGTTTTATAGAAGCTGGCCAGAGTCAGCTTAACACATTTGGAGTTCAGGAGAAAATATTTCAAAGCAGCATTTAGCCTAGGTATGAGCTACAGGCACGTTGTTAAAAAGCTAATTGCACAGAGACAAAGGAAGATCGTGACTTTTATAATAGTGTGAAATATTAACCCTTAAGAGCTGTGTTTGATGATAAGTATTTGATTACTGAACCTGCTAGTTCATTATTTATATATAAACTCAAGCCTGAAGATTCCTGAAGTCACAGAAAGTGTTTATATCTTTATGTTTTTTGTATTAAGATAGACAAAGGTTTTTGAAATCTGGGATTTTTTTTCCCCTCTCCTCTAAAACTATGCATAAAAAGCACTGTTAAAGTGCTGAAGTGTTGAAATTATTTCTCAGATCTGTATTTTTATGCATCTTCAGGAAATCTGGCTTTGTAATGACAAATAGTCTTGAAGAACATTTTTTCCTCAAATTTTGCTTGTTTCAGGGAACAGAAGAACAGAACTAGAGAGCTTCTGACAGTAGGCTTTGAGCTGCAAGGGTCAAAATTCCTTCAAATATTCCTCCTTCTCTCTCAAGGTTACAGATCTCACCTGCCTTATTTAGACAATAGCCACTAAAAACATTCATATTCTGCTGCAGATTACACAACCTGTTAGTTCTAGGAACACAAAAATCAGAGAAGAGAGGTTCAGTGATGCTGGATTGCAAGGCAAGGTCCTGAGGTCAGCTCTCCAGGAAGGTCTGCAAGGCACTCGGTGAGCATTTAGCATCTCCCAGGCTGTGACTGCCCCTGACACCTAAACAGCATGGATCTCCCTGAGTCTTTTGGACTCAACCCCCTCATCTCCAGCTCACCAGATCTAAGTAAAAGCCTGATGCTTTTAACAAGGCTGTATGGGGGCACAGTGGGAAAGTCACTTGTGTAGGCTGCAATACCCAACCTGAAGGCTGTGGGCTTCTGCAGCCAAAAAGCTCTTTTTATTACATATGTGTATAATGCCCACTGTAAGGAGGTTTGACTATGGCCTATGGATGTGAGACACTCTGTCAAATTAATATGAATGAAAAAGGACAAGCATGCTATAGCAACAGAAACAAAAAAAGCACCACAATTATCAGAAAAATATTTGTGATCACAAAAGAATATCTTGCTCTTGCCAATCTCCCCTTTGGCAAGCCCTACAAGAAAAGAGAATATGAGAGAAAGGAAAGAGAGAAAAAAATTACAGGGAGAGGCAGGGAGAGAATGGGGGGAAAGAGAGAGACTGAGATAGAGTGGATACTTTTAACTTGTCACAGTACAACACTAGCTTTTAATTAATACAGAGTATGTACAACTTTAAAGACTGTTGGTTGTGCAGTATTTTATGATAAATACATTTTATGGGATTTTGTTTTTAAAGAGGATTTTGTAAAATAACCTAGCCCAATAAATGATTTACCAGCTGCAATAAAAGATCAAGGAAATTGCTCAGATTGCATCTTGGAGCATCTAAAACTCTGAAGTTTATGGAGATCTAAGCTGCCCCCAGATCTACAGTGCTATTAAAAATTTTTGTAGTAGCTAATTATCTTCCATTGCATTTTTTAAAAGGTAGCAATCATAGAAGAAAGGAAGGTCTGGAAACAGACAAAGAGGAGTTGATGCCCTTTGATGGAGAAAGTAGGAGAGAAGGAAAGGAGGAGACAGACAGCAGTGAGTAACAATTGAAACATCATGCTGGTATGGTAACAAATGGAACTAACAACTCATAAGGTATCAGATTCTCCTTAAATCACTCAGGGAAACTGAATTAACTCTAAGTTTGAAAAATATATTTTAGGGACACATACTATATGTAATATCTATATTATTTGACCAAGAGGGGAGTATTTTTTTTGCTATTTTTTTTCTTGCTGATAAAGATGATGACCACAAGTGAAGCAGAAAGTGAAGAAATTCCCTCTAAGTTCTGCTTTGTTCCAAACTTATGGGACTTTAACATAATACATAAGTAAATAAAGCAAGAACCTGTCCTTATTTCAAACAGGATGATGGATACAGTAAATAGAATGGCACAGTGAAATAACAAAATACTAGCCTAAGGTAGGAGAGGCAGCCCAGTCACCCTGATGCATTGCTGGTAGCCTTTGTTTTGTAACAGGAATATACGGTTTGTGCCCTGTAACTTACTGTGCTCAGACATACCTATGCCTCCCCCAGGGAATCCGAGCAAAGTCAGTGTCCCTGCAGGCATGGGAGTCCAAGGAGAGATGGGCTTCCTAACAAAGGACAAAGAAAAGAAATAGAAAAGAAAATGGAAGAAAGGACAGCCATTTTTTCTTAGTCCCCACATCAGACGGTGAGGTGCACACCAACTTAGACAAATACCTGTTCCCTCTGCTCCTCTGGATACCTTGTGCAGTCACAAAGGACACAGACTTCAAAGCCTGGGGCCAGGCTGCTGCAGGGACAGCTACTAGAAACCAACACATGCTCCAGGAACGCTCCAGTGCTGAGGAAGTAGAGACTTGGGGCCCTTTCCCTACACTTTCAAGCTGAACAACTTTGAAAAGAATAAAGTATCAATGCTGCTAATTTCAAATGTACACAGAATCATGGTATGGTTGGGGTTAGGAGGGATTTTAAAAGCCATCTACATCCAAACCCTCAGTCATGAGCAAGGACACCTTCCACCAGATCAGTTTGTCCACGGCCCCATCCAACCTGGCCTTGAATACTTCCAGGAATAGGGCATACACAATTAAATGTTACAATTAAACGTTAGAAAGAGAGAAAGTGAAGTTCCCTGGTACTGAAGGCGAGCACCTTGAGATAGATAATTGATGATAATTTGGTTAATTTAATTTGAAAATTAAGGTCGGTAAAATGAAGCACTGGGAGCTGGCAAGGATATTTGGATGAGCACTGCTACCCTAAAATCTATTCTTCTATTATGACAAGGATGGGGTAGTCCTCAGTTGTCAAAAATAACCATAGTCAATTCAGCAGAATTATGACAACCTAATTGTATGAGTGTATGTTATTTTTCCAGATGATTGCTGTCACCTCCAATACTCAGGGCTAACCACCTCTAGGGTTGAGTTCAGATTTCTATAGTGAAAATGCGCTTTGTGTCTGCACTTTGTGTCTGCACTTTCTGCCAACTTTTAAGGCACCAAATGAGTGTGGCAAATGAGAGCAGGGAACAACAGGACAAGTGATATTGAAGGCTGCTTGGCTTGCCCATGAGATAAACCTGCCTCATGTTTTAATAGGGAAGTAATTTAAAACTAAATTTTCACAGACGTCCACTCTATTGTGATGTTAGTTTACTGGCTGCTGTATTTGAAATCCTAGGGGCTGATTTGCAGAAGACCATAGGTGCCAGAGATGTTTTGAGGGCTGGATTTTGAATATTCAAAGCACAATATGGAGCTATGTGAAAGTCTATCAGATCATTTCATTTAGTGAAATGATCTTCATTGTTTTCTACTAATTACAAATAACTGTCTAGTTTTTGCAATTATCTAGAACATGAAATTCCAGGAAATATAAGTAACTGAAAAAAACTTTGTTTTGATGAAGTTTTTTTAGTTTCACTTTATCTTTTCGTTTTAAGACACTTCCCATATGTGTATTTTATAAAAGAGAAAACTAATAGTCAAAGTAACATCCAAGAAAGATTGCATATTACTCTTAAAATGTTTAAAAGATTATACTAGAAATCCTTTTGTATTTATTCCCCTCACACAGCTTCTCAAAGCAATGCAGCAATGTCAAAATTGCATTCTCAGACAAAAAATGTGCTTCCAATTTTTTTGGGGAAAAAAAAAATCATAAGTAATACTAAGGAGTCAAAAAAATCCTTATGTTTTGGGGTTTTTTGCAGTCTAATAACATTAATTTAAATGCAGGTACCTCTCGAATACAGGAATAGCAAGACATACTTTTTGGTTGTAAAACTATTTGTTGCTGAGATCACTTACCACACCGAAAAAGTATACTTCTCTAACTCTTCCAAGTACAAATTGCTCCCTACAGATGTTTTTTCTTCTTCTTGGCTTCCATTGTTCTCAGGACCTGATCTTTCTTCATGATGTTGGTCAGGTGGGTTATTGCAGTTGATCTTTAAATGAAAAGAAAAAACAAGTTAGAATAGTAAGGCAATTAGCACAGCCGTTCCTCCCAGGACAGGCCTTCCAGCCCTGTCACCAGCTTTGTTGCCGTCCTCAGGACACCTTCAAGGACCTTCACAACCTTCTTAACTGGTAGGACCCAGAGCTGCACACAGAGTATTGTTCCCTGAATGGATTTATGTTCCTATAAGGCTGTGGTTTGACAAACCTTCTCAAGGAGGTGTAAGCTCATGCTGACACCAGCAGTCATCCAGTCTCCCTCTACCTGCTTGCTTTTTCCTGTGTTGCATACCACACACTGTCAGCACAAAAATTTAGATAGCTCCATAGTAAGCCACACAGAGGGAACTAGTCTGGGAATGGAATTAATGCTGTTTGGCTTAATTCTTTTTCTTTTATTTAACTGAGTTAGCTCTCAACTGGACCCATTCTGATCCAGGCCACCCTGGACAAAGCAGGAGAGGGACAGTACTATACCTTTCAGTGCTCATACCAGTTTATTCTCATTTAAACTACTTGTTGAGCTACAAAGGAGAGAATCCTGATCTCTGCTCATCTCTGGAACAACATTTTTGCATGCACAAGGTCTGATTCAACACTGGCATTGCTTCTCTGAAGTGACCATCACACTCTTAGTGTTATCACACCTGGACAGAGAGACAAACATCATTTCCACCAAGAGACATAAGGAGGTCCTAACTTATCAGGCAGACATCTGCAGGAGATTTCAATGATACTATCTACTAATACCTTCCCAGGCACAATACCAAGTTCTGTAAAGGGTTTGCTAATATTTAGTGAACAAGCCCAGAGAAAACAAAGGGGTGGAAATTAAAATATGTTATGTTCAAACTAGTAACAGAACTCCCTCTAAAAGTATACTATTTAGAGGTAACCTCAAAGACAAATTTTGATTCTACATCCCTTGATGCCAACTTTACAGAGCAAGTGGTTGAAATTTTCTAGCCAATACTAGAAGATAACCTAGATGATTTAAGTTCCTATTTGACTTCCATATTTATGAAGTTTACTCTGTAGATCCCAAAAAAACTCAGAGTTCCCAGAGAGGAAAGCACTGACATAAGATGTAGTCACATCACTTTACACTTTGCTAATCATGAAAAAAACAAAGATTTTTTTTTCTTTTTAAACTCTGTAAACCATTTTGCTCTCAAAGGTAAATTTGTATTCTGAAGCTTGGATTACATTGACCTCATCCACATTTTGAATTTCACAGACATAAGAGACAGAACTTCATATTCATACCTGCAAAATGCATATACCTACATACTCTTATCAGTAAATATGATATAATCAACTTATTCTCAGTGGTCATTGGAAAAGCTGCCACAGGCAATGGAATATACTGTCAGAAAGAGGTTCTATGTAAACATGAATAGTTAAGGCAGAGTAGAAACCTGTTTTCAAATACTAAGACCAGGCAGACACAGATTTTACCCAGACACAAAACTGCCCAACTTAATTTCCTAGAAGTCAAGGTTTCAGAACAGGTAGTGTGTGCAGGCTACCTTGCTTGCTGACATTGCCTCCATGAAACTATCCCTGTGCAAAGTAGATATAAAGACATTATTTAAGACATAAATCCCAAAGGCATTAAAGAGTATTAAGAGCTAATTTCTCTGACTGTGTTTGATCTTGACTAACATACAAAGCCAGAAATTCAGTCATCTGCATGAGGATGGGATTATAATCAGAGTATATATTTTATTTCTCTCAGAAGTCACTGACTGTGAGCATCCTCTCCTTTATTGCTACCGTTCAATGTCTTGAATCCATTCAATAATGTGTACATTCGTTACAACAAAAACTAAGTGCTAATGCCCATGAGAGACTATTTGCAACTTCTTAGCATAGATGAATTTGGGGGCAAAAAGTCGAGGTCAGACTTAAAGATCTTTTTGTTTGTTTTGGTTATTAAAAAAAAATAAATTTTAAAAATATGTTTACAAGGAGAAAAGGGACTGCTAAGGAGAATAAATCACTACAGAAATTTCTGTCTTCTTCCTTAAGTCTGCTCTTTACATTAGTTTGTCATTGTTTCCTAAATATGCCTGTTACATAAAAATATTTTACAAGATGGTATCCAGAGATACAAGTAGGTCCAAATGATATAAATCAGGCCAAATGCCTAGATCTTGAACATGCTAAAACAAGGCTCTCTCTGAACATTAGGGTTCATTCATGCCATTAAAAAGGAGAGGCTCTTACAACCTTTGAAAGGATATTTCACATACTCACATTTCTTTTGTGCAGAAGCATTCTCGTAAGAGGCTCAGTTCAGAAATCTATACAAACATGTCAATAACTGTAAGCTAGTCAGTCATTTCACTGAGTCCAGAGGGACTAGACAGTGCTGAATTCCCCATGGGTTTACACACCTCACTGAAACCAGGTCACTTTAATGTGGCTTCGAGAGCCACCCACAACTGAAGTTCCTTTGAGAACGTGGCACTTTGTTCAAAGGTATCATGTTTTTTATGCAATTGTAGGAAATGAATTTCACTCTGCCACTCCCATGGGTTGGGTTACTTTGCCGACTACATTGATTCCAAAAGTCCTCAAATCATCCTTCCTATAGATATAAGGCCACACACACACGTGCATGCACACATCAGTCTGCAGTTATGTTTATATATAACTCTGTTTTCTCCAAGTTATTCTTAACTTCCTGAAAAAATAAATCACTTAATAACTTATCCATTTAAAATGGAGGGAACTTCCAGTTGGCCAATCTATTTTTACTCAGAGAAGTAGATCATCACATTATGAAAGTTGCAATAATAATTCCCGGCCATTGAGTGTTTGTGCCACAGCACATGTACAGGTATAAACACATAGTACACAAGTTTGTGAGTACTCTGAGTACTGTGATGATTTTCTTCCATGTACAGTTAAAAGCATTAAAAATGTTTCAGAGTATATCTAGAGCAGGGTAAGACAAATTACCAGAATGATTAATTTGAATATTCAGGTTTTTAGTTATAGTTCTCTGAAACCATGCTGATTTAAGGACGGAAGTGGAGCAACACTTACGGAGAAAAATTGCAACCTTCATTGGAAAATACCTAATTTAATAATATAATGAGGGTAGAAGCAATTCTCAGGAATACAGAGTTTTCTTTGTGTCTTAGTCATCAGGATTTACAGTAAATCTGAAAGTTTCAGTAGCATTTCACCCAGGAAGTGTTGTCATGATGCAGATATGATTTTATGGAAACTTGTACTGATGACACAATATTTGTTCACAAATTAATTATGTCCTTGACCAAGATACTACAAATATTATACTAAAAGTATCTAATGGTAGGGATCTTCTGCACAAGTACATGAGAGCTTGAAGGTTATAGATGCGTCTCTTGTTTAAACATTACTGAAATAATACCATCCTGCAGCACAGACGTGATTAAGCTGCTGGTATTTGATTACCATTAGGATGTTCTTTCCCTACTACTCCTTTGAAGTTTCTTTGCTGGAGAGATTAGCTCCCTATAGATACATGTAGGAGACAGCAATACACTTGGCCATGTGAAGTCTTTTTGTGGCCATAAAAAAATTCACAGGGGTAGATTAAAGAAACACAACAACAACAACAATGATGTCCATATCAAGACCTGTACCTTGTGATGTCCTCCTTGGACTTCCTTTGGCCAAAACAAGTCACAGTGCTCATCTGCACTGCCATGGAAATCTTGGTAATCCTCTGCAAGAAAAGGAAAAAAACAAACCACAAAACATAAATTATTTTTTGTATTGGTGCATAAGATAAAGCTCTGGAGAGGAAGGAGCTGGGTTTTGGTCCTCCTCCCAACAAGGTTCTGCCTGACTTCATGCAGATCATTTTTCTTTCTCCATCCTAGTTACAAATAGGTGGTTATTTCTCTACTACCTTCCAGAAATGTTAGTATGATAAATGCAGAGAAGACTTCGGATACTGTGTTCCTGGAAATAAAAATTGTACAGATACAAAACAGGGGAAAAAGTAGAAATAAAGAAATAATAGACACAAGAAGAATGACATGGAAGGGTATTTTAAACACCCCAGGAAGTGTTCTTCAGAAGAGAGAAAGAAGTTAATTTTCTTGTATGGGTGTGGTTGTGGATCAAGAACAAGACAGAGGCATAAAAAGCATTCAAATAAACATTGCTTAGAAAACACAAGTCGTGTATTCATTAAGATCCTGAAAAGCAGTGACCTGTGGAATGAACAAAAATGTAATTCCACATTTCAGGAAGTAGTGGTGTGGCAGAAATAAAGGTCTGTATTAGACACTTTTTAATGTATTGCATATGGAGGCTAATCCAAAAATATACTTAGTTATTATTTCCTTTTTTTTTTAAGTTATTTCCAATCCCACTCAGTAAAAGACAATCAAGCGTATCTAAAATCACAGTACAGGCAGGATCATCTCTTAGGTGTTAAAATTGTTGATATAGGCATATACAATATACACATATACAATGTCACAGTTGGATACCGTTTTTAGTTTCTACATATATGTATACATACGTGTAGGTGTATGTTGTATATATCGAACATTCATAGTAAAGGAGGCATTTGCAAGTATTTGCACCATCTGGGGTGAAAGAGGAGGTCTACTGAAATCAGTGAAACAGCATAAAATACAGCTGCTGGAAACGTCACAATGCACACATGCCGTATAATCAGTTCAAATTGTCTCTGCATATTCCATATATGTGATACATGTATGAACCCATAAACACATATTAAAATATACCTTTGTAAAGATGGTTACTGTGGTTTTCTTTGTTCAATTTTTTTTTCCTTTGGCACACAGAACTGCGCTTCCAAACAGCCCTGATGAAATAATGAATACTTTAACAATGTTTTTGGAGTCAAATGAATAAAGCAGTAATTATCTTGGCAAAAAAAATGGGACACTAAAAAGAATAAAGAAAACAATAATATTCTACATTTAAGAAATGGGTGGGAGAAGAAACTCAAGTCTGTTATTTAATCATGACATGCTCTTTTTATATTTTATTTGTAAGGCTCTCAATGCTCTTTTCTTTCTATACCAGTGAGCTCATTATTTTAATTCCTCGTAGATTTTTCTGAACAATTTTTGCTAAGTAAAAACACAATGTAATTCTTCAATGCCTGTAACAGTAAGAAACTGCTCAAATTAAAGATCAATAAAAAGTACAGAAAAAATTTGTATGAAAATAAATAAATAAAAGAGAAGATGGGAAATGCTTGCAATTAGGATGAAAAATCTAAAAAGAAATTAAATTTAGTTGTAATACATTTCCCATTCTTTTCTTCATGAAAATTACTACTGAAGTGGTTTTTTTTCTGTAATTTAAATATTAAGCTGCCAGATGTGTGTCTCATGCTTGAAGAGTTGAAGCTTTGCATTATTTAGCATATTAAGATTCACAGAATTTAAAAAAGGGCTCCTTTATTGCCTGGAGGTTCTAATTAAGTAAACCTTAGCCTGGTACATTTAAAACTTGCAATACAAGAGATTTTGCTTCTTTTTTTTTTTCTCTGTAGCCAAGTCTCATCAATATAATAAATATGGAAAATGCTTAAGATGATATAATTTTTCTTTGGCTTGAGGAATTAAACCTATCTATTATTTTAAGAAGTTTTTAATAGAGGCGAGCAATCAGAAGGACATTTAAAGACTCCAGTCTACTTTTTAATCATAGGATTGCTCTTAGTTGGGAGGGGGAAATGTGTCTTACAAAACTGAGCCATGTAGAAATTGTTTCTTCCACATACACAAAAGAAAGCAGTTCTGAGAAAGAAACAAGAATTACACAATTCTTTATTATTAAATTGCATTTTACTTTTTTATAACTTTTTATAATTGACCACAGAAAACTAATAAAGCATTAACTAGTTGTTTAATCAGCAATTTGTTCATTGAAAGAGTTTAGACTACTGTATCAGAAACTGTAATAGCATAGAAATTCCTGACATACAATACCCATAAATCATACCTTAAATACAGTTATTTTTGCCATTTTAGAAAATGTCAAAGGTGTCAACTTTGTCCAGATATAACACTTAGCAGTGACTATTTTAGTAAATTGACTCAAAATACATTTTGTTCCCTGACGGGGGAACATAATACCATTCATGATAAAAATGAACAATTTGAGGAGGAGAAAATAACACCAAGAAAGAATGATCAAAGACAGGTATCATAGCTATGATAAAGGTATGGTGGCAGGTGTAGACTCTCTGTTAATAAGTTTCTTTGGAAGTCAAGAAACATATGCATAAGAGCAGGAAAATATGATTGCACCAGGGCCTGGAAAAAACAATAAAATTCTTAATCCAAAGTTCTATATCTGTACCAGGTAAATCCAGCAGAATAGTTTAAATGTCTTTCATTTTTATAAGAGAAATAGGAAAAAATGGGTGGTATTTTTTGTCACCACTGTGGAATGGGCATGGGTTTGTAAAAGCATGGTGAGATGAATTTTATTTCTAGACCTTGACAATAATGAGAGAAGTAATTTCTGGGTGATATTAAGTCCCAACCAAATAGTATAGATGTCACACAGATCATACCTCATATGGGATACAAAGAAAACGTTTAAGTCCCTGAGTTCAGCGGGGCCTGGTTTTCAAAACAGAATACGAAGATGTTGGAATAGAAAAATGTTGGTGCTACTCTGTTACCTTTCTCAGCATCAGCCTTCTCTGGGCAATAGCTGACAACAGCAGCATGACCTTTAAAACTAGAGGGTGTCTTACTGCTTCTTAACCCTTGTAGAATAAAACAAAACTTTTTTTATCCTCTGCATTCAGTCTAGAAGTTATCATCTTTGGCTATGTCGTCTGTAACAAGTACTGTGGCACAACAAGTACAGGTACAACCTGTAGAATGAAATCAGCAGTTCAGAGGACACCCCTTAACAGTGGGGACCCTGCTGTGTGTTGCAGGCTTCATGTCAGGCTAGTTTTAGTTTGGTCCTGGGAACTGATGGCTCTGATACACACACCTAAAGCACATATGGTTGATCAGCTTCACCCTAAAGGTGGTCAGTGCTTGTCCTCTGAGATCTCTCTGCAGTGAACAAGAGACTGACAACTGGGGCAGGGCATTCACTTCAAAAGTGCCCTAAATACCTAAACGTTAATGTAAACACATCCTTTCTGAATGAGCATTAAAGAGGGGTAGGAAACAGATTCTCTATGATGTAAAACTTTCAGAGGCTGTATATAGGGTTGATACCGTGAAATTGTTATATATTGGGAGGTGGGGGGAGAGAAGGGGAGGGGAGAGACCAAGAGATTTTTTTTTTAAAATATGGACAAAAAGAAATAACACAGCTAGGAAATTACAGTAATTTGATGGAAACTACTTCTGACTTATATGGAGGCAAAGTAGAGAAGGGAAGTCACTCCTGATGCATGCAACCTCTCTTTAAATCAGTGGGAAAGGGTTTTAGAGTAGTGTGATCCAGGAGCAGGGCAGCAGACAAAGAAATCACCAGTTTGGTTAAGTTACTGCAGGGACAGAAAATAATATGAAGAACCTATCTGGACTGGCCAGTAATAGCCCAGCCTGTGAGAAATCAAATAGCATGGTAAGAGTTAGAAAATAGAAGAGTTTGGATTGTGTGGATGACACAACTGTAAGTGGGAACTGGATTCGATTCCACTTGACAGAATCAATCCAATCTTTTACGCAGTCCTGCTCAGAGAAAGAAAAGACAAGCAGAGAAAGAGAAGGTTCAACCGTCTGAGGCTCTGCCTCTGAGGCTCTATCTGTAGAAAAAATGAGGGGTAAGCAATCTTCATTTTAAAACATCACTTTGTTCCCTTTAAAGTGGCACCCATGAAGAATTACCAGTGAGAACAACTTCAAGTTTTTTGGTTTAGGTAACTATTTTTGCATCTGCATATCACTGTTAGGTAGAAGCATACAGCATCTCAGAAGGAAAGAACCTCATTGCAGTATAGTGAGAAGTATTACAATGAAGATTCATTGGTTTGCATAAAATTGTTTCAGAAGTGGCTATAAGCATAAATAAAACACTCTCAACAAAGCTATTGGTCACTTATATAAGTACATTTTAACGCTTTACATTAATGTAAAGCCTTCTCTCCAAATGTAATGATAAAATTAGAATGGACCTGTGTCTGTGTTTGGTATTTTGATATGGAGGTGACATCTTAATAAGTTTTGAATAAAGTTCTGAGTACTATCTGCTAGAGTACTAAGCCTCTTGGTTAGCCTGATGCCATCTTTGCTTAGATGTTATTCTGAAGCTTTGTCCAGACAGAAATGCCTTTTGATGTCACAAAAGGACACAATTAACTTCCCAACGTTTTTCCACAGATGCAGAAAGGGTTTTGAATTAGAGATCTTGAATATGAACAATATTTAACATCTGTTTTCAATAGAAAGTTTATTGTAGAAGACAGACATTGAGCAAAAGAATACTTCTGAGTTAGAAGATCTGAAAATCAGGAGCTAAAACTTTGTCCTGGGTATGCCCTAGAAAGGTGATAAATCAGAGGGTTGAAGGAATCACAGAAGTGTTGTCAAGCCCCCAAAATGAGAAGAATACTAGCTGACTAACAATATTTATGAGAAATAGTTCATGTGTTTCCAGAGGGTTTACTTGTGTTACATGCACAAATGGGAGCTTTGAAAAAAGAAATTAGAGTTCATATGACAGAAAGGCCAGGGAGCAGCTGCTGGGATGAGCATTGGTGGGGACAAAAATGCAGTCACTGTTGGAGCACCAAATTAAATATCAGGTACAGTATAAATCCTAGTTTACATGTCATTCGGTAGAAATTATCTGGGGATTTCAAATGGAAGGTTTTTATCCTTCCTAGTTCTGAGTGAAGATAATGAGTTTAGTGGTTACATTACTGACAGTGTTCCATCACAGAAAATCTGTGCTTTAGTGATGTGCTTTTTGAAACAAGTTTTTCATTAAATTAACAGGCAACAGATTTATCAAGTACCAGAATTTGGGGTTTTTTTTAAATCCTCCATCAATTATAGTATTATCTCTTAGGATATACTGAGTCAGATCCTCTGATGATACAAAATAATGCCTTTTGAATCCAACCTTCCTTTGACAAAAGTTGTGATAATTCAGTACCTTTCAAAATCAGTCCACTTCTGCAACTGCCTTGTTTCAGGATATTTGTAAGAGACCCTCTTGAATTCAAAATATGGGTTCAAAAATGCTGTGTTTGGCATTGGATCTCTGCCAAACTCCACAGAAGTAATTTGAATAAAAATTCAATATGGTAGTTTTAGATCTAGATAAACATTAGTGATGGGGGTAGGGGGAAGAGGGGACGAGGAATAGCTGTCTACCTGCACAGCTAATAATGGGGTTTTGAGACACACTCTAAAGGTGGAAACATCCAAATGCTGCAAGGAAAAGAAGTTTGAAAAAAAATTAAAGGCACCCAAAGGCAAATGTCAAACACCATCAAACATTATTTTAAAACTCTTTTGTTCTTGCAGGTTAGTTATGTTTTAAATATTGTGAGTATTCTAAGCTGCTTTCCACAACTAAAGTTGGGCAAATGAACTAAGTAAATTTCAAAGCAGATTCTACGAATGTAGAATCTGAAAAAAAAATTCTAAGTTAGGGTTGTGATTATATTCTTAGAAGGATCAACATCTAGAAATACATGTTACGTGTTGGTCTTACTAGGACATGAATGAGAACTCTTGAAACACTGGAAGTTTTTATTACTTTTTTCTGTAATGTGCTTAACCTTTTGTCACCAACATTATTTAACAAAAACTGACATCAGCTCTGTATTCTACCTCTTATGCATCTGTGATAGTCAACATCAATATTCAGCATTTATGAATCCTAACTCAGCAATGCCATACTACCTCCTACCTCTGTGCCCACTTAACATGAGATATTCAGCAAACACACCTATAATAGGAGATGCATAGTCCTAGCCTTCTTGGGCAGTCAACAGAGAAGGAGAACTCCAAAGAAATTATTTTTTAGTGATGTTTCGTGTGCTACTGTAAAAGGAAAGTGGTACATCAATTGGCTTCAAAATGACATGCATCCAAAATTCTACAACATCATCTCTGGGATCCCACAGACTTGAAGACAACTACAAGCTGCTGTTTACACAGATAAGAGGTAGCTATCTCTTACCTAATATTTCTCAGCTCAGTGTCTAACCATTATAGCTTCCTGCTATAGGAGAGTCACTTCTCCCTTCAAAAACAGGAATAATTCATTTTCACTTGTGCTTTCATCTCTACACACTGGCCAAGGGAGTGAGAATCACCCTTTCCTAAAATGAAAGCTGACCCTTGCATTGTTCATGATGGTTGAGAGAGTGATGAGCAGTGATGAGTGCGGATCTCAGATCAGCTCCTGATGCCCTCCCCACTCTCTCAGCTACTCGATCTGCTATTCATCCTAAACATCTGTGCTGTGACCAGGAGGGCTGGTTGGCACCTGGGGGACATGCATGGGTGTGAGAACAAAAGGGAGCATGGACATCGGCACTTTCTGTGCCTGCATTGCCATTTTTCTATTGTAGGACTGAGAGCACAATACACTACCCAGGTCATAAAGTGGGAGTGGTCGTCTATATTCTTGATACCTTGGTACCAACATCCCTGTCCCATATTAAGTCTGCCTCTGGCCATCACGGTGGTATCTGAGTTTAGGACAGGACCTAGGTATTATATTACTCAATTCTCAGACAAATACTTTTTACCTGGGATTTAAAAACAAACAAACAAACAAACAAACCAATCAAATAAATCCACCAAAAAAAACCCCAATGAAAACAAATAAACAAATGAACAAAACCAAGGAAAAACTCCGCAGTGGTAACTTGCAAGGCTTTGCCTTCAAAAGAAACCCCATATTCAAGTAGCAAATGTTACCTGAAACAAATACAGACAGGCACTTTTACGCAATTTAGCTTTGCACAATTAACAAAGGATATTGCTATTAAAGTGCTGCAGGAAGAACAAGTACTTCCCAAGCATCTAACAGCAACATGTTGTGATCCATGGATATAAATGACCAAATAAAATGGAAGGATGTAAAAATGTCACGGAAACACCAGTCGTAATCTAATGTTGTCAGTGCACTGCACACACACCTTGTAATTACTAACACATTTGGCCTACCAACACTTTTTAGACAGGGGAGCCCACCATTTCTGTACCTTTTTGCCTAAGCTGCTTTTGATCCCTCACAATTGATTTAAACTCTTCCATCTCTTCCTTTGCCCAGTGAATTAATGATGACATGATATCACAGAGCTAGGGGGAAGGCAAATGGGGGTATTTACACACATGCCAAGCAGATCTATTTGCAAACTTTCAGTAAATTAATGCAATAAAAGTCCCAACCTGCTGGAAGCATTTTAAGCTCTTCTCTTTTCCTCCCAGCTTCTTCTGACACACACACTTCTCCTCCTTTTGCTGCATTAAACTGTTTTTCCACTTCCTTTACAACAGTGGGAATACTTCCCTTATGGGTGTCAGGATCTTTTGGGGAGGTCAGAGGTTGCCCTGCAGAGGAAATGACAAGCTGTGAAATGTAAAAGAACAATTCCTTCCACATGTTTCCTTGCTCCAGGAGCAGTAAGGGGTTGTCGGCTAGCATCAGGACGGGATGGACCAGGCCTTTGTCTTAGCAGTCCTGTCAAAACTAATTTACAATTAAAGACCTGTGTAACTGTTTAAAGCTTTACAACTCTGGTGAGTTTCAAGGACTGCTGAAGCCAAGTGGTACAAACCAACTTTATTATTAACAAGCACGCAGACAAACAGAATGAAGACAGACAGAAAAATGCTGTAAATTGTAAGTAAGCAGAAAAACTGTACACCTGAAGATTATCTTTCTATATGATATTTATTTCTGTTATAAGCTCATAGTTTGGGAACCAAAAATATTTCTGTGGTTCTAACTTTTCCTCTGGTTGTTGCATAGGCAGCAGGAGCCACATGCACTGTTGTTAGAGAGCAAACCTTTTAAGGAGAGGGAAAAATAAAGTCCAGGGGGAAAATGGGCTAATTGTCCATCAGAAAAAAAAAATCTTTAAAACCATTCTCAAACAGCTGAGTTTCTGACTTCCCAAAGTATAGTAGAACGGGGGGGGGGGAGGCAGGGTTGGTGGACACAATCAGACTTTCCGGAAAGAAAATTTTAGACAGAAAATCTGCATGTGGGTGTTTAGTCCAAAGACAGCTGAGGTAGTGAGAGTCTTTCTAAGTGACAAATCTTCTGCCTTGTAAGCACTCTTTTTAGGTCTTAATTGCACATCAGTATGCTGTTACAGTGCTGACCATAACTTCAGGACTTCAGATTGGCCAACACTGTGTGAGTAAGTCAACTGGAATGAAAAATGTTTTTCTTTGGCTCTAAACACTACAGAGGATAAACCTGTTTCCCACCTGCGTGTTTTATTTGATCACAGTTTCAGATGGGCACAAGTAGGTGTTTGCATGTCAAGTCAGAACAACAGCACAGACAGAAGAGTAAGCATTTGGAGGAACGTTCCCAACAAGTGCAGAGTAACACTTCCCAAATCAGCCCAAGTCTGACCCAAAAGTGTTTGAGCTGGAGAACTAATACATAAGTGCTGTCTAGCTACTTTTCTGAAGATGAAAGAGCTGCCACTTCCAAAAAAGTCTGAGTTTAGCTGACATTTTGCACATGTGAATACCCATTTCTATGGACACTAAACTCAAAAGGGATCTTGCTGTAGATTTCACTGTGAGAGTGTTTTCTTGATGAATTTGTATATTTAGTGTTTTATATGAAGATTCACACTTTTGAAGTTTTCATGCATTTAGAAGCCCATGTTACTTAGATCTAGGTCTCTGAAGGCAACATTTCTGTTAGTTGCATCAAATTTTCCTACCTAAGCTGCTTCTATTAGAGTTGTTACCACCTTCCCCACAACAGCTAATGAATTCCACACAGAAATCCTCATTTATTCATTGACAGAGACTGTTGATCCCTTAATGGGCAACAGATGAACAACAGAAGATTTTCTTAAGAAAAGCAAAGGATGGTGGTAGTGTAAGCAGAAGCTGTCTTCTACCATGAGCCTCTTATGGAATACCACTTCAAAAGAATGGAAAGAAGATATGGTTTGGACTTAGAGACACACTATATCTGATAATGTACATCTGTGATCTACAAAGGAGGTAGAATGGGAGATATTATGTTGCATTCCCATGCATTGTACTCTGGAGGAGAGAGCCTGTGCAGCAAGGAAGAGCCATACATAGCCCAACAGAGAGCTGTGGTTTAGAAGAATAACATAGCCTGGAGTTAGTTAATGGAAATAATATGAAGGTTCTCTCTTAAACTTCTAAAACCAAGACAAACTTGAAGTGAAGGTTAAAACACCATCTCCTAACCTGCTCTATTTTGCAGCACTACATATGGTATTGATATATAAGATTGCTCACTATTTAGACTACTGCAGTAGAGTGAGTTACAGAGCACTCGTCTTCATTTAGACTGTTCTTGCTTTCTCTGGTTTGTGTCTCAACCTTAATGTCACTTTAACAGAGCTTTCCCCCCCTCTGTTTTTGGTGGTTTAACAGATATAATACTGTATTTATAGGGCATATCAATGTGAGACAGCTTGCCACAGATCATAAACACATTTTTCTGTGGGAAATGTTGAAGTTGTGAATTTCAACACGTGATCTCCAGTTCTCTAAGGTTTGTTCCTTTAATTGTAAATAGCCAGAAAGTCATCAAGCTAGCGTTTAATAAACTTTTAATTTGAAATGGATTACCACATGTTGTGTTTGTTTACCCATTATTAAATCTCTTAGCAACATATCACCAGCAGAAACAGCATACTGTAGCACTGCATAGATACATTAAAAAACAAACCCATGGGGGATATTGGCAGCTAATAATATCTTTAAAGAAGGCTCCATGAAAAATAAATACATATAAACAATATCAAAAATTACTCCTAGAAATTTTTTTAGTGCAAATCTGTTTGGCAGGGAAATTGCAGCTCTTCCATGATCACCGTATGAGCAAATTTCAGAGGTCTGCATACAAAATAAGACATACACTAGTGCTCTTTCTCAGTTCTTCAAAATATATATTTCTTGACTTTTCAAACTGTGTATCATGAGTTTTTCCATGTATTTCCAGGAAGCGTGACCTATTTATGTGCTTCCTCTATGTGTGTTTCCAAATGTGTATGAAGACTGATGGTAGGACCAAATGAGTTTGATTCATTTAGGGTTTGTGCATAATTCTTCACTGTTGAGAAGAGTTGCCTGCAACTGCACCTTTTGGATCTGCTATTCACGGTTTGCTGCACCTTAAAGTACCTTGGCAGATATGTAGAAGATAAATGACAACAAAAAGGACCTTATAGCACAGTGTATGTTTACACCTCCATGCTTCTGGTATCAAGGTGGTTATATAAAAGTCCTTTGATCACAGTGCAATTGCTGCTTAGCCTAAAAGCATCTCAGGGCAAACCTCATTTTCTTTATCTCCTAAATCATTACTCAATGCCTGAAAAATACTTCTACTGTCTTCTTTTCATGTTATACTTCCAACCTGAGCGGCTCACCTACCATGCTGAATGATTATTGTTTATCTGTTCTCTTTCTTTCCTTCCAATACACTCTTTTTTTTTTCCTCCCATGCCATCTACAGTGTATCACTGCTACTGTTCTCAAATGCCTGAGGAACCTCTGTCCTGGAGAACTAAGTCTCTGCTTCAGATCTTTACATCATATTCACAGATAAACTACAATCTGTAGGTTGGCTGCATCCTTGTTCATTAAACAAGAGAAAATACAGAAATAGCTATTTAGCAAAAATTAATTCTTTTTGCCCATGGCAGTCACATCCCACAGGCTGAAAAATAAAAGAGCAACAGCAGTCTCCTGCCATTCTTCTCATTACTTGATTTCTAACAGTAGAGGAGCAGTTTGTGAGTCCACTGCAATATAGTCAATTACATCTTCAGTGTAGCTGCATCAGAAGGTTCACAGAGGTCAGGAAGGATGCTCAGTCTAAAACTTACATTCAGCTTTTTAAAAAAGCTTCTGGGGAGGTCTGCTATGCACAAGGAAATGATAATTGTCTTTTCTATGGATTACCACTTGATTGAATCTAATGGAATTTTATAGGAGTAACATAAGGCATGCCTCTGATGCCAGAACTATCTCCCTGCCGAATTTGAAGTCCTTGTTGTAGCCCAGGGAGGTGCTAGAGTTCTGCAAGCAATAGACAAAAAAAAAGAACCTTTTTTTTTCTCTTTCTATAAGCTTGATGCCATAAGCAGCTGAAATGTTACTGCTGTGACATTCCAAGCATTATTCAGCCTTAAGCATAGGCCAGCATGGAAAGTTTAATCCTTAGCAATGAGGTTTATTTAAATTGCTCACACCTGAAACAAAGTTAAAACACCTTATTCCTGCTACAGTATTCCTGCTACAAGGCATGAAGAAAAAAATCTAGCTTAACAAGATCAATAAGGACTAGCCAACATTAAAATTAAACTGTGGGTTGCTCCAGTGAAAAACCGAATAAAAACATTAAAGTTTGAATCCATCACCTTGTGGTCCAGACCGTACAACCCTCTCTGGGACATCATTCTTTTCAGCAACACTTGAATACATGTGAAGTTCAGGTGGGAGATGAAGATGCATATCACACTTACTTTGCTTATCTGAATCCTGTGGCAGTTTAGTTATCTATTAAGTGGGGTGAAAAAAACAAATAAAAAGAAAGCAGTTCAGAATTCCACTAAACCAGAACTTACGTGTTTGTACACAGTTTGTGAACCCTAGAAGTCCAAGATGTTGCTATGAGAATTTTAGGAAATTCTTGTTTCTCTCTGCTCCATTTATTACCATTTTCTACCATATAAGTTTACCATGTATGCCTTCCCCATGCTTACTGACCAAAGCAGATATCCCAGTAAATGGGGGGTGGCGAGGGGGTTGTGAGTCACAATCCAGTTTCAGAATCATATGGGAAAATACAAATATCCTGGATTATTAAGTCATCCCACTTTATACATCGATTTGAAAGACTAATTTTGCAGCTTTGGAATCTTCACCTCCTCCTTACCCAATAGCTCTATTATTTCTGACATTCTCTTTCCTAGCATGTATTAGGTATATTTGTTGTATAAATTCTTATCGCTTTATGTGTTTCTGAAGCTACTTTTACTTTCTTTTACTCTTGGTAGACCCAAAAATAAGATTGTCTGAAAATCATCACTACAAGAAAATTAGAAACTGAAATTTCTATTAAGTAAGTCCACATTATAATTGAGATGTTTTCAAAATCCATCTATTTTGGTATTTTTTCCTGAGAAAAAATCTGACTATAAAAGAGATATAAGTTTAAGATTTTGTTAAGATTCTGAATGAAGAAACATATTTCAACTACAAAAACCCCCTTTACTTGCCCATCCAGAAAAAAAGTTTCCACTGAAGAGAAGTTCTTAATTTAGGTCCATTTTCACTAAAGACATACAAATAATGTCACGTCTGAATTATGCCCAAAAACTGTTCAAAAGTAAGGTTCCTGACACAACAGAACCATGCTCACTACCTGGAGGTCCCACACATAAAAGTAAAACAATATCATAAAAAATATTATTTTATCTTGTAGTCATGTGAAAGCATCTCTGTGATTCAGTAAAACTGTGGAGGAAATTAACATGTACTAGTGGCAGGGCCAAACTCAGAATTTGAACTTTTGATCCAATTACCCAGCACCGCAAGAAATACTTTTATATTTTAAATAATCTTAAAATCCAGCTGCAAAACTGCAAAATATCTACTAATTTCATGTAAAAGTTGGAGGTGCATGAGATTTAGATATTCACTGGGTAGGCTGAGAAGCTGCTTTTTGGAAAGACAGATCTTTTAAGGGTGACAGAAGGAAATAGAATCTGTTGTGAGTAACAATGACTAAAAAAGTAGGCCTATTTTTTTTTAATACAAACCTGAAAGTAGAGATTGCATAACCAATGATCCAAGTCTTGAGAAATAAAGTTTTCAATTTTTTTGAATCTGTCAACTTTAGGGTCGTAATGGCCTCTCAGGAAGGGACATTTAAATTTTCCCTCCAAAGCATTAAAATTGTTATCACATAAGGGAAAAGCTCCCCATCCTACTTCTTGATCAATCCAAGCATAAGTGCCACGAAGAAGGAAAAGTTCAAAGAGGAGTACCATTCCTGGCTTCATAGCTTTTCTGTGTGGTAGAACCTAGCAAAGAAGGAGAAAAAGATTTATTAGTTACAAAAACATCACAAGGGAACTGACTTTCTTTTATCATATAAAGTTCTACAAACTTCATACCTTTGAACCAATTTTGCATGCAAAAACAATTAACAACTCTTCTCTTTGCAGCAAATCATCTATTTGAACAATTTTTCACTCCGAGAAAAAATGCTGTGCTTTTTTTGAATGTTAATTTTGTGATTTCTTTGTTTTCCCCTTGGCTTTCTGAAAGTGTTCATTTACTGTCTTTATTTACCAGTGGTGTAAAAACATTGCCACTAGAAAACTTTAAGACAGAGTGACAAACCATCTTGGAAATCTGAGGTGTCCCTGTGAGGACTTGCTGAGACACTACTGGATTTGTCTTGCAGCAACTTTGGAGACATTCAAATATCCAATGAGAATACTTGCAGTCTTTCATCTCACTGAGTCACAAACTCTTCTCCACCCAGTTCTGGGAATAATGCTGGTACACAATAGCCTTCCTCCTCTAAATTAAAGCTCTTATTGCAAAGTATGTGAACCTCAGTGTAGGGTCAAAAAGCATTTTGAGGTAAAAAACTCTCAGCATACCAAAGGCTGGCAAACAGTGTTTGCACTTTTCATCGGATAGGTAGAGATATTCTTCTGAGTGGTTTGGAGTTGTGGAAGCGCTTGGGGCTCTAGGGCAATTGTGTTCCCATGGCAGAGACTTGAAAACTAGTGGTGAAGAAACACTCTGAAGTAATATGAAGTTATGTAAATCTGTCTGTAAGGTTTTGGCAGGTAGAGGAGGGAGGAGGGTAAACACAAAGAAAAAGTAATCTGATTCTATGCCACAGTTTTAACTGTTTTCTTTAATCAAGGTGAGGGTTGACCCAGGTCCTGTTGAACAATTTTAATACATTCAAAAAGACAAATAAAAGAAAAAAAAAACATACAAAAGCTAGATCACGGAAGATGACTACCATCATACCCAGGCTAACAGCTATGAAGGGTAGTCACCTGGAGACAAGGGGAGCAAATACATCAGCTATGCCTCTCAGACAGCAAAACATCTGCTTTGCCACTATTCCTACACATTCTCCTGAGAGAACTGAGGCTGCCTAATCTCTTAAATCCAATCTCTTAAATCTCTTAAATCAAATTTAAATGTAATATTTAAATCTTAAATCTTCTTTAATAAAGACAGTGTTCTGTTATTTGAATGTTTTTCACATTTTATTGTTCCCATTTCAGTCCTCACAGTTCATAGCAGCAAATACCTTGGTACACTTGCCTGCTCAACATTACCTTACCTTCCAGCCAAGGTAGAGAAAGAGGAGCCTTTTCTCCTGCTCTCCTCCCTGTGAACTGCAGAAGCCCACAATATTCAAGGGCATCTTTTGGCTTTGAGTGTCCAGTAGGATATACTCTCTGTACTTTTTGAAACTCAAGAATAAGACCTCCAAGTAGAAGACATCAATGCAAACCAATCACCAACTATGAAAAGCCTAAAATGCCTAAGTCTTCCTAAATTAGCAGGAATTTCCTCAATCAAGATGACATTCTGCAGTGAACAACCGGCCACAATTCTGTACTGCTTCAAATATTTCTGTATGTGAGTACACACCCCAACACAGTTCTTTCTCAATGTGTATATTTAAAATATATATGAAATACATATATATTAATATATATGTATTATATATTTAATATATATTAAATACATTTTAAAAATATATTAAATACAAGCATGACTTCTTTTATACACATTATTGAACAGCAAGGTATTTAGCATAATCCAGGTGCAGCCAAATTTTTTTCTCTTTTTCTGAAAAAGCTAAGGGATTTCCCCATACCAACAACTGCCAAGTTAGGAGATGATAAGTGTTCATGGTTGAGCTGCATTCTGTAACTTTTTTGAAGAAGTGAATATAAATTATTATTTCTAATAATATGCCTTCCTGTTTCAAGTTATATATTGTGATTAGATAATAGCAAGACAGAGGAAGTCATTTAAGGAAATCTTTTAAAACTATAAATATTTTCATTATTATGTAGGTGTACTTTATATTAATTATGTAAATATATTCTAGGACTTAGTGTAGGCTTAAAACGAAACAGAAGCATCTGTTGAAAAATACCATAACCCTGTGGCAGCTGCTATTAAACCATTAACAGTATCAGGTTTCATTTAAACCAGATTTACCATTTTCTGTAACAGCCCGTGGGAAAGCTAAAAACATTAGGCACAAATTACTGACAAAAGAGATCCTTAATCAAGCCATACATTTCATTTGGCTAGCTGGGTGCTAGATAGCAACCTCTGTGCTACAAATTAAAGGTGATGGTTACAACGAGGTGATCAAAGACAGTTACCTGCATTATCAAACAATCCCACAGCATTAGCAGATGAAATTACTACTGCATCACAACACACGTTTTGGTTTCCCCCTTGATTCCCAGACTTACTCTTCTCTTAAGAATAACTCAACAATGCATGCTCTTCTGCTAGCCTGCCTGTAAACAGACAGTGGTCAAGCAGATTTGTAAGGGTAATCGTTGTGACTATTAAAAACTTATTCCTTTGTTTCTGGCTCACAGTTATTCTTTATTTGCTGTAAGCTCTTATCCTGGATCTACATTACAACTCACTCTTTGGGACTGGAGGCACCCATTTGCTTACAGTTATAGGAGCTGGATGTTTAAACCATGCCATCAGAGAAACATATTGACAAAACATAAACAAGCATTTTATACCACACCTATCTGCTACAAGGTGTGAGGTTGTAAGGACTATCTTTCTGGGAGTCCTTATGCATGAACAGTGGGTGCCTGACCCAAGTAGGACAGTGTCACACAGCTCACATGGTCAAATAAAACATACCTATCAAGTAAGAAATTTCTTTCTGTTGGATCCATACAAAAATCCTGGCCAAGCCTCTGTCTGTTACTCTATACTGGCATGCCAAGCATTCATGGAGTTGCCTGTGGGCTTTCATTTCCATCCTGTTGGGCACTGGGAGGATGATTTATCTGGGAGGAACTGCTGGCTAGGAAGGGATAGCCAGGCTGAAACAGGAGAGTTTCAAAAAGGAGGCAGGTCTTCCCAACATCCATGCTAAATCTTTTCCCATTGCCACAATGAACACTCATCTCCGTCACAGCTCACTGTCCCACAGCGGCAGGGTCAGATAGCCCTGGGAGGGAGCTCAGTCTTGTGCCACCTGCCCTTCATTAGCCTCCTCCTAGGCAGTGAGCCTGGGAGCTGGGATTTGGGGCATGGCCAGCATGGCCTGGAGGCATAGATGCACAAAGGCATTTAGGCACATAGTTCCAATTGAAACCCACAGTCCTTGAATGCCTGTGTGCCTCTGTGGGTTTGGGCTATTATGCTCTGGTACAGGGAAGGGAACACCTTAGGTGGATAGAGGAGGAGGATGGCAATCAGTAATTGCTCTTCCTCGAGAGACTCAGAGCAGTGCCTGGGATAGGCAAGGCACAGGCAGCTCAAACTGACCAGTTTGTTTTGATGGATTGTTTTGTTTCTGAAGAAAAAAATAAAATTGGCAGTTATATTTTTCCTGCTGGTGGCAACCTCATTTGAAACACTATCTGATAAGTTAGTCCACAAGCCTGCACCAAAACTGCTGACATTCAAAGACAGCATACTAAATAAGGACAGATTCCTGAGTTTTAAAGAGTCTGCTCTCCAACACCTTAGCTCAATGTTTCTCCTTGCTCACGTAAAATTTCCATTGAGGTCTGTGAGGTATATAGACTTTTACAATGCTATGAAAGAATCAAGCACCTACTTTTTACTGGTGTAATTTCTTCTGCAAAGAAAGATGCAGCAGAGAATAAATAATACTTGTGTGTGCCTGCACAGGCACAAGTAATTCTTCTTAGTCTGCAGTTAGCAGTGTTTCATTTAATTGAATTAAATCATAGTGAACCAAAATTATCTCTTGCCGCTATTTCTGAATTCAACTGTTTTATATCAGTTTTATTGTAATATATCTTACTTCCCCATATGCTGCCATAGTTCCAACAAAGAAATCATAGAGAGAATGAATTTTATTTGAATGTTTCAATAAACAGATCCAGTGTGAGGCTTTGGGGTTTTTGACTTACTCTTGGGCTTTAACCTTGTCAGAGAACAAATAAACTTTTTCTTCTCTTCTCTGCATCTTCAAGTATTTTCAATTTAGAAAAAAATGAACAAATGTTACATTACTTAATTCACGTTACACAAAAATTTGACCACTGCAACTCAAACAGATTAAATTTAATTAAAATATGAAAAGAGAATTCAATAGTTACTTATTATATAGAATAAATTTTGGAAAATATAATATAAATTAATGGTTCATTATTTCTGATGATGAGAACCACAGCACATGAATTTCAGTAGTGTAAAACACACGTAGAAAATCTTTTAAATAGGAAGAAGAACCCACCATTAACAAACAAAACATTAATTCACTATGTAAAATGAATAGTGATGGATATGAGGCTGTTATTGTCAAAATAAGGTGAAGGTTTCACAACCAGATTTCAAGCTCTCCCTGTTTATGTTCAAGGCCAGTAAAAAGGCAGAGGGAAGGGCATTCTTGGGAAGTGTTGTGTAACTTTGAAATTTATAAAAGGCCAGAGGGGAGGAAATAGAAACATAGACTGAAGTAAAAGTAAAATATCATGTTATTAGGGTTTTCCAAGAGTCCGTATCTATCATCAGAATGTCCTGGAATAGCTGAAAACTTATTTCCTCAGCTTTCCATCACTGCCTGTCTTTGAACAGGTAACTGAATACAAAATAACACACAAATCAGAGAAGTACCATACAATGCAATATCATTTATTTCCCCACTTTTTTTTCCCTTTCTCTATCTTTGGAAAGAGACAACAGACCTTTCAAGCCTGATATAAGTCAAATGACTCCTCTCCCTGACTCCTCTGCCTGCAGCTTGCAGATCTCCTTAAGCCTTTATGCAGGACCACCATCTTTCCAGCCTCCCTGATAGCGGCAGAACATGGACCAGAAGCTGTTGGGCCGCAGCACACAAGTTTAGGCTCACGGATGATCCACCTGGAGCACAGGACAGCAGTATTTGTAAGTAGGCAATTTATTCACTACTTTCAGTCCCACAGCAGTGTTAGAGAGCAGGATTCCTCCTGACATACTGTGCCAAATCACTCCAGTGTCTTCCCAGATTTGCAACAAGTGCCCCAATGGAAACACCTGCCCTCTTCTATGCTACCAGAGCAGTGATGATTCACCACTGCCTCCCTTTCCTCCAGGAGAGATAATTCAGGTCATACTTGACTCCAGCAGCATCGCATGCAGCACAACTACCTTACACCAGAGGACCAGAATCTGGCTTTTTATCTCTTCAAATACAGGGGAATAATGTTTGCATTCTGTGAGCTTTAGCCTCTGCATCTGTTGCTAATTGTCCTAGCACATCTGCTGCTAATTCTTTTCTGTTCTTGGACCAGCAGGGAGTAGTAATGTATGGTACAGCCAGCTCCAGCCTCCCTGTGTGCTTCTGGTGATATACCACTGGCCTGGGTGGATTCTGACCTCATCCTGCAAGGGAGAAACCATCTTTGTAAGAGGAAAGCAGGAAAAAAGTTCCCTCTCCTGCCACTTCCATCTCACTTATTTATTCCTGAGACTGATTTCAGCACGATCAGAGCATGAATTTCCTGGGATAACATGGGCCACAGACACAAAACAGCAGAGTTTATTTATTTTGTGTCAAGAGGACATCTGCTTTGCCCAGAAACCACTCAGAGCCAAGGAGTCTCACGAAAATGTGGCTTGTTCGACATGCAGGGCTGAATCATGCAGCAGTGTCACTTTGCCTGGCCCAGGCCCCAGAGCCAGAACAGGCAGCTTCCCTCTCCCTTTTGCTCCACCAGCTACTCCATCTCAGGTGTCTTTCTTGATGCTGTTCTGGATTCCTCATCACAGCCTCTTCATCCGTTAAGTTTTGGCCCAGCCAGGAATGCAGCAACATTCACTTCACCAGGGAAGGAGTGCCAATGCAGAGTTCATGGTCCTTCAGCATTTCCTAGATGGTCCAAACCTGGTCAGGCTCTGCTCTCTTTCCAGGGGCTCAGCTACCACTCACCAGCAAAGAAATAGGAAGACCAACTCCTGAGAACAAATCCCTTTTTCCTTGTGTGGTCTGCTCAAAAATTGCATGTTTAAACAGGATCACTTGTTGTTCTTTGGTGGCATAATGTACTCTTCCCATTTCTGCAGTACAGCCTTGCAGCTACCCTGATGATCCTAAGTTCACAGATAATAATTTAAAATGTGAAATGCTTTAAAACCAGATATATTAAGGCAAAAAAATTACAGCATCTTCTGAGGGTGTTTTGCTGACTCCTATGACTTGCAGATATGGACTAAATCAGAGTGTAGGTCCCTTTCCACAGCTCAAGACTGTCATCTCTGGTGTGTCACAGAGCTGCTCCTTTTTTTCAAACTCTGAATTTTTTGTTTGAGCAAGCATTTATTTTGTACTTAGTGTTCTCTGTTGTTTGGAGTTCACTTGGAGTTAAGGATACAGGCAGAGGCTGCATTCTGCCTTCCTGCCAATTTGCCCCAGATAATATATGACTTTTGTACAGCTATTGTGTCCTACAGCTCACGTCAAGCTCTCTTACAGATATAATTTTCAATTAGTTTGGGAATAAGCCATGGAGTGGTCCAAAATAAAAGTCTGGCCCCAGACGCTCCTGATTTTTAACATATGTCTGCTAGATTTTCCAAAGCAGACAACATATCTTACCCTAGTCAGATATGATGCATTATAATGTGGGTCACATTTCTGAGGTCTTTAGGCAATATGTATTGGTATAAGCTGACAGAGCATTCACAGTACATTCCAGCAGGAGATTCCAAGAAGTCCTTCACTGGAGGACAGTGATTAGACAACACATGAAAAGTAACTCCAATTTGCCAAAAACAAAATCTAGGATAAGTAGTGACCTTTTGAATATGTAAATCAATTGCACAATGCTAAATAAGGTAGATACAATAGATTCCAATATGTAATAGTTTTGTAATGTAAGCACACCAGACTTAATGAATCTCTCAAAGTCTTCACACGTTGGCGGAAATGGAGCCATCCACATTTGGGAAGTCCATCTATGGGCAGCAAAGGTCTCCAGAGATACTACCTTGCTGCAGCTCTTGGATGGAACAGGATGTGAGCACAGCATGGCACTGGGCCAAAGCAGATCCCTGTGATGCTTTCTGCTGGGTGCAAAGCAAGACAACAGACTCATGGCCACTTGGGGAGCAGAGCACTGTGGAAGGACTAGCAGCCAGTCCGAGCAGCATGGGGCCCATGGCCCCACAGTATAAGCAGTGACCAGTCCCAGGGCTGCTGGTGGCTTACCACAGAGATCTATCCCTCAGAATGGTACAGTGACACAGGGCTGTGACACAGACGGAAGGGAATTGCTCTGAGAACATGCATTTTGAGGAGCTGTTGCGAAGAGACATTTAGCAAATGGCAATTGAAGACCAGACCTCCAACAAACTCAGATAAATAAAATAGAAGTAGTTATAAGTATATGTTCCTGCTGTGTGAAATAAAAACACCAAGCCTGCAGTCTTCAAATAAATACAAGCACCTGTATAGGCTTAGTTCTTGAATTTACCAAAAGGTTCATGTAGTGCCTTATCATCCCAACTACAAATACTTGCATTCAGGGAAAACGTAAGTGGCTCTCATTTTGAAAGTCATCTGGCACTGCCAAGCATTATCTTTTTTTTATATTGTATTAAACTCTTATACTATATCCTAAAAATGTGTCTGAGAGCTAGATGTTCTTCATTTATGCCAGCATTTCACTCAAGAATAAAATAAACGGTGGAGGGGGACACACAAGGAAGGGAAAGTTTGTGGTCTACTTTTGCTAATGATACCTAGTTTTGTAATTATTAAAAGCATCACAGACCTTAGACAGCTGCTGACATACAGAAAATAATGTCCTTGAAACTGTTTGTTTCATCATATTTTAAGAATTAATACCTTAGGTCATGTTAATCAGTTTATGATATATGTAGTTTTCAAAATGCACTTCAGGGAAGAAAATGCTGGAAATGACTAATAAAGACATGAACTTTATTCATTGTATGTCTAACTCCAAATGTGAACATTACCAAAGCACTTTGCCATCTGAAGTATTTAGGAAGCCTTAAATAAAAAATAAATCCACTTCATTCAGTGAAATAGAACATCCTCTTTTTCCAAGCAAAAGAGTTCAAATTTATTAATTTTGGGGCCATATTTTAAAATGAGTGTCAGCCCCTGCTAGATGACTACATGATAAGTGTCCTGAAACTTCAGGAAAAGGCACTAAATTTTTCACAGCATTTGTGTTTCATTTTCAGTGTAATAAAAATATGGTGCCCTTTTAATAATGAATAATAGATTTCCTGGTATGATTTACATGAGTGGATTAAATGTCATGTTTGAAAAGTTGCTGTTTTATTCATATTGAATTTCCCTCAAGTAAAACAAAATGGTATCCAGCTACTGTTATAATATTGCTAGTACCTCGCCACACTGATACATAAATATTAACCAGTTGATATACTTTTTAAAAATCTTCAGTTCTGTGAACTGTTCTGTCAGCAATGATGTCTTTTCATGCATATGAACAGATTTAGTACTATCTCAAGTTCCAGGTACATTGGGAAAAATGTGTAGCACCAGTGCTCACATACTTCTGGCCCTCACACTCTTTTTGCTAAAGTACCAGTTTTGAAAGGCTCTCACAGAATAAGGACTAATGCCAAATGGGTGCAACTGGACCAGGATTAAAAAGCAGTTTGGGTTAGCCCAACACTGACAAAATTGTCCCTATTTCTGCTCAGCAGTGCTGGACTGACTTCCGAGGTGTCTGGACAGCATAACGAATACTTTTTAAATGTCACTTGCAGGTAACCTCATTGACTTGTGGTGCTCTTTGCAACAGCTGAAAATTTCCTATCTGAACTTCCCATTCTGAACACTTTCTAACAGGCAATATTTTTTCTTGAAAAGTGCTTCAGAAATGTTTATAATTTGTTGCAAAGAAAGAGGAAATAAGAACATCTTCCTTAAAGGTTCCTTCCCTGTAGGCAAAGTTGGCAATGTACCAGAAAATATTTTGGTCCCAATAATTGAAATTATAGCTGAAAACATTTTTTTTAAAGAAGAGAAGCTTTTTTGCCACATTCCAACTTTTGTTCCATTGAAGTCAATGAATATTTTGACTCTGAAAAGTGAGGTTTTGTTCTTATTGTTGTAACTGTTTCATAGAACAATTTTAATGTCTACTGAACTAACCTAAGAAAAGATGGCAAAATAAAACCTCAATCACTTTCTTTTTCTGTGTAAAATTATACTTTTGCATACTGGAACTCATTTGTGCTCTTCAAGTCATCATTAAGCTGAAAAATGCAATCTGGACTTGCTAACACTTGAACATAATCCTATGGAGTAAAACAGTGCTTTAAATACACTGTGAAAAAAAATGTTTACTGACTACTTAGGTCTTATCTATAATAGTATCTTAGCCACCATGAAACAGCAATAAGGAAGTTATACTAGCAAAATCCTTGTTCTAGGTAAAGATGATACAGTCACACAGACTTTACCTATCAAAGCCTAAAGTCCACTTGCATAAACTAAATATATGAAAATATCCTATAAATGATGAGTCTAAAACAAGTCCCATTCAGATTATGCCGTTTGTTGCTATTTCTAAAATGGTAAACAGTCATTTGAAACAGCAATTGCGTTTTATCACAATCCAAAGCATTCATACAAGTTTCATTTAGCATAATTTAAATTAAAAAAATTACTCGTTTGGCTGTCTGGCCTTACTGAAAGACAAATAAAATTCAACTGCAGCTATTAGGAGCCACTGTCTAGTAAGTAGTCAGAGGTTATTGGGGAAGTAGGTTGACAAACTAAAAGGGAGGACAATGAAGGAGTGGAAAGAAGGGAAACTGGCAAGCTGGAGCAAAGAACATTGATTAATGAACAGAAAACATTTTTGAAAGGTCGGGTGTGCAAGTCAGACTAGCCCTGAGGCAGATCTAACTTACATGACCAGCACTTTCTGTACGCAGCAGGTAACCCACGCTGACACCAACTTTGCCGACATGACAGGGTTATTATTTTTGGAAGGATGTAGTGTTCTGGAACAATTTCTCTAATATATTACTTAAAATTAAGCTTTCCTTCAATATCAAGCATGCATGTCTTCGTTTTCACCATGTTTACACTGAACTCCTATCATTATTCTGGCCAATGAAAACAGAAGCGTATTCTGCATTTGCGAACACTTCTATTTCCCACCCCATAATATATCCCAGGGTAGTAGTGTTGTGTCCAAACCCAGATGCTCATGTGAAGCTCACCATTAAGATGTCACTACTTACCCCAAGTTTTCTGGTAGATGTTAACCATCTGAAGCCTAAAATTTGCCTCATCTCAGCACAGACCCCAAGGGTTTCTTCTGAAACATATCTTAAGGTTGTGCACCAATACCGAGGTGGAAGAACAGAAAGGTAGAGTCATCCAGGGTACAATACATCCCATGTCTTCAAAATGAGCTGGTGGAGAAGGTTCTCTAATATTATGACATTAAGTTTTTGCTGTCCATTATAGAATTCTGAAGACAGGGAATTATCAGAAGGTCATTTAATCCAAGTTCTCCTGGTCCTGTATTTTAAGTGAACTTGCCTGCGACCTGCATGCTGGTTCACTAGACTAAAATTGAAGTTTAGTGAAGATGCTAATCAAATGTCCCCTGTGAGACCCAAGAGAACTTTAAAGCAAACTTGCAAATGCAAGAAGCAGCAAAGACCTAGGAGAAACATGATGTTGAAAGTAAGCAGATTATGCTGGAGTCATTCAGTCATACTGTCCAGTCTTCTCCTTTCAAGACAATACATAATCTCCACGGAAAGTAACCAGGATGCACACATCCTGCCTAGGAAGGAATCACAGTTCAGTGATTTCTCTGACAGATGCATATATTTGTTTTAACATCATGTGAAAGTCACATTCACAGTTTCCCCCCCATATATGTGATTCCTTTCACACCAATAGCTGTATTACAGACACTGTTCACTATCTATTACAGGTGATAAACAATTAAAAAGTAGAAAATGTGACTTAGTAACACTTTATAAGTCACAAACTCAACATCTGAAATTACCTATCCACAAGTAACTGAAAGCATCAGTGGCGTACATAAAGGTTTGCTATCCCAAAGCTCTTTGGGATAAGGACTACCCGTCTGTTCTGTATCCATGCAACACTTTGGACAACAGAAGGTTTGGAGGAGGAAAACTACCATTCAGGTCATACCACAAAATAAATGATTGAAAGCAGAAAAAACTAGTCATTCTACCAATGTCTCATAACACACACAAAAAAACCCCACCGCACTGAGAGAGATGAAGATTGTTTTTCAAACCGTAAAGAAAAGCTTTCACGTGCCAGAGGGTTTATCTGAGACCAATGTTTCAACCAGCACTAGGCATTAGCTACAACAGTGAGCAACTGACACACAACAATCCTGCCATGCACAGCATGCTCAGGCAGGAAAATATGTGTGCCTCAGTCACAAAAGACAGAATAGAGCCTCAAGTGTTTGGGCTCCTTCCAAAATAATCCAAATGCTGCTTTTTTGGCAAATGGGGGTCAATGGAGCTAAAAACTCACAAAAGGATTTGGGCATTCATGTGTTTATATACACCCACTCGTTCATTTATTATTCTAAAGCTACTTTACAGAAATCAAATTACAAAGCTGACAAGCTGCATAGATAAGAGAGAATAAAAGTAAAACTTAAAATTAGCTGACAACACTATATGATGTAGCATATATTTGGCACTTTTAGAGTGAGTGATGAGGGTTAACCTAGGGGAAAAAAATTGCACCTTTCTAAATTGTACCTTAAAATATTAAATAAATTATTAACATGATGGAATGCATTAAATATATAAGCCTAAAGGAGAAAGAGCGGATGTGTTTTAACTTTCAAAGCAAAGACAGCATATTTATGAAGTGTTGCTTACTGTCTGGATACTTTGTCCAAAGTAGATTTCAGTGTTGTAGAAGTTTCCATCATGAGTAACAGGCTGCGTTGTCCTGGCCTGAGGCTGTTCCTTCAGTTCAGGTCTCTCCACTAAGCCACCACCTAAGCGGCTCAGAACACGAACTTTGAGAGTGTAGTGGCCTTTAGGGACCTTATCTTTGACTCCCCTCAGGCATTTGATGTGAATTTCTATTGACTGAGGCTTCTTGGAGTAGTCAACCTAGGGAGAAGGTTCCGAGTTACTAACATGGGCTGAGCTGACTTTAATCATACAATTAGCAAGAACAAATTTCTTCCAGAAAACAAACACTGAAAAACAGACAACACATTTCTTGTTCAACCTGCAATTACTTATTGCTAGCCAAGTATCTGCAATTAGGGAGGTCAAAAGTCATAGAGATGACAGATAAAAAAAGCAGTACAAATACTACCCATAAAATGTTGAGCATCCTTGGAGGGAAGGTAGAGCTGGTGAAGTATGACACCAGAAGATATTAGATGGCAATAATAAGGCAGAATTAACTGGAAGACAATACCTTCAAAAATATAGCATGTTTTGCAAGACAGGCACAATATTTGATGTGACGAGCAGGCCACAGGCTCAGAGTGAAAGACAGGGCAGGCCATGTTTTTGCACTAATTATTAGCCTTGCCAAAGCTATTAGTGCTGTGTAAGATGCAGACTATCCTTTTACCTTCTGATTATCATATAATCAGATTCTCTTAAAAATAGTAATCAAAGTGCAACACATGTAGAGTTTTATAACAACTCCCTAAAGGCACCTTTACTCCAAGTCCAGACAGAAGGAAACGTCTGCTGGTTGCTGTTGACAAGATGTTGTCTGAGTTACAGAATGTTTAACATGAAATAAATGCTGTGTACCAGAAATGCTTTTCTGGTGCTTTCCTTGTGTACTCAGCTTCTCAGTGTGGGGGTTGGCTGTGGGGAACAGACACGACTGTACAATCCTTACACAACCTTGCCTGAGTAATGATGTAAGGTTTGTCCCACTACACCAGAAGATACTTCAGTGCTGCCCAAATGCAGGGATAAGGCACACAACAGGGAGTCCCAGTTAGGCTCCAGTGTTGACTTGAATGGATAAAATTGTTTCTACAGTAACTAATTATTTAGTGCTTAAAATCAGCAATGCTATTCCTCTTTTCCCCAAGAAATCAATTTCTTCTATTATTTGGAAAAAAAGACTAGTGATAGATGTCTTTTTTTTTCAATTGGTTATAAGAACCCACACTTCAGAATCACATGGCTACCTTGGCTACTTGGTTTAGTGGTCTCACAGTTTAAGCCTGCAGTAGCTAATAATCTCTTCTTTAATCCTGTCTTGGATTTATTTTGGAAGAGATAGCATATTTCCATATAGATAGAAAGCTTCTGGAATTAAATTAAGCAGTTAAATAAACAGCTGAATTTGTTAAACTTCTTTTGTTTCTCAACACAAACCATACTTAACAATTAATCTGAATGACAATAATTTTCAGCTTAATTAGAAAATCTTAATTAACAATGAAGATTTAACCTTAATATTTTTGGTTTCTGAATCATATATAAAAAAAATTAACATTATGTGAATAAATAAGACAATCTTTTTAAACCTCAAGGCAGGATTACTGATGCAGGCAGCCTTCGTTATTAAACACATTCTAAATTAAACGCCTCTATGAATTTTATACTGAAATATATTGTGATAGTTTTGCATGCCAAATGTGACATTTTGTATTTTAGATTCATCTTCTGTAGTAATTTTGGAAATGTCATACAAACAAAGATTTTGTCATTTACCAATGGAATTACTATGCATGGCCGGTTAGCCATCTCTTTTCTGGCTCTTCTGGTTGTTTCAAGTCAGCAAGCCATAAAAAATCTTTATCTCTCTGAAACACAGCAATTTGGAAGATAATCGAATAGTGACTGGGGGGCAGAAACGCCAGTCTGAGGAATTATACCACAATCTCTCTTGCATTTACAACCTTCCTCAAAGCGAGTGTCAGTCGAATAGGAAAAGGAGATAGAAGATTCATCATATTTCAAGCCTGTCTCATTTGCATGGTGGCATAGCTGTCTCATCTCCTGCTGAAAGACTTTGCTTGGCCAGCACTGACAAACTGTTTTGAAGAACTCTTGCCATGCCCAAATGATTCATCATTAATAGCTTTAGACATTCTCTTTAAGCATATGGTTACTTTTGCTGGAAAGCACATTTTGAAACCCACTAAATTCTATCCTCTTAAACTATGAAAAGAGAAATAAAAAAAAAAAAAAGGGAAAGAAAAAAGCAGTACAATTGATCCAGTCATTTAGCAGTTCACGTTAGGGAAAAGAGCACTCATGGAGAACCTCACCTTCTCACAAGGCCCTGCTGCTGCTCCATTTAATCCAATATTCACACTTGCAAGGTTACCAAAGCTGGCTATCATTTCTTCTTCCTTTTCATTCTCTTCTGTTTTCACTGGCTGACTTCCCAATCTGCAGAAGTCAGAACGAGAAGAAGAACAAAAAAGAAATGAACTACAATGCATACACAGAAAGCACTTGCTGTTGGAAATACATCAGTTTGATGTTTTCCTTGAACATTTCCTAAGACTTGCAGGGCACTCAGAAGAAACAACAGTTTGCTAAAGCAGAGAAATGGCTAGGCTTCAAAAAGCAGCATAAAAAAATAACAAGACCAATATTTGTCAGTCTGTGCCACAGGTTGACATAAGGAACCTGAAGTTTCAATGCCTGTCTACAATCAGCTCTGTCTGGCATTGGGGCTCAGGATCTAGGCTGAGAATATTAAAGTAGGAAGCCATTGCTTCTGCTGACACTTTGAGGACTGATTGACAGCTTCAATAAACTTGGACAGGTTTTTGGAAACCATTGAGTCCTTGGGGACTTGATGGCTTTAAACCACAGAAAAAAAAATAATTATATATATAAAATCTTACTTTTTTTGTTTGTTTTTCCCACCCAAAAAAATCTTATATATTTATATCTAAATCTTATGTCATTTAGAAATCTTCAAAAATATCTTATTTAATAGATAGAAAAATTAAATATATAAATTATACATCATATATATACACTTATATGCACATGTACAAATTTTCAGCTGTATGTGAACCACTAAACCTTCCTTGTCATTCATGTGTTAACTTCTTGTGTATTTAAAGTGATTTGGAGGGTAATTATACCAACTCAAAGTTGTTGGGTTTTTTTGGTTTTTTTTTCAAGAGTGATCCGTGTAGCAACACAGAATGCCAGCAAATACAGCAAGAATAGCCCTACACTTCCAATACTACCCTGCTTAGTGCACAGGATACACAAAAGGCACAGTACCCTATGGAGAAAATCTTGTTCCCAGAACACAGCAGGAGCAAATGTAAAACTAAGACATTCACAAAAAGCACTATAAAACTGTATGGTTTGGCAATCCCATCCCATCCATCAACAGGCACAGAACCATGAGTAATTCCTCTGTCCCTACATGGCATCAGTATCTTAATATTGTTGACCCTAAGTAAAAACATCTGTAGATGTTCTGCTGGCTTCAAAACACATCAGCTCTTGCTTCTACAACATGCTTTAAGAGGCCAGGGAGGGTCAGCTGGTCGTGCCAGTGCTGGTGATGCTCCAGCCACACTTGCAGGTGGAGGCGGGGCAGGCACAGAGAAGGACATCGTGGGTCTCAGGAGCTGGAGGCTGAGCAGGCTGTTCATGGCTGAGGGTCAGCCACATGTCATGCTGCAGGTCAAGGGAGTTGCCTGCAGCATACTGAGAGGGGTCATATGGAGCCAAGGAGAAATCACTGCATCAGGTAAGGTTGCAATGCAGTATTAGCTTGGGTATATACAACACAGGCATCAGAAAATAGGCTCTCTTAGGTTGCCAAGAAATGTACTGAGTTTTTAGCCACAAAAGAAAATGCTATAACCTGGTGTTCATTAAAAAAAAAAAAAAAAAAAAAAAAAAAAAAAGAATCAAGGCTCAAAAACATTTCCCTGGACTGCACTTCTGAAGCATTCCTGCAGCACTCCTTCAGTATCTTCTGACTTACTTTTGAAAAATTCGACAACAGTGTCTTCATTCCCATTTTCTTTCTTTGCATGCTAGGTGATGATCTGAGAAGCCTCCACATTTGTAAAAATTAACATTGTTCTTCATCAAGAAAATTACAGAGACTGTGCAATCACGATAAACATCCCAGAGTCATGCACATGTGCTAGTTAGGTAACACATTCTCCCCTTCTGAAACAGATGCTCCTATCTCCAAGATCCTGGCACATTGCTACAAATCAGTTTCTATTCTTCTCAGACCTTGCCTATTTCTTTTGCCTTTTTGTTTGTTTGTTTGTTTGTTTTTTAAATGTACACATTTACATCAGTAAAATTACCACTGGTTCATAGCAAAACTGCTTTCCAGATTTCTCTACCAGTAGAATTTTATCACATAAATGCCCAAGTAACAACTGAATCGGTCAGAAGGCCAGTGTAGATGCCAGTGACAATGAAGTATATGGAAATTTTGCCCAAGCCAGGACCGATGAGAAATAAGGACAAGATTCCAGCGCTAAGGACTGAATACAACAAGCACAGGGTCAACCACCTTTGAACTTTTGTTCTCGAGCTTCCATTAAGTCAATTTGGCTCTAGCTGTCCTAAAAGGATGTAACAGAAGGTGAATGAATGGCACTAGCTAATTCATAGACCTGAAACATCTGAGATATTAAAGCATTCTTCTTGAGGAGAGAAGTTGTTTGGAACTTTGTACTTACTTAGTTTCTCATGATGGAAATAATTTCACTTAATTTGGTTAGAGTTGCACTGACACAGGGGTTCATTAGGACACCCATTTGCTTGCAATTCAATTTAAAATTAAATACACTTTGTTGTTGATTTTATTACTTTTAAACTACTGTATCTATTGCCTTTATTAGCTGCTAATACACAATTATGAAGGTAAACAGTTTTCATTACTGAACATCAAACATTTAAATAACCGCATTTGATCTCTTTTAAAGTTGCACCATTTTTCTCCTTTCCTTCCTTTTGCTGGGTATTAGATTGAAGAGAATAATTTATTCAGCGAAGTTAGACCCTTTTTGTGCTCACCAGCCCACTCATCAGCTGTCACAGCAGAACATAGCTTCCTTTGCTCGATTCATGAGGGTTATTTATTTCCTCCATTCATTTCTTTACAGGAAATTTGATGCATGTATTTATCTGAAGGTCATATATAGCTTGATCACAAAAACTTTGCTCCAATTCCTATTTCCTTCACTCTCTGAAGGGTAATTCAGTGGCAAAGATCAAAAATGCTGGGAGAAGACATTTGGTCACCTTTTGAAGTGCACTGTATGTAGCACTTAAAAATTACAACCCAAGCTAAGTATCCAAAAATGGAGGTAACCCAAAACACAGACCTCTTTCAAATGCAGAGGCTTAATTTTTCTAGGCCTGAGGTCTTTCGTTTGGGAGAAGTTCTATTCATTAATATCTGTGAAGCACTGAAAGATCTTTAGAAGGAAAGCACAATAGATGGAAGCACAAAGTGGTTCTTATCTGACATACCTTTGAAGGAGTTCATGAATCCTGGCTCTCCACTTTTGTTTCTTGCGGTGAGAAACTTCCTTGTGGTGCTTTGAGTCCCACATGTCAAGAAGAAAAATTAAAAAAAAAACAAAACAACCACAGAGTTTGTTTCCAAATGTACAGAAAGAACATGGAAATAAAAGCCATAAATGTGAAATTTTCCAAAGCTTTGTCTCAGGTCTTCTGGTTGAAGGTTTTCAGAAGCAATGAGGAATTCTAGCAGCAGTAATTTTATTTCATTATTTTTTTCATAACTTTTTTCCATGTTTGCTGCATTATTTCCAAGAGATACTGAGCTCTCACCTTATTTTAAAAACTTTTCTCATACAATGTGTATTTCCACATGGTAGTGTTCTACAGTCCTTATTTTTACAACACCTAACCACATAGTCATACATAAGCATACATAACGTTTATGCATGTGCAAATGTGTCTGTACAGACACACCAAAATACAACACACAAAGCAGGTTTAGGCATAGACCAGAGAGCCCTCAACTTGCCTCAATTCACTCAAAATCTTGATGCCTTGTCTCATCAGGTTTGTTTTGAAATGCTTGGTAAGAGGGACTGACATTTTTGGAGGTTGCAATCTGTAGGAGGCTAACTCACGTATGCAGTCCACTGCCTCAACAGTTCTGAGCTCTCTAGCATGAAGCTGAAGGGCCTGAAGTTATTTTACCCTTGCACATCAAGCTCAAAAAGTCATTCCATCAAGAAGCCAGCATCCACACCTATTAAACTGTGTTCTCTGTGAAAAAACTCAAAATGATAACCATACTGAGGGCTGCCCACTCATGAAAACAAAATTCTTCTCCTTGATCTGAACAGTACAGAGATCTTGCTGAATATTCAAGAACATTTCTCATGTCTGGATCTTCTGCTGGTGTCCCTGAGATTGACATAAAACATAGATACAAACTACCAATACATGAGAAGGCTCCCTATTGTATACCCTATACAGTCATTTAAACAGTGTAAAATTATGCTCCACTTCTACTGTCACTGTGCCTCAAAGGTAAAAAATCATTTTGGTAGGGAGACAGTGTAATAGTCAATGGAGAAGAATTCCCCATCAGAGACTCCATTTATGACTGTTTAAGTCTCTCCTTTCTTCCAAATCTCTAAATTTTTTGACAAATTTGTGTCAGTTTTAAGGAAACTTGGGAATCTCTGCTGAAGACTAAGGCAAAGCATTCCACTTATTTCCAAAACTAAAATTGTCAGAATGTAAAGACAGACAAAAACAACAAAAGCTTGTGCATGTAACCCTTTTAATTTAATCCTGTAAAATTAAAGCAGAAACATCATGGTTGCCTTAGACAACAGTGGGATTTGTTGGTAGTCCCAGCAGAGATCCTCCGAGATGGATGCAATAAATCCTCCAGGTCAGGAATCACACATACGTGATTAAAAATGTGATGCAACCAAACTAGCTCAAAGCAAGACCTTTCACTTCTCCACATGGCAGTTGTGTCATGGACAATGTTTCCTCCACCACTGCTCCTCTGCTAGTGGGAACCAGGCCCTCCTGCTCCTGGACAACATTTGGCTGAAATTCACTAGAAGCCTCTGGAGCAGGGAGCAGGACCCATTCTTCTCCCATCCCTGCAAATGCTGGCACTGATTTTCTTTCCCCAGCCTGGTAAATGACCTCCTATGCCACTTTCTCAGGAAGGACTGGGAATTGGCTCTGCTCTGGAGCTCCGCTCCAGCAGAGCTGGTAGCTGCCTGGTTAGAGCCATCAGACCCACCTCGTGACACTTCCCACAGTCCAGTGGGGGCTGCAGTCATCAGGAAACATGTCAAGAGCAAGGACAGATTATTCCTATGCTCTCTCAGGTGTAGGGAACTCATCCTGGTGGCAGCAAAGACTAAGCAGCAAAGGCCACCACTTTCATCACCCCTGCGAGATGTAGGCACCAGGCTGCCATGGCTGGCACATTTGGTCTGACACCCAGCAACAGAGCTCAAAATCTCTGAGAAGGTTTAATGACAAAAAACACTGATGGAAAGATTTCATGTGTTTCCAGAGTTTGCTGGTAGATGGAAAGGGGTTTCAAGTTTTGGGCTGAGGTAGTTAAAGCTAAATTTCAGAAAGTGGGAGGAGGGCTTGGTTCACATTTTTTCTCCAGGATGCAACTCTTGGTGATGACTGTGGAAGCAATTTTTGAGGTGGCCACTTAATTAAGAAATAAGATTAAATAGAAAATTCACTTCATGTCTTCATGTAAAATATCAAGTAACCATAATATTGCAACAACATTCAGACATTACCAGACCAGGCTTACACTGAGACAGTAGTAGAGAAGGTTTTTTTAAAGAAAAATTGATTTTATTACCAGACTCCCACAGCTGTCCAATCCCCTTGTTTATCTTCCTAATCTTAATTAAATAATGAATATTCAAAAGAAAATATGAATCTGTATTAACTGAACTGTTTTCTGTCTCTGCCTCTGAAGTGGCAATGAGAGTATGATTTAAAACTATTTCTTCTGGATCTTAGTAAAATATTTGTCACAGTGTGTCATGATAATTTTTAAAAAGCTCTATCATCTACCTAATAAATTTTTTAAGTTTATTCAAATCTTATTGAACAGGAAAAGTGCAATGAGTCATGGTTAATATTTCTTTACCTATACCAAGAAAAAAAAATTTATCAAAAATTCAGTGCTTAGGGTCCTATTCAGAAAACCTCTATGAGTCTGTAATACATCTTCTACATGATTAAAAAAGCAGGAAACTTGCTTTTAAATGAATTATTCACCACCTTGAATAAATTTCCATCTTTCCTATTTGCAAAACCCCAAAGTCAGTTATGTAAATTTTAACCTACACTAATTACCTCAGGGGTGTGCAAGCTAAAGGAAAGTAGATGCAGTAGAAAAAAAAAAAAATCCCAGACATTTCCATCACCAGGAAGCAATTTAATAGAGGAAAAAATGTGTAAGTTTTCTAAAACAGAGCAGCCCATATAATTTTATTTTTTTTAAAATGTGTAATAGTCATTGCTGCAATATCCCTTGAATCAGAGATTTACTGGAATAAACCAAGTGCTTTTTCTCAATGGCATATACCATCGCACACATGGTAGAGTGCTTGTTTCTCATCATGACACTGGCATTGTCTAGACTGCAACAACAACCCATTGTTGACAATGGGCGTTCCCAACAAGAAGGCATGAAATGTGGTTTAGCTTCAAGTCTGTATAGACATTGAGGGCCCCTTCAGAAAATAATTGGCTAAAATCTGCGAACCACTGGATATCCTTCAGAGCTCATCCGGGATGTACTGGAAAAAGCAAGGCGTTGTTTGAAGGCAGAAGGGCTTAATCACAGCACCAATTCCTATTCTCCATCCTGATACCAGCCCCTGCTTTAGCTGTGAGCCCGCTCCTTCACACATCTTTCTCAGTTTCTTCGTATTCTCTCTTGAGGTCTAATTACACAAATGGCCTATCTACTGATTTCAAAGAGCATGATCAAGACCACTACTTGAAAAAGGTCTTTCAGTCTGGGCTCAGTCTAGACACACAGTGGTGTGTATTGTTTCTGCAGAGACAAGAACCTGACTCAATACCATTAATCAGTGCTGACTTGCCGTTTTCAGTATGAAACTACTTCACAAGTGGCAGAACTAGGTTGTAGAATACTTTTCAATTTGGAAAGAAAAATTAAACAAAACCCCACCCAAACACATCCTTTCCTCTTAAAAGAAAGACCACAAAATTCACCAAAGCTTTGAAGCAAAATCTAATTGGTTTTCTATTGTTTAGCAAAAATGGAGCATTTAGGGAAAATATTTGCACATACACATGCACACACGCACCCCTTTCTTGTCAGTCCTAGTACTGTTATTACAACCTTCTGGTGAGGTACTTGCCCCACTGCAATTTGAAACAGCCAGTGGAGCACTGGCCCTGATGAAATCCCACTCCCTGCAAGGAGTGCTGCGGGGATCCACCTTCCCACAAGTCCTCCTCACCAGGTCAGGGCATAGCAGAGGCAGCACTGAAACACCACCAGTGGGATCTCCAGCAGCCTTCCACTGTCCAGAGGGATCTCACATGCGGAAGATCCTGATGCTTCCCCTTCATTCCACTCCTTGAGATACCACACTGGTACATCACAGTGCAGGTAGTGCTGTCTTTTTAGCAGTAAAAAGATGCCCAGATAAAAGCTTTTACCTAGAATTTTCATCTCTGCATCCTAGTATATTTTTCAGTGATGGAAATGCTGTCCACTCCATTTTTACAGATGGGATAAGCAAGAGCTTACCAAGCAAAGCTTCAGCAGAACTAGAAACAAAACCCATGTCTCTAGTCCCACTGGTGCCACCTAGTTCTCCCCCTTCACAGTCTGGCTGCTGCATGGAGATTTACTCCTAATGACTTCAATATCTAATGCACTGTATACCACAAAATAAATAAAAATGAAGAACCATTTCAGATGAGGAAAAAAAATATTGCAAGAAAAGTTGACATTCTTTTCAGGTAAAGTGAAATTTTGACAGACTTATCCTCTTCGTGTTAACTATAAGGAGATCATCTGGAAAGGAGGCAGTGAGTGGTAAATGGAATGAGTGCCCTTCATTGAAAATAATGAGTCAATAGCTGCATAGACGTGCTCTGAAAATTGCACTACCCATTCCCTGTTGGAATTTGTGTGACCTTGTCATGGAGATGGCCACAAACCCGAAGGTAAACTTGTGCTAAAGCCTGGACATATGGTAGTATTATTGATGTGCACTCTGCCAAAAAATGTGCCATAAACTTTCAAACATGTTCTTTAAAAGGAAAGAAAAATCAACACAGAAAACCCCCCATGACTTTTGTTCCAAATAGAAAATTAATTTACTGTTCGTAAGAACAAAATTAAAAACTTAGACAATAGAGCATTTTATAACAGAACTCAAACCCACTTTTAAATTTGATACTGCAGAACACAAAATGAGATTTACTTTATTCATGCTACAGCCTTATTATACTGAGTAATACAGATAGATTTAGTGACAACTAAATGATGATTTTGATAAATTTGTAAAGCACTGCACTATCTCTAACAATGCAGTGAAGACTGAGATAGCAATCAGTACAGGAGGGCAGTATTCTGCTACCAAGATGGATGCTTTTGTAAGACATATGTATCAAAGACACTAATTTTGAACAGATATGGAAGCTAGATCCAGCTGTAAAGTAGGTGTGATAAACAAGGACCTGAATTTCCCCAAAACTCAGAGGTGCTTTCATTCCAAATTTTGATCCAAGACGATAGTACTAACAAATTAAAAGAACTTTAATCACTTTGCTTAAGATGAATTGAGAAAACTCTGAAGGGATGTCTACTGCAGAGCTACCCAGCTTCTGAAAAACAAAGATTTTGCATCCCCAGTCTCAAAACAGAGAACTCATTCTTCTCATTTCTGTCATGCTGTTCACAGAGGAATCACGTGTAGTTTCTTCAGAACCACTAGGTTCTGATGCTTCTTATTCCACAGTTGAGAAGGTGTAGCTTCAAGGTCATAAAGCTTTGATGTCCTCATCTAAATCTAAAGAGTATTTTTAGCGTATGTAAAGCCATTTATCAGGATGTCTGACAACCATAGCCAAGAACTGAAAATATGCAACCCTGAAATGGCATTTGCCATTGAAAAAGAGACTTTAAGCAGAAGTGTATTAGCCTGTCAAAGTTCCACAAGTTCAGATGTCTCCAGATTAGCCTAGAAATCACCAGTTACTAAAAAGCTCCATGTAATCTTAGCCTAAATAGTAAGATATAATGGAATACGCTAACAAGATATAACAGAAGATACTAACCACATTTTATTAGGGAACACATTCTGTCCAGTATAAACTCATGTAGCACAAGTAATATCAGTGAAAACCAAAGTGAACTATGCCAATCTATAGATCTAAAATGAATAGTTTACATTAACAATGAAAAAGAAAAAGTGTTCGTAAGCCATGTAATGAATTTCAGCATTTTACAATCTTTTTCTGCTTTCTACATACTGACAACAAATCAGGACACAAACAACTGAAGGGAAACTGAAAGGAAATACTGATTAGAAATACTGAGACTTTTTTTGTGGTTTTCTCCCATTCTTCCTTAATTTAAAAATGTTTGTCAATTTCAGCACAGAATGTTTTTATTATTTTCAAAGTCCCCCACGAAACTTTACTCCTTTAATCCTCTTACCCTTCCCCAAAGTAGGTGTCCAATTTTAGGTCTGTTTCGAAGACAGGGAAAACTTGAGTCATAACAACTAATTTTCTTGTTACAGCATCCCCCCAAAAAACTCATGTCCAGGTCTGAGGTTACAGTCTATTTCATCTTCCTGAGTCCATATTATTTTTCCTTACTGTCAATAAACCAGTGCCTCACAAATTTGTCTCTATTATAATTGTAATCAAAAAGCACAGACCATAACTTTATCCAATAACTTCCATTTGTACTGGCTCTCAAATCTTCTATTTCAAGTATGCAGATGCATTTGAACACTTTATAATTAAAAGAGACATTCACTTACAATTAGTATATGAAAATTAATTACAGAGAGGAAAAGACCACTTTAAGTACAGTTTACTGTATGATTGTCTTAAATACAACAGTGGCAATGATAAGTTGCCATGCCTAATGATTTTTCTCTGTAGAGAACAGATTTCCTCCTGCTAACCCACATCCTATTCCATCTCTCTCCTGAAAGATATAGGTGGAAATTGTTTCACATATTCAGCTGACATCCTTTTCTGATTTGAATGCTGGTATGAGCAATTGTATAATAACATCATACTATGGGAAAAAAATAGCTTTAGTATATGTTCTCATCATAACCACTTAGTCCTCAAAGCTGCATCTTGTCTAAGGATCTGGCACAGTAATGAGAAAAAGCAACTCTGCTAACAGATTGCTGGCAGGCTGAATAACAGTGACTATTTTCCACCTTTGTACTAAATAAATAAACATGCATGTAAAGCAACTGGCCTCTCTTTCCCAGTATTTCTACATCTCTCAACTTACAGATGACCTGGTTATGTTTTCCACTAACAAACTAATTGGACAACTCCAAAGCCCTTAAAAAGTCTTATTACACATGGAAAGCCCAACATACCTCAAGAGCAGGGAAGTTAGACTAGACAGCCTCCAGAGGTCTGGTTCTTCCCCGCCTGAACGAAGCTGTTCTATGAAGTAAGGGTAAAAAGTACCAAACAGCTTAGGTTCCATTCAACAAATTCAGCTCTACTATAAGACTGCAGAAGCAAAATGTTCCAGCATTTAGAGCAATTCCTTTATCTGCAGCTCAAAATCTGTGTAGTCTTTCAATGCTGCTAAAGAGTCTCCTTTCATAAAAGCTAACGAACATTAGACTTAGCTACAGCTGTGACTACAGTTTAGCTCCAAATGTATTAAAAATACAAATAAATCAACCCTGGGGACATAAAATAATTCTTGAGAACATATGAGCAACTAAAACTTTGTTTTCCTTGTATTTATTCTTTGCATGTTTGTGCCTCTATTCATCAGTAATAGTCACTCTTTCTTTACAATCCTCATCTGAGTTCTGCTTCTTTTAACAGGTGGTCAGTACTTGATGAAGTCACTTAAACTTTATCAGGACTTGGCGATCACTGATTCTCTTTGAAGAATCTTTCCAATTGCTTCTGTTTATTGAACCATAGAAATGGACTTCCTTACTGGAGTTCATATTAGGATAATGAGCCAGAGAGCTGACCAGTCAGATTACCTTAAGCAGTAGCAAATGCAGTATCATCATTTACAGTAGCTGTAGGATTCATTGTTCCAGCTCAATAGAATATCCAGAATTACTTCAGTTGCTTAATTGCCCCTCTGATCTTAAAGTGTGAAAGAACACGATAAAAACTAAGTGAACTCATTTTCAATGAAAAACACAAGAAATATAGAAGATTTTCATTACTTCTCTTTAAATATTTACTTAACGAAAAATCCACATGATCCCTCAACAAAGCAATCAGAAAAAATTATTATTTAAAGGAGTAGCTATATCAATATTATGGGTATTGTGGTAGCACAGTGACAGACTATTTGCAGACATATAAAACAACTTTTCCAGAGTTCTGCTTATGGTGACAATAATTTCCATGCTCCTCATGGAAAAAAAATTCTTTTAAAAAAAAGTAAAATGCATATCTGAGTGTTCAGAAGCAATGAGGCAGGAACCTGAGAAATTTTGAGGGTTCCCAGGATCCTACTGAGGAAGCAGGAGCAAGCCCAATAGAATAAAGATATTTAGAAATCTCCACTTGCCAGCCTACAGAGTTGAGAAGTCCCCTAGCTACATATATTGGCATCTTCATCAGGCTTTGGGTCTGCTGGATGGTTGCTGACACACATCTGAGGGCCATGGACACTCACTAAGCAGAACATCAGAAGCCCAGGGGACAGAAGCCCAATATCCCAACCTTCAGGAAGTTCACCTTGTACTTTTTCCCCTAAAACATAGGTTTCAATAAAATGGGTTTTTTCACCAATCCAAGAGCAGTCTGTCTGGTAGAACTATAACAAATTTGATGAGCTTAGGCTAATTACAGATTTCAAAAGAAAATTAGGTGCTAAAGAAGATACACATAATTCCTACCATATCACACAAATTAAATGGAAACCATTACACTAGCTGATTGTAGAGATGCTTTGACACTCAAATAATGAGTGTAGCATATAGTAGCTTATTTAAAATGAAGTCACCCCCTTTTAAGGCATGAAACATTGCCAGCTTCTGTACTAGACCTATAATTCTCAGGAAAAAAAACAAGGAAGCAAACAAACAAAAAAAAAACCAACAAGAACAAAAAAAAACCAAACTCATTAACATATGACATTCATTTAAAATATTGGTAAATATCAAAAAGTAGTCAGGTTTTGGCTGAGGAAAAGTCACCTCCAAAAGTCACCTTCAACTCTGCATTACTATTAGGTGCATATATTCCTACAAGGATTACCCTCATGAAGAACAATCAGAATGGATTTGTACAATGCTTATGAGACTAAAGCTTTGATGAGGGGAGGTCTGCAGGTGCCATCAGGATATAAACAATCTTGAAGATCCCTTCCAACCCAAACCATTCTCTGATATGATTGTATGACAGTATTATCCAATGGGGTATAGCATGAAAGTAAATGTGCATTGGTGTTTTTTATCACTGAGGTCTGATCCCACTGATTAAATTTGTGATTGCAGAGCAAATTTATCATCTAATATAGTACCAAATTTTACCCATGTGCTATCCACCATTAACCAAGGGAAAACTGATCACTCCATCATCATATAAATTGATCTCTGTGACTTGGCAAGGAGTCAGAGCACTGATGATAATGACCCTTTAAGAGTATTAGGTCTAACACCCTGAGGCATTAACCTTTGTTTAACCAAAAGGTAAATCTTTTGATGAAAGACAACATTTTATTACTATCCACCTGCAACAAATAGCTCATTTCTTACTACTATAACTCAACTGCTGGTACTGAAGAGCAAAATCTGCACTTTACTTTCAGAGGCTCTTGAGTAATTCTCATTGAGGTCATGGATCAAAACTGATTATATAGTTGTGATGATCAAGTTCTGCAAGGTGCTATGCCTTGCTCAGAGGGCTAAATGCACCATCTGAAACCTGTAGAGAGCGATGGGGTCTGTGAATAAATTACCCTTAGTAAAGAATACTGACCAAGTTGCAGGAAGATGGTGGCCAAACAAGAAAGATGTTCTTGGCTCTTGGGCAGTACTGATTCTTTCAGTCACCCAACTATTATTTTTTTCAGAGAAAACCTACATAAAACTGAGTAGTTGCTTTTATTTTCTCAGTTCAGAAACAGCTGGAAATCCTAGAGTTGGTATTTTTCCATTGCATTTAAATTAATGTATAGCAAAATTATGTTGCCAAAAGCCCATCAAGTGCAATCTCACCCCAATCAAAAGTGTTTGCTTCATCCTCATAAGTCTCATGTTTTGAGAGCACCTCATCTTTAATCAAACGTGTTAAGTCAGCATTATGTCTTTGCATATTTCTCTGCTCTGTGTGATCAAGTTCTGCCCATAAGTGTGTGTCCCCTCATTGTCTCATAACAGATGGCTTTCTGTGGCACTCTGCATACCCAGGCTTGGTTATACCTGCTCAGTTTCTACCACAACACTGTCCCAAAGTTATGATTTTCCTGCAACAGAGTTTATTTTTCTTTATTGAAAGCAAATGTCATTACTACTTTTGAAATCCTTAGACCTACATGGCAGGCCACAAGAAGCAGCAGTGCTTTCCAAATTTAATACTTCTTAATGTGTTTGTTAACAGAACATGGACATCTGCTTAATGCTTTCTTTACAAGAATCTATCAGGTCTCCCCTTAAGTATTTCTTGCCAACCCCAACTATCAGCTTTTGTATTTACAAAACAGGACGTAAAGTTAGAAACAATACAGCTTGAAGTTCCAGAGCTAAAATCTAGAGTAACCCCCTTTTTCAAAAAAAAATACTATTTTGAAAAATGCATCTGCTCTTTCAAAAACTTTGAATCGTGGTAATCTCATGCACCAAGCTGCTGTTGAAACAAAAGCCACCCCTTTTTTGTAATGCTACAAAATGGAGAAGAAAAACAATGAACTAAGGGATACATAGTTGATGCATAGCTACCCTCTTCATGCCAATGCTGCCAGCAAAGCTCTAGTGTAAATCAGATGCCTCACTGGAGAGAATTTTTGGCAGCCTAAAAATAAACAGCAGCAGTCCAATGTATTTCTAAACCTCACTTATAAAACCAGTCTCACGTACTATAAACTCTCACTTATTATTTTTAACCCTTGGGCTCCCATGTTTTGTTTTCATTTTGTCAAAGCAAAGGAACATGAGAGAGATGTCTATTAGACTCCTCTCAGCCTAAGGGTTAATTACTCAGTTTTGTAGACATTTGAAAATATTATGCTACCTCTAATAGCAAAATTGATAGAAGTTTGTTTCAGGCTCACTTTATGTCATTATGGCAGATTAAATTAACTAATCATAAATTATGCTGGCTAAAGTACATCTGCTACTCACTAAACCTGCAGAGAGAAGAGAAGGGGTTTTTTTCTACTGAATAAGAAGTAAATGCCGCGCAGAAAATTAAAGACTTTTACAAACCAATAAACATATGTTCAAGCAACAAAAGCTGGAAGAGACCCAAAGATGTCAGGAACAGATTCTGAAGACCAATGGCAGCAGCCTAACACTGAACCTGTGGCTGCTGTGGAAAGGCACTGACACTGCAATGCTGCAGGGGTATATCCACAGATCAAAGAGTAAAGATGTACATTAAAGAATAAAGATCAATTAAACAAGAAATAGCATGCTCACATTACTGTTAGATGTCTTTGAATACCAATGACATGATGTGCATGTTTGCAGGCTCTACTTCCCATGTCACCTCTTCCATTTTCTGTTCAGAGAGGCTGAATGCATCATTTCTGTAAGCTTGCAAGGAAAAGATGGATGTAAAGATCACTGATCTAGAAGAGAATACAGATTTTTCAGTGGTCCTCTTCTTTCTCTCTGCATTGCAGGATGCAGATGTGACAACTGATACAATATCAATGTGACTAAATTCCTTAGCAGGGCATGAACAACTGAAGTTAAAGATGTGTCAGAAGCATGGAGAGAAAGAACAGGTATTCAAGACCTCTTCCTTGCAGTATAAAGTGTTGAGTCCCTTTCTGAATGCTCGTGGTAGACCAGCTCAATCACGTTAAATTAGGTTTTTCTTTGTTTTGTAATAATATAAGGAAGAAAAGCTGTATTATATTGTTTTACATGTGAATTCATATATGCAGTTGTCAGTTAAAAAGCAGGATGTTGTTTTGTGATGACCAGATATATTGTTTCTGTCTAGTAAACAAACTTCACTGAACAGCTCCAAAAAGAGTCCAGGTAAGATGATCAGCCTCACAGTGACCATGTCTAGAGGGAGTGTAAACAAAATATTGTGTTTCTTTAGGTGTCACAGAGGCTCATGAAGCTCTGAGGGCATCTGAATAGCCCAAGTATAGTTATAGTGTGAACTCTCAACATATTATAACCTTCTGGAAAGGTGCAGCACTCTCTGTTCCCCTATTCCTGGATTTATACTCCATCAGTCCCTTGAGGCAGATGAGGCTCTTAGTACCATCTGAGTCCTTTTCCCTCATGTTTCCCTCCCATTTCATATTCTCTGAACAATATTACTCATGCCACCTTCCACTCATGATGCATGCAGCTATAAAAAAGTCTGAAGGAATGAAATATAGCTTCAGTATTTAGAGGAAAGTAGTAAGGAAGAGAATTGTCCCTCACCAACGCGCAAAGGAAATTATAAGGTTTAGTCCTGCAGTGAAAAAAAAACCTAAAAAACTTTTCTGAAAATAAAAAAAAGCTTAGATCACCATCAGTCACTGGATAACCTATTTTAAGCACTTCAGAGCCAGCATGCTGTTCTCATGTTGCTAATTAAAAATGATAGATTCATCAATTAATCTCTCTTCCTGTCTTCTAGTCTTAGTATGAGATTTTTCAAAGGGACAAATGGTAGTTAGATGCCCAGAAGTATCATTTCAGCCCTGAAAACTTGTGCCTTTGTCAACATGTTCCCAACCCTGCCTCTTTACACTATGAAATGACAAAAATAAAACCTTAGAAAGCTTTGCCACCCTGAAAAACATTACAAATTCATAATTAGGGAATAGTCTAATCAACTGTACAATGAACATTGCTACATGAATCCTCCATGTGCTCCAGTTTGAACTTGCTCACTGATAGATGAATAACCCTCTGTTAAATTTGTCAGAGAGAGATGTCCTAAGCTTAGTCTCTTGATTGAAACTCAATTGCGATATTACTACAGAGCAGTCAGAGATACTCCACTATTTAGGAAAGAAGCAACTAAGGCAATCTGTTTTAATTCACATGAAAATGGAGACAAAGACAAAGGTCCTCTTGCTAGCTTAGCAAAGTGCCAGTCACATAAAGCATGCCAATGAAAGTGGTTATCTTTTCCTCTTTCAATATATGTATCACCAGGCAGAGAAATAGAATTGGGGTGTACAAGGTTAACAAGCCAGCATCATGTTATGAAGCAAGCGATAAAATTGTCTACAGTTCTTAACTCTGACCTGTTCCAGTGAAAAGCTGCCAAGCAGAATTATGTCATCTTGAACATCTCTCTCAAACTGTTCAATATATGAAGGGATCTCTTCATCTTCAAGCTCCCTGTGAAGGTCACATGCCTTACTGGAGCTGACAGGCATCACGGATTCTGGAAAATCTTCACTGATGACATGGGCTGCTTGAAACAGAAGTGGAGGATTATTTCTCAGCAAATGGGAGTTTATTCACTGGTTAGTACCTTCTCAGTTAATATGTTTGGCCCACCAACATTTTAAGACAACAATTCATGCCATAAAATGAACAGTAATAAATAGCATCAGTAAAACAACTGGTGAGTGCCAAGTGCCAGTACCAGAAAAACTGTGCTCGAGTGCAACATCTGCATTCAGGTACAAATTTAGCATGTGCAACTTGTTCCTTAAACACTTTTTAAAAGGCATGCTCCACATTTCTATGGGCACTTTGCTCCTCTGTAAATCTTAAAGGGACTGGGATCTGGAACAACCTTGGCTTTCAGGAGTAATAACTGCAATTGAGGGTTTTGGGAGTTTTAGGTGAAGCCATATCAAGCATTTCATCATCCTCTTAACTCCCCACAAATGTATGCGCATGCAACTCCTGCCTAATTAATTAGGTTCAGTTCTGCTCTCACCCACATCATTCCCCTGATCTCACTGTGATGACAAATGCAGACCCAAAGGGTACATGCCACACATAAATAAAAATAAAACTCATTCATAAATTCACCCTTAAAGAGAAACTTTGTCCTTTTTTCAGTTTAATTGATCATGCTACATTAAAAAAAAATAGATCTTCTCATTGATATCTGTCACAGTAGTAATACTAGTTTGGGCCATAAATAATAACAACAACTATTTTTGCTCATTTCTCCATGTTAGAATCTCTAAAAAAACGACAGATACCAGATTGTCCATATCTGACTTTCTTGTGTCATAATTCTATGTGTAAGCTTTTATAGTTCTCTGTGCCTATCTCTTTGAGAAACTGCCATATCTAGTTATTTACTTCTCTTTGTCCATCCTATGACATGAAAGCAGTTAAAAGAGGATTTTTTCCCTCGCTTCCCTTTGAAGTCTTTCATTCTCTAATGAAGACCAGAAAAGGAAAGATAAAACTAAGGCTATTAACATTTTCAGATTTGCTCACTATTCGTTGTTTAATGATTTTAATTGTTGAACCTCCCGAGTACTTAAATCACCTCAGTGCCACCAACACACAGGAAGTAGGGTGGGTTTTTTATTTAATTACAACAGGATACAATTCAAAATCATGTTGGGGGAAGTGTACAGTAGATATAAACAACCTAAACCATTACCTTAGGGTACGCATCTCTTCATGTAGAATTTTACAAGCCTAATGAAAAGTGATTTGAGCTACACTATTAACTGCAAAAACAAAACAATATTTACATTTAAATTTACTGTAACATAAAGGGTTTGGCTAGAGAGAGAAAACCCAGGAAGCACTGGAAAAAGAAACATTGCCAAAAGCAGAAGATGAAGCATGTCTTGTTCCCCTCGATGCTGTGTTGTGCACAACAGGCCATACACTCAGCTGGTATAAATCAGCTGCTTTACTGCTTTCACAGGAGCGGTGCAAGTTTACGTCCTGGGAAGTCAGTAGAATCCTATCTCAGGGTTCTCTGAGTGTAGAGAGATAGTCCTTATATACCAAAATAAAAAAAAAAAAACAAAAACATTTGGTTCAGAAAGACAATCATGAAACAATTCATCAAAATATCATTTTTTTTCGGGTTTTTTGTGTTTCTTATTCTGTGAGGAGTCAAACAAACTCAATTTTGGTAGGAGACACTGGGCTCATTAGCACAAGTTTTGTGGAAAAAGAGCAAAATAAGAGAAAGAACATTTTAAAAGGCCTTTTCAAGGGAAGTAACTGCTAAAAATACAGAGATAAATTACAATTTAGATTTGAAAAATATTTGATACATATGCTCATTTAAGCATAGTTGGAAAAATTGTTCATTTGCCTGAGTCAGAAACAGCGAGAGAGTAGTTCAGCCAGTCTACTCCTTTCACAGCGGCTTTGCAAAGAAACCTCTTGAACTTGATCATCATTAGGTTGGTCCTTGTTTGAACTGATCCACAGTTTGGAGGCTCAAGTGATGCCCCAGAGCAATATTTGACTAAAACAAACCAATCAACCCCTCCTTGTACAAAAGTAGCCCCATCTACTACGTTGTGTACACAGAATAAAACGGTTGGAAATTTATGAGGAAATTCATTAATAGATTGATAAACTAATTAAAAACTTATTGCTTCAAATTGTTAGCATGGGCATCAAAACTTTTCATTGTCTCAGCTGTACTTAGCGCCACAAGTCATACTTTCCTTGTAGTTTAAATCACCTCTCCTCCTCAGCACAGGCTGTACCTGCAGATGCTGTGCTGTAACTAAAACAATCTCTCTGGTATTAACTTGGCTGCTTTGTGATTTCATTTACTCCTGCCTTTGTCCATCAGACAGCAGCACTTTACATACTGAGATGATAATTTAAAGGGGATAATTTAAAGGGTAGGTTCAGCAGCAGACTACACTTCAGCATAGGTTTGAATGCATGAAACTGCTATGCACTCCACACGGAAAAAGAATTTTGGCTACCCGATTCTAAAAAATTGTGTATAAATTGTATCTAAAGAAGTCCATTGCCAAAGGTTCATGCATTGTTTTCAGACAACTAAAATGCTGCAAAACCTGGCACTTCAATTTTGCGGTTCTTGCCAAAGAACAACATATTAGTAATTATTTTTTTATGGTATTCACCTAGCATCATTTAAGATGTGCATGGATCACAATCTTACATTGTCTGAGAGATTTTATCACTAGGTAAAAAATATACAGTGTACATTTTTAAAATCAAACCACCTATGTTGCCTTTTGAATTGCCTTATAGTATGAATTAACGCATACCACAAGAATGACCAACAGGTTATTCAGCAACAAAATGCTTTAAATATAAAATTATATAAATTTTGAGCCATGTTCTTTCCTTTCCTTTGGGGATCATCTATTAATTAGGACTGTGTGATTATGTGATTTTTCAGCTCAGTGGTCAAATGAAGAAACGAAGCAGTTCCGTAAGAGTGGAACCAAATGAATCCTAGTTTTATACTGATTTTCTGATGTCTAATAAGGGTCAACTCCCATATTAGCTTTTCCCTCAGTGGAGACATTAATAATGCTTGTCTTCTCTGCTCAACTGCCTGCTTCCACAAACCTGGTAGGGAAGTCATACCTGTGAGTCTTGCTCTCTGTTGAAAAAAAAGGTTTGGAAATGAACAAGTTCAAAAATTGGGGAGGAAAACCAGATAGAAATAAATACACCCTGATACATGCACACAGAGATGGAAACTGCAGAAACCTCACTTCCTCAGGAAATTCTTTCTCTTTTCTGAATTTTATTCACCCAAGCAAAGCAAAGTAAAAAATTCAGCTAGAACAGTGTGCAACTTCACACACAGGACTAGCTCTGATACCCATTATGGCACTCATAAAAGCACTGAGGCACTGCTTGAGACACATAACACCGTGGTCCGCAGTGTCTCCCCAACCTGCTCCAACTCCCAGGGGACTCTGATGTGCATATGGAGTGTGAGACATGCATGCTAATGCATTTGCTTGCCCCTTCACTTTAGCCACCCAAAAAGCAAAGGTCAAGTCTAAGTTAGTTGTCCAAGTACCTTCTAGAGCCAAAGGAAAGAGAAAAACAGCTTCCAAGGTGTAATTCTTCTAACCAATGAAGAGATGTCTGTGTGAGGTGAACTGACTCACTTCCCAGAGGTATTTCTCCCTCCCTATCTCACCACTTTGGGGGAGCCCCAGTAACTAAACTTTCAGAAAGCTAATGCAGAGGGTACTAGACCCCACCCTGAGGCAGCCTATAAAATGACATCAGGACATTGTCCTTAATCATACGGCATTATTTTGATGATAAACCTACTGATGAATATGAAATGCTATAAACACTTGTAAACAGGGACTAGATAAGTACCACAGATAGACAGCCCATGTCAATCTTTCACAGAGAAATAATGTTGGCTTCACAGCCAAACATGGTTTTATTTTCATCTATGTTGTTGCATGATAAAAGCAACAATCAACTTGCAGCATTGCTATTATCTTTTTCAGTAATGTGGATCTCTACATTAATATACAACAATAGAGAGCTTGCTGATAATTTGTTGAAGGTTTTTGCTTAAAGTATCTGTGTGAATTTAGTTGTGATGGTCGCACTTTTTTCCTTGCATTTATGATGAGGCAAAATGGGTTTCAAAGATGTTACTGATATGACCAGTGCCAGTTCAAGAGATTTTTCAACCCTAGGTGAATGAAAACATTTTCATCTTCTAGAGCAAAGATGCCTATAAACTAAATAGTCATAAAACATGTTGCAGCTCCTGGAGCTCCAGTGTTGTGAGCAACCACCTACTTGGTCTCTTTGACAGAGTAGGCCCTGTGTATTGTTGAAATACAACAGGAAACTTCATACAGATACAAAGAACAGAAAATACTTTTGCACAAAAGAGCTCTGCTGAAAAAGGAGAGGGGGGATACATAAAAATACAAGGGCAGGTCAGAGCTGGGGCTTGTACAAATGTTACTTCTCCTAGGATGAACCACAGGAGAGCAGTAGACATGGACCTTGTGTAAAGAGTGTAAAGGTAATAGTCTCATGAATCAACTGGGTTTTTATTAATGCCTGTAAAAATAAGTGAAGCCAAAGTAAGGCTGTTGGCTTGAGGTGAAGAAATCTCCTATACTTTATTGCTTTTACTGTAGATGAAACATCAATATGTATTTTCTAACAAAGTCACAGGAAATATTTTCTTACTCATATGTCACTGTAAATCCTTGTATAGATAACCTTAAACAGTGTGATGTCACCTGTGTATCTGGCAAATGGTCCACCCATTTACCAGCTTAAGAAAAGATTTGGATTTCTAGATTTGACTGCATAAGCAATGGTATTTCCAGTTTTCTTTCCTAAGTGTGTAATTCAACATGCAGTGAAGTAATCTAGAGAAAGCATGCCACTTAAGTTACACTTTAAACCACATAAACATGACTCAAAACAAAAACATTTGGAGAAAGAGTCCTTACAAGCTTGCATTAAAATCAGCATCCCTTTGACTTCTGAGTTCAAGGGGATGGATTACCCACTCTCCTCCCCACATGCAGACTCAGAAGAGTTTTATTTTCCTTTATGCAATTGATTTCGTTATTTACCTTGGAAGTCCAGCATCTTGTTTTCTTCATCTAGTAGCTTCATCAGTTTAGAGTACAGGATTTGTTCATCAGATTTTACAGGATCTTAAAAAAACAACAGTGAAACAGCTATTGTTTCTTCCTGTTGTATTTCAGGAAACGTTAGTTTAAACTAAAAGTAGGATACAAAAATAGGAAGACATTTGACACTCAAAGATAGTTTAGACAGTGCTCCTTTCAGAGTTCGGAATAAAATTACAGTAACCTCTTCTGTGAAGGACAATTTAAAATAAAAATATAATATCATATATTTTTAAATGGTGAGCATAATTATACGTTGATCTGGACTGAAATTGGTTTATTAATTCTGCTAATAGAGTAGCTGAAATGATTGTTTATATTCAAATTGTCAGATAAATTCTGTTTGACTCTCTATGAAGATCAAAATACCCAATTTCTATTCTAATGTCATTTTGGATCTTCATCAGAAATTTTACCTTCCTCTCCATAATACTAACGTATAATATTAGTGTGAGTAATTATAGCACACTATGAATTTTGATTCTGTGGTTGGTCAGTCATTCAAATTGTCAGTAATATCTGCAGATTTTAAAAAGTAGCAAAGGACACGCACACTCACCTTTTTCCATGAGACTTAAAAAAAAAAATATCACCTTAAAGGTCTATATTCAAAGGTGAAATGAGCAAGTGGGACTGTCTTCTCTCCAGATCTCCCAGACTGTGACTTCTCTAAGCTGCTGGTGAAGACAGGTAGATAGAAGACCGAAGAAATGTATACAAGACAGGTGGATTGAATTACAGCTACAAGCAACCTTGAGTGGCTTTTTTTAAGTGTTCGAAAGAATCTCAAAGAATAAATTTTCTTTACCACGAAATTTCAGAGCCAAGTTTCCTGTTACACTGAGCATTCAAAGAAGGTGGTCGCTTCTGCAAACCTCTTTTGAAAGTACAGAATCTTTTACATTTAACATCGAAATGTCCCCCTGGTGAAGGGGTCAAGCAAATCCATAGTGAGAAGTTGTTTGTTCTCAGAGCATTATCAACTCAGAAAAATATCCAGAACAAATATAATTTATCAAAGGTAGAAAAAATATTTGTCAACATCTTTATTTTCACAAAATAACCCATTAAAGAAGAATTAGTGTCTGAAGATTTGCTTTTCACCAGCTATTCTCTTTGGGCATTGGGCCTGACTTTCTTAAGCCCTAAGAAGAGTGTAACTTTAAAATGTGCCCTGATTTCTTCATCTTTTTCAGGTTTTGGCTTTTGCTTGTGGCAAGCTGCTAGCTGGAAAGACGAGATAAATCAATAAGGTTTCCAGTTAGGGGATGATTATGCAGGACCATGCAGTTCTGACCATTCTTTTATCTCCATCCACTACTTACAAATGTAGTTCAACTTATTTAACACTTCTGCAAGGAAAAGGAAGCCTGTGAGCCTGGTTTTTGAGTATCACCAAATCAGACTCGTTAAGGTGGGAAGGCACCTCTGGAGTCCATCTAGCCCAGTTGCCCCTGCTCAAACAGAGCCACCTAGAGTCAAATTGTCCAGGACCCTGTCCAGGCAGCTTTTGAATATCTCCAAAGTAGAAGACTTGCTCTTGGCAGAGGTGTTGGTAAATATGCCATTATAACTGCTCTACAGAGGTCAACACAACCAAGTACTTGAAGCCGGTACTGTTGCTAATAGACTTTTAATAAGCAAGTGTTATATCAACATATGAGTGACATTTTTGCCAGGAAAAAAAAAGGAGGAACACCAAAGGACAGCTGTTTACACATGGACCTCAGGTTTAGCATGATATGCAATTGCCTAAAACTACCTCCCCACTCCAAAACCAAGAACGCAATGGACTTTCTAAGAGCCTTCTTCTGTTCCCAATTTTAAAATAAGTAAATAGATAGAACCCCTACCACAAAATACAAAATCAACATTTAAGGTTAAGTGTATCACTCAGCCTCTTCAACACAGTCAAGAGAACATTTTCTCCCAGTGAGAACCATCCTTCCATATATCCCTTATGTTACCACTAGGCACACATGTACAGATACAGAAATTTAATCTGTTTTTCATTTTCTGGTTGTGAAGCAGATCTTGACTCACAAAGCCTACTTGCAGGATAAACCAATGCAGGACCAACAGGAAAAAAATCTTTCATTTAAAAACTCTGAGTTAGAAGTTGACTTCCAAGGTATTACGCTGCTGTCCTACACATTGAATGTGGAAATTATTGGGGTGAGATGTAAACCAATCTTGATAACCCCTGATTTTTTTTTTCACCAGAACACAGAAATTCAAGTTACTGATACTCGTTATAGGCTGGGTTTTTTAAGTTACACAAGTTTTTGTCTCAAAAGTTTAAAACATTCACATGCCCTCAAAGTTTCTCATGAATTCCAGAACTGAACTACTCTGAGACCCTTTGTAGTAAATAACTTTTTATAATCTGACTACATCTGCACAACTAGAGAGTCTCTGCAGTACAAATAAGTGCACACTTTAAAAAAACCAAGGGATAGAAGTGTAACACAGGAGAACTGGATCTTGCATGCTATCAGGTTGTTAGGGCTTAACAACAGGAGCTGGGCCAAAGCACTCAGTGCATAGCTAAGCACTTCATTACCATGATGATGTTCTTACTTAAGTCCATGCAAATTCAGGCAGGCCCGTTCCCACCCTTTTTTATCTAAAAGCCATGACAGCAGAGGAGAATTTCCTCTACTAGACAATACCTCGTGGTTAATCTCTCTCACATCTATGCATAACTTCTGTTCTTCCATCTCTGCAGAGTCACACCCTCCCACCTGTCCCTGCCGTCCCCAGACGGCAAAGCTAAACATCCCGGATAAACCAGGGGGAAAAAAATAACAAAAAAGCCTCCTCATGCACTTTGGTGCAGTCTGGGATTTCCCTCTGTTAGGCAAACACACATTCAACTCAGTAATAAAATTGCTCTCCAAGGAGGACTTTGGGAGCAGGGTTGCGAAAAAGCTGCAGCTTAGCACTCAGTTCTGGACTAACTTCATTAATTAAAGAGAACATGATGTAGACAATACTCTTGGAACATGCTTCTTTTTGCTACAGTAGCAGAGCAAATACAGCGCAGCGTCATTTTTACCCGCCCATTAACTCACTGTCCTTGATCAAAGACTATGTATACTGCCTATCCTGTTCAGAGCAGTTAAGGTTTAGAATTTAAATTGTAAACCTCAATATTTAAATAGAACTGCATATGTGATCTCTGTCACCTCATTTTCATGAATGGAAAAGAATATTCTGACACCAAAATTACATACTTAATTCTGCCTCACCTTCTTCACTGACCTCCATCCCACACCGCCTTGGGTTTATTTCCTCATCCATCAGCGGGTCAAAGTAATTTCTGCTGTATTCATTTCCTGTGGAAAGCACATGAAGTAAGGGTCAGCGATTATTAGAAGCACATGAACTAAAATGTTAATTTTGAAATCGACACCAGCAAGCAAAGGGGCATTTTTTGCTACTTTACAAGCTTAATTTTTTTAACAAGTCCTCTAAGCCTACTGGTACTGCAATTATCTTCTTGTGAAAGGTCAGTAAAGGTAATTCTGGAAACAAGTGTACTTTATGTTACTTTTGCTTAGGAACTAATGAGAAAAAATTCTCAAATTTAGATGATGGAAAGATAAGAAAAATTTTAAAAAAAATCCAGCACCCCCAACATCAACCAAATTATTCTTGAAACACATTGTGCAAGTGAATTATCCATACTGCAGAGGAATTTGTGTTTCACAGCTGACCCCTCCAGTTTCAACAGTTTTAAATTTCACCACTGAGGTTTCAACGTCTGGTGCATCTTTAATACTGTATTCAACCAGAGAAAGTGTTTAATTACAGAGGAGATACTAGGATACTGCCTCATTAATCTGAACTGCAATTATGCTCAGTTGGACTAGGTAACTAATCCAAGATTTTGATGGGGCAAATCAAATCATGTTAGCACTTTCTATTTTAACAGCTAATTTTATCTGCTCTTTAGAAAATAAACAAGTTTACAAAAAAAGTCATTTGTTAGAATTATCAAGAAATAATGCAGCATCCAGCTGCCTAGAGGAACTCGTGATAAAAGCCAGAAGAATTTTCCTTATACAAGGAGGGAGGATGGACTTTTTCCTCAAAGTATGTCCTTTCTTCAGCAAAAATGCTACACTTTTAAAACTATCCACATGTTTACTGCATTTGCAAACACAGTAAATTATAATTAAACAGAAAAAAAGACGTAAAATAATTATGTCCATAACAAATTTTTAAATCGCTTGAATCGACATTGATCTATATCCCGGCAAATACATAAAAGCTAAATGTATGAGGGGGTTAATTCGCCTAGATACCTTATGGTTGTCTACAGTGTATTTGTTTTAGGATCAAAAATAATCCAAGCAGCAGCTCCTTTTCAGAGACTAAATGAAACTTTGATATGAAACTAGGTTTAATTTATATTTCTGCACTGGCACATTTTGACTGTCAGTCTCTGTTCCTTCAATGTAGTAAGTACAAGAACTGAAAATTTGCTTTACCTTGAGGTCTCAATAAAGAAAAAATAAATGAGTTTCATTTTTGTTACTTTATCTGTCAACAACTACTAGGCTGGTATGAATCTTGGCAGTATGTAATCAAAGTCTTATGTACTGCAATAACAGAGCTATTCTACCTTATTCACTGTAATTGTTTTCCTCTAGCACAAAGCATCGTGATGTTATATGAACACCCCTTCATATGCTGGTAAAATATTTCACCTCTGTGCTAAAAAAGATAATGACGATGCATTTCTTTATTCAATTACTTCATAGATGTAAGTGTAAATTGCTGGAAAGTGTGTTGCACCCATAGAAACAATACTCAGCTCTTGCGTAGGTTTTTTTGCACAATCTTACCATCACAACAGCTTTTATTGCATTTTAATATCCCATGTGAGTCTCGTGTGAAACTTTGAGGACTAGACTTTTGGACAACTCCTCTGGACAGAATAATTGGCATTTAGGAGGAAGTGTCATGTTATATTTGAGGCTGCAAGGCATGGAAACCATTATTCAAAACAGAGATATGTTGACAAATACCATTAAATAGCTTGCTCTTTGGTCTTCTTTAAAGAAAAAACAACCTCAACAGTTTGAGGAGTATGAGATATTTTGTCCAGGGCTTTGGCTCTGTCAGAACCACATGCAGTTGAATACAGACAGTTATGCAGAAGTAAAAAGAACCACCAGGCTTGATTTCTTCAGTGCAACGTACACACCTTAAAACCTACACAAGCAGAATGAGTGGAAAACACAAAAATCACCTCTTCATAGTGATTTTGTAGATAGCAAGCTATTTTAAACTGCAGGACTCCACAGAAGACTTTTAGTGAGGCTTTCAGAAGAGCTGAAATCACTGTAAACCTTAGGTCACATCTCTGTGTGTTGGGGGGAGGGTGCCGTTTCTGGTGGTTTTGGTTTTCTTTCCCCTCTGCTCAACTCACACCTTGAAAACTGATGTGACCAGGAGGTCTGGGCTCTGGGCAGGTCCTAAAATTTGTCAGGGGCAGTGGGAGTTGCTTTAGTTTTAAAATACAAAATTATCAATTTTAGTCAACATAACATACTGCCCAAGGCATTTTGCTAATAACGTTTTGTGAGTATGTGAACGGATTACTAATCATCTCACATTTGTTTTTGGAAATATTTGAAAGTGTATAACATGTAAATTAACAGTCCACTAAGGAATTCATATTGCTCTACTTTGTGGTATAGACACAGTAAATGTTAATACAGAGCTTGCTTGTAGTTATTTTGAACAGCAGCATATAGCTTGGTGTTTTCAGAGAGCAAGTTACTTTGAATACCTGCTCCTAAAAAGACTTGGCCAACTTTAGAAACTTAGGTCTTTGTTTTGACCCAGAGGTTTCTTCAAACCCATTAATTCAATTTGAAGTCCTATTCATCCCTCAAAGTTGTGTTATTTCATGTGGAAAATGTGATGGATCATTCAGGAAATCAGAATTGATGTACAAAACTACAGATTATCTATAAATTGAAATAAAAGTGGAAAGAAGGGTGTTGGCATAACAGTGACCAGGTGGGAATTTATACAGTTTAATTAAAGCAAGAGGAGTTGCTAATAAAATTAGCATAATCCTTGGATGCAGCCCATGGGACTGTATACATATTACTAGGACTGGATGAAACTTAAAAGATGCCTGTTAAACTAAGATGTCTGTAGTCAATTATGCAGTCTATGTCCTGAGAATACCACACGAGAAAGGCATGACTAAGCTGCATTTCTACATCATCTTCTACTCCACAAAGAGATCAGGTTGTCTGTATCAATTACACATCAAAGATATGGCATGGCATTTGAATAAAAGGCAATGATTCTATTCATATTGTACTATTGACCTAGTTTTTTAGTTTAATGAAAGAATAGACAAAACTCTTTTTCATCTGTTGTGTCTTCTGACCAGTGTAAAAATTAAGGAATTATTAATAGCCAGGTGATAACACTGGTGTGTTATCAACACCCTGCTAGCTACCAATGCAAAGCACAGCACTGTGAGGCCTGCTATGGGGAAATGAACTCAAGCTCAGCCAGAGCCAATACATGAGGCAACTCATAAAAGCCTTTTGCATAAGATAGAATAAGAAGGAGTCTTTTTGGAAAGATGAAATCCCAGTCTGAGAGAGCATTCTGACCCAAAGTGCTCTTGGAAGAGCAGCTGGAAATGGAAAACTTTAGTACTCCTTTCCCAAACCTCTCTTAAAGGTTCTTAAGAACTTAAGGTTCTGTGTTACCATATTTCTGTGTTTCTTTATGACAGCCAAAGCAGTATCCTGGGGTCAGACTTGGATCCCATCTAAGAGAGGTGCACACCTCAACGTGGCCAGCAAGAACTAAGACTTGGGACCAAAAGAAAGGGAATACAAGGGTACTACCTCCTGCATTTCCAACTACTTCACTTACCCTCCCTCAAGTCATGGTGGGTCATGTGACTAGCACTCCCACTCACCTATTTTCATGATTCAGTACCTACATTGATAAAGTTTGATATCTGCAAGTTCCTTCTTTATAGATACAGGCCTTTGCTTCTATTCTGTACTCTGAAAAACATCTCTGAAGAACCTTAAAAAATTCATTCAAAAGAATTCTAGAATAAGAGAGGGAAAAGAAACCTTTCACCTTAAAAAATCTCACAGGATGCACAAGTAAAGAAAAACAAAAATCATCAACCAAAACTGCATAAATGCTAGATTTACTTAGATCTAAAGGTTATGAAGATGTTAAAAGTAAAACTACAGTCTTGTAATGAATTGATACATAATCTATAAAACAATGCTAACTCTCCATTCTCATTTTGGCAAGGAAAAAAAAAGGATTATTGTGAGCTAACCAGAAGTTATACTTTTAGTTTGGGTTTTTAATTGTCCTTACTGACCCATATATTTTTCACCATGATATTTACCTCAGCTCACGTCCGTTACAAATACTTTTAATTAAATCTATATGTAACCTAGATCAGTCTAAATAACTTCTGAATGCCTTAATTAAGACTCTTTCATTATTTTAGATTTATATTTAACATTATTGTTCATATTATAAGTATAAAGATTTTCTATTGTAGAACTAAAATAACATTCTTGAGAAGTGCACCTTTAGTCCAGATTACCAAATACACGGGAAAGTGGTAGTGAGTTTTACATAGAGCTTTCATGAATACCTATCAGCATTCAATGAAAAATTATGGCTAATGGCATCCTCAAACTGAAGAGCAAGCAAGTGACTGGACAGCAGAATTTATCTTGAAAACACAGCTTGTTACACACTACCAACACTAGGTTACTTCTCAATTTTTAAAAAGTTTTAAAGGTATCATATGTCATTTTCCTTATCCTCAGCAGAGACTGTAGGCAATGAATAAATCAGATAGCTGTGTCTTATGTTTATATTGCAAGCCTTGAATAAACTCACTTGTCAACTTTGACAGGACGCTGGTAAAGGGGCCGTTCCTGAGCTAAGCAGCATAGACTGCGCCGCGCCTGCCCTGACTCTTGAAAAACACCAAATTGCGCTCATGGCATCCATTATTTTTTCCCGCCACTCCACTCCTGGAAGACTTGCCACCCTTGCTGCTGTTTAAGCAAAGGTACAGCATGGGAATTCGTGGGGGTTTTTTTCTTTTTTTTTTTTTCCTTTTTTTTTCCTTTTTTCTTTTTCCTGCAGGCAACAGAGGGCACTCTGCCAAGGGATGCCAGTGTGAAACCTGCTACTTTTCCTGGGGACACACTGCTGGTCGAAGGCGTGAGAAAAAGATTTACTGATGATGGAGTTTATTTAGGAACACTATTAGATAATGTGACACACGTCAATGGGGAAAATGGGTACTGAGTGCTCCCAGGCTGACAGGCTTGGCTGGTCCTACTCTATGCCAGTGAGGGAACTTGCAAAATTTTGAGGATCTGTCAGCACTATTACGAAGCAAACAATTTCCAAGTGTAATAAATTAGCCTTAAAAATATATATTCAGTCTGTTTCTGAAAAAGTATTTCCCAATTACAAAATGCATCCATTCTTCACAATTCTTCTCCCCCTACCTTTCACAAATTCAATTTTAGCACATTACTTAGAAGAGTGGCACGGTATCCCTGTTGTTAAAATTGCATGCAATGGATCACGTTTTGCACACTACATTACACCTTGTGCCATTCTGCTGATTTCAATTGGATTACACATTGTGTAATTCAACGCAAAATTACTTCCAATGACAACCCTTTTATTCCTATGCATACATGGTGATCCATCATGCCTTGCATATGGGGTTTGGCATTTCCATTTCAAAGTCCCTGTTGGAATCAGAAAGCATGGAACCACATACATAGAACTTGAATTATTAGATATAAACTTTGCCATTCTTTAAGAAAAAAAGAGTACAGTTTTGATTCATATTTCTGGTCCCATCCTTTATGCAAATAATTTTGTCCAACAAAAATCGTCAGTGTCACAAGCTCCCATTTCCTTCACATCCAGCACAAACATGAATTTCCAGCAGATGCCTATTTTCTCACCTGTTTTACTGTCTTGCCAGTGGGCACCTACCACTTGTTTGGAATGAAATTAGACCCTGTTAAAAAAGCTTCAGCCTCCAGTTCTCTGTAAGGACTGAATTCAATGCACCTACTGATATTTCTTTCAATTTGATATCCCACGTGGCTCCTTCATGAAGCTCTTTTTTTGTCTGCATATTTCCACATCAAGGTCCTTGCCTAGTTACATTTTTGAGCAAGAGAGGGCTTATATTGTCCTGCCATAGTTGAACAATCTTTGCCAATAAGCATTTCTCAGCAAAGGCTTCTCTCTACTTTACCTTTTGAGAGGGAGGAGAGATGCTCTGTTTTACAGTGGGATTTTCCCTGTAGGACATATGCAGTACTGTTAGGTACATCCAACCTAGCTCTGCAGCTTGGAGGTGATGCAGCAGAGCACCACATAGACACTAATTTGTTCCCAGAAGCAGTACAGCCATGTTAATGCCATTCTGTACCTGGGCTAATTAGAAGAATTGTTACTGGTCTTCAATTGAAGAAAGCTTCTTTCCCTCCTTTTTTTCTTTTTTTCCCCTGCTCAGATGTTGTTAATCTCTGTGGGCAAATTTATTGGAGCGTGATATGAGATGTTAACAGTGCCTGTTGCAGATAAAACAGTAGAATTAATTAGGGCTTTTGATTTTAGGAGATAATCTAGTTTTGAAAAAGGATTTGTGTATAGGGTATGATAGTGGGGAAAATGAATGCTTCTTGTCATCTGGAGTCAATTTTAACTTGAATCATTAATATTTGGGGTCAGACTGCCTCTAGTCTTTTACAAGTGCACAGGAGATGGGAGAACACAACTAGCATTTCTTCCATCTTCCACACAAAAGCCACAAATCATCACAGTCTCCAAAGGTGTCTATGCATTCACCACCTTACAAGGCAGACTATGCAATGGGACTATGCTCAAAAAGCCCCATCCCTGGACTCTGCAGCTTGCATGTGTGGTTGACACCCCAGAAAGATCACATTCTAATTTGATCTGACATATATATTCTCTGTAGGGTTGACCTGGAAATTTTATCTATCTTGTGGCAATGTGACAAGTGCCATTCCACAAGGCTTTATGCAGTATTAGCTGGACCAAATCTGTGTACCTGTGTGTCTGTGGTGAAGACGAAATAGTACAAACCGGTGTAAGCCACTTGCACACTTTCTAATCACAGTAGCTGAGGACAAAATGTGTCAAATGCTAAAATAGATTAACATTTGCTTTACAGGCCTACAATAAAATGCTAAGTACAGTAGTCTTGTGTTCAGAGATTGCCTGTGACATATATCCTGCTCCTGAAGTTGAGCAATTACCCTTGTCTTCTCTGTCAAAAAAGAGAGCATAGTTCCTAGAGGTTTGGTACTTTTCTCATGACAGTTTGCTGGAAGCCCTTTGCTGGGCAGAGACCTTATCAAGCCAGCCTGAACATTAGGACACTCTACAAAGTATTTTGGGCTTAAACCCCTCTGGAGAAGAGAGAAAAACTGATATTTGCTCACCTTCAAATCAGGTGTCTGAAAACTGAGAAGCTGGTGGACATAGGTTCTTGCCACTGCAGATTCGGATGATGTAATCCCAAATGTTTTTCCCAGGGAAATTTGTCTATTAGACCTCCCATTGAGATGGCCAACATGAAAATCTCTGCAAATTCAGTATTTGATGAGAAGAAGAAAGGTAGAAGAGTTGGTCAGATCTAGCCACGAGGAAACTCTCAGTATTTTAAGAAATAAAAAGAATTGCATAATTGTGGCAAAGATAAGGTTGTTGCTAGATGAACCTAATTTCACAGGCAATATGTGAAATAGATGAAGGTGATGGGAGCAATTAGCAAAGAGTCAGCATAGAATCCAGAAGAGAAAATAGGGTAGGAAACCATTGCAGCCAATTAGCAGGCTGAAAAATCAGGAGATTAATCTGAGTAAATAGTCAGCCAGTTCCCCTGGGTCACTACAACATTTAATAACAGTACCAGGTCTTCACCGATCATGGAAAGCATTCAGCAGAGAGTTACTCAATCGCCTAGTCCTGAACAATGCTCTACTGTTGGTGAAATGATGATGAAAATGGAATTTTGTCCGTTACGGAAAATAGGACAGTGAAAGACACAGAATGGCCTAATAAAGAGAGGAATGGACCAGCTATCAAAGTTTTATTTTTATTTCCTCTTCTGTCTGCAGGGTGACAGCAGAGGACTCATGTTCTGCCTCAGTTTCCCCACAAGATGCACTCTTAATCACAAGAATAATCCCCACTAATGTGGTTTGAAAAGTGAAAAAGACTCTGAATAAACATACCAAAAAGATATAATAAGGTTCTTGCAAACAAAATCAGTTCACAAACTTTTCTTTGTAGAAGATATTCTAAAAGTTATGGGAGTAAAGAGAATGGAAAAGGACTATCACACATGTGAATTAAGCTCTTTGAGGGCAGATGCAGGCAAATTACAGTAGCATGGACCTCTCCACTTGCTATTTAATCTCCGAGTAATGCACGTTCTGCAGAGCAACCCCCTGTGCAGACTTAGGCAAATTCCAGGAATTTAAGGCTGTCTTGAACATGCAGATGACTATTTACACTACTTCCCAATATCCTTAGCATGGAGGTATGCAACACTTCTCAAAAGTAGGTGGAGGTTTTTCTAGAGAACACTTCCCTCTAGCAATTGCTGACAAAGGAACAGTCTATGACACTGTTGCAAGGTAGAGGAAACGACAGCAACCGTAGCTATTATTTGCTGCTATTAACAATGCAGGTGATGTGTGGAAAGATAATGGAAAGGCAATACCATCTCAGTGCCTTGCCTCCAAGTGCTTAGCCTGAAAATCCAGCCTGATGTTCATATAGTGTTCTCAACCTGTAATCTGCTAACTCCTGTGATTAAATAGTTGTGCTTAAGATTATAACTGGTTTTAAGCTGTAACAGTTTAACACTAAGCATTGGAATTGACAAATGCCATTCCCCATTGAGCAAGGAACTGAACCTAAGCCTCAGGGCTGACAGCTGGAAGAGCACTCAACAGATGTGAAGGGAGGTAAGCCCACAAGGTAGAGTATTTTATTAATATCTGGGGAAGAAAAAAGGGAGAAAAGGAAAAGGGCCTAAAACATTTATTTTACACAGGCTATGCTGTTATGTTTGGTGTGCGGGCAGATCCTCCTAACAAATAGCTTCCAGCATGGCACGAGTCTTGCCTCCTAGGGAGAAAACGGGGAGAATTCTGTGCTAAAATATTTCTTGTGAATGGTACAGTGGCTCCTAGGAGCTGAAGGGCAGGAGAGGATGCTGTGGAAGTTTCCCCTATGATAGAGGATGGCGGTAGTTTTCAATACCACATGTGGTTTTGCTATGAGCTGAAGTGCCAACAGCTATGTAAAGCATCTATGAACATGGAGCTAGCAAAGAAAGGAAGGCTCAGGAACTGACCCCTTGGACTCTGGAGGACCCAGACCTCAACAGACTGATGTATGAAGAAATTAATTACCTCTAGAACTAGTCTTCACTGAGGACTGTGAAATGTGATCATTTATACATTACTACATTAATGTGATACTATATTTACCTATGCAGTTGGCTTTTCTCTTTCCCTCTTTAATGAAGAGTTGCTACACTCGGGAATGGGGAAAATTAGCTCATGAGGTATCGAAAAGTTTTTCCCAGGTTTCAGGCTTGAAGATGTTTTATCAACAGCCCTTGATAAATTTGAACTAATCCTTGTGACTTCCAAACAAGTCCTGACACAAGTTAGACTAAGAATAATTTTATGCAAGATTGGACCAGATGATCTCTAGAGATCTTTTCCAATCTAGACTTTTTTATGATGGTATAAATGGATGATTATTTTTTTTAATAACTGCTTGACTTAGAGGCAGAGCCATGTGAATAACTGATCTTTTGGTTAGCTGGATGAACAGAAGGTCAAGGAGGGAGACACAGTGTTGGGAAACAAAATTTTCCAACTCCCAGCAAAATTTCCTTTCTCATTACAGAAACACTTAGCAACATATCAAGGCATTGCATTCCAGGAGAAATGTCACAATTTCTAGTCCTTTCACAAAGATTATATTCAGTTAGGCTTTTTTGAACAAAATGCTACTTAGGATGAAAAATCAAAATGTTTAAAAACGCATTTCAGGCTTTTAAAAAAATGTGTTGTTTTCTTGAGGGAACTATTCATGAATTTCTGAAGAGGCAACTGAAAGCATGGATAGTCTCCAGCGAGCCTGACTTCATTTTTTGCCAGATAGACTATTTCATTAAAAAACAATCAATCCCTTTGTCTGCTTAATCACTGTTCTGACAGGCTGCAAAGGAAAGACGAAGAATTCTTGCTCCGTGTAGCGTTGCACAGAGTCACATGAAGGCTAAATGGAAAGCCAAACCTAATTTTGCAAGAAGCCATTAGGAGCCGTGGGCTCTCCAGTCCCACAAGGATAAAATCTTAACACAACAAGGTCCAACATTTTAGAAGTGAATGCCTGAAGGTCTGCTCACCAGGCTGCACTTCCCCATTTAAATACCTGAGCTGGCACACAAGAGTACTTAGCAAGCAGCATTGCAACTTGCAAGTTTGACAGAAAACACTGGGTGATCAGGGCTGTTCAAAGCCAGACTAGTTATTTTGGTACCTTGGAGATCTCAGCCCTTAGATGCATATTTGCATATTCATGCATGCACACAGTCCACTAGAAGTTAATGAGACCACACATTCCAATAAAGTAAATTTTTAAGTGGGTATTTAGGGAAGATTTTGAGTGTGACTTTAGGAATTTTTGTTTTTAAGCTAAATCTTTGCCCAGGATTTTCCTCACAGTTCTTAAGATGCCTTTTAATTCTTTTTCTCACCTTCTTCCTCACTGGATTACTAAGTAAAAGTAACCATTTTTCATAACATCCAGAAATAATAATAATTCAAAATGGAGTAATTAAATAATAAGTTAAAAAATATCAAACCTCTGCAAAAGGAAAACTGACATCAAGTGAATATTCCTATAGTTTGGATAAACCAAAATAATAAACAGAAATTGCTTCCTGAAGCAGCAACTCTTTTGGATGCTGCATCAAAACTGAGCTGAAAAGCCAGGTTTGCTCCCCTGGATAAGCCGAATGAACAGGACCCTGCTCCAAGTATCTGAGCAAAACTGGCTGAAAAAAAATAATGAAAGATGAAGCAGAGGCAAGATGCCGATTGACTGAGGGCGTATGGGAGACCTAAGGACAACAATTAATCATGGATCTGTAAGCTGTTTAAAACTACTCAATGCTCGGGAGCCAGTGAGGGAGCAGCATCTGTGTGCTCAAACTGGCTGCAGTTCCTCAAAAATGCAACTCAATCCAAATTAGGGGGAAGCACTGCCATGAGCACTGGTTCTCTGCACTCCCTCCCACTGGCAGAGAGCCCTGTACAACCTGCACCCCACCACAGGGAGTCATTGGAGTGTGGAGACAAAGCCTGGGTCTCTAAATGTTTAGAGAATCCACGTTTTTGGCAGCACGTTGGATTTCCTACCCAGGATTTGCACTGATGCCTGCTTGGACATGTCGGGATGGGAACGCCCAGCACAGGCCACAGAGTGTGCAGGTTGGATGGGGAACACAACCACTGTCGCTGCGTTTGAGGCTAATCAGGTTTGATGTCTCACCTCTTGGTTCAGCATGGGCTTGCAGCCCGAGTTTTTGTTGGTGAGCTGCAAGGGTGCTATCTGGCTTGTCATGTCTAATAAGTTTCTCTTCTGAAGGCTGATACGCTGAAAGATCTGTGCTGCTGATGTTAAAAGCTGGATTTTCAATGCCTTCTGTTGCTGCTCTCTCTTCTTTTACTACAGAAAACAAGGAGGTCAGAAGAGCACGTTATAGCAAAGTGTATTTCAATGACAAGCAGAAAATTCCTTCTAGTAATTCCTTAGCTGAAAGACTCAAGTGTATCGTCCTCAAATGTCGCCAAAACAGAATTAGGTTAAAATTAACTCAAAAAAAAAAAAAGAATAAATGATTAAAATAATTACAAATTGCACCCTGACAAGCAAGAGCAAAATTTCGCCCACAGCCATTTGTCTGTAATTAGTTAATTAATCCTTACACAAATTATGAGCAATAACTCATCAAGCAAGGCTCACCCATCAGAAATTCAGCCGACTTGGATTTCTTCTGCTTAGTTTGCTTCAGAGCCTTCTGCTGGAACTTCTGGAGGGAAATTGTTAAATGAATAAATTAGCTAAAGAACGAAGATCATCCTTTATGATCCACAACTAACACAGTATTTTAAATATGGGATGGCATTGAAATGTCATTTAATTTAAATCTCTGCTAAAGGGGTCAAACACTAATTGAACAACAGAAGTGGAAGAATTAAATAAAATAGAAGAAAAGTTAAAACAAATGCCAAATGAAGGTCACATTAAAATACTTTGTTTTTCCCCAATTTTAATTAATGCAAAGAAACCTCAACAAATGAAGAACATTATAAGACTTGTCTTTCAGTATACATTCAAAAGCAACTGCTTTATTTTACTTGCAGAATGGCAGCATTTCATTTAGAAAAGTTTGGTTATGCAGCATATTTATAGACAGACTTCCCTGACATCCCCTGTTCTCCTATTTTCTAAGTCCACTTACGTAACCAGTTTATTTGTTCATCACAGAGCAGCTAAAAATGAATGAGCTCTACCCTTTAGTACAACGCAATAGAATAAAAATAACACCAAAACTATTTTAAATGAGGTGTCACAAAAAACTGATCATGGTCCAGGGGAGAGAGGAAGCAAGACTCATTACAACAATGAAAAGTTCATTTAATATTAGAAAGATGCAATGACAGTGAAATTAAATAGCAGGAGATCTTGGGGGACCTGAACTGTGAAAAGTTTTTCAGTAATTCCCATGAGGAAGCAGGGCTCAAAAAATATATAGTCACATTATCCTAAGGAAGGCCCAGGTACTAAGCACTGGCTTTGTAGAATACCTGGAGCAGCACTGGGCAAGCATCACGCGTGGTCTCATACATGGCTACAGACCCCTATCACAGATGCTGACAATCAAAACAGGCAAAGATTATCAAACCAAAGCACATCTGGGAGTATTCATCAAAGCCAAAACCAAAGTAAGAAAACAGGTCAGACCCATTTATTTTAGAACATCACATGGCAGTTTCCAAAACCAGTATTTTTTTTTCAAGCCAGTTTCTTAATTGTCCAGTGATAAAGACCACTCCTGGCAACACAGCTCCTGGAAACTGTCAATACAAAAGGATTAATTACAAGAATCATTGAAAAATTGCATTTTTACAGCATCCATCTTTCCCATTTGATTGTGGGTGTCAATTTCCAGTAGAAAAACAGTGCTTGCAGCAGACACAATCAATAAATCTGTCAAAAATAACTGGACCATACCAGTGACAGATAAATATAGATACTAATATTTTCATTGTTATACATGTATATATGCAGACGCACATATATGTTATTTTGGAAATATATTCTTCTTCTAAATTCTAAATTAAGACTTCCTCTAAATTAAGACTAATACCCTACTAAAAAGCAAATGTGTGAAAACGACCAGACACATTCTGAAAGCTGCAATAAATAAATACAATAAGGGAAATAATTCCTACAAACCACATGCAGAACAACTGAAGTTAATGATAATTTTGACATGAGTTCAATAGGTTCAGAAATTTGCCCTACTGCTCCTGATTTTTTCACAATTGAAAAATCATTCAAAAATACATATTCATTCAGTTAGTTTCTTTAAAATTATACCTGTTTTGCAATATTAAAGCATTGGTGCATTCCTGCATGCCATAAAATTTTAATTGAGTCACTTTTAAAGATTCCAGAGTATTTGTAACACTGCAGTGTGATAATTATCCTTATTGTGCTGTGAATAATTATCACAAAAAACCTTAAACTTCATGTTAACAGCTAAAGAAAACAATATCAAAACAAAAATTCTGGGACAAATTTTCAGTTATATAAAACAGTACACATCTGCAACTTTGATGGAATTAAGATGATCTGTATTACATTCCGTGTATTCTTTTTCCATGTCAGATTTCCCTAGCAAAACTAATTGCACACTATATTGACTATAGTCAATTTTCAACTGTTTAAGTCTGTAAAATGTACAAGCTCCTTTCACAGAAAAAAGAAGAAAAAAAAATATGTTCTTCCTCCCCACATACAATACAGATGCGTAGTGGGGTTTAATGTTTTGGAATGGGTTTGAGTAGGTGTGTGTTTTGGGCATTTTATTGTTCAGGGTTTTGTTTTGGCATTTTTGTGTGCTTGTTTGGGAGGGGGAAGGTTGTTTGGGTATTGGATTTGGGGGGATTGTTTTTTTACTGTTCAATACAGTTAACACCAAATTTTGTTTTTTCAGTGATGCAACTGACTACATTCACTTGAGTCAAATGCAAGCTAATATTTTTAAGTAGTTGGTGTAACAGGCTTATGATCCCTACTTACTACAAAGAGATTATACCCTTGTCCCTTAATGCAATCAGGTTTTTAAAATGTATTTTTCATGAGTATATGTTTTAGAATGAAAGTAATACCTGGTTTTCAACTACAGAGAGGAATTCTTCCAGGACTGCTTCTCAACATAACTGAATAACAGAGTATTTGGCTGGTGGCTTTTGTGTAATCAACACGTGTTCTTGTCACTTTGTGCTGCAGAGGAAATTAGAAGACATTTTCCTTTCATACCTATTTCCAGCCAATTTCCTCATCCTTCTCTCTTTTACACATGAGCAATTTTAAGCAGTGTAAATAACATTCTTTCCCCCCTTTTTATTTTAGGTTTCCTTCCCCAGCCCCCTACCATTATGATACTTTGTCTTCTCATCAGAGAATAGGCAGGAAATTAACCAGTGGCATTTTATATTCATTTTATCATTAGTCACTACTAGTTAGTTTATGTATTTATGCAAATTTATGTCAAAAGCAAATGTTTTTTAATCAGTTCACACATATCTGCAAAACTTAGGTTTCCAATAACAAATTAAATAAAGTTTTTCAGTGACCACTTAATCTTTGCAGGCAAAGTCCAGTTATGTGAGCATACCTAGACAAATGCACATGAACACACATCCATATAGAAAGTCTCCATTCTAATTATGGAATATTATCTGAAAATAAACATAAAAAAAAGTATTCCTATTAAGAAAAAAGGAGAAGTTTCACAACTTGAGGCCAGAGCCTCAAGAGATACGAAGGCTGTGCTGGTTTACACCTGAGGTGGAGGGGGTACAACTTGCATCAGACCTGTCCATTCACAACTGGCACATAGAAAGGGGACGTCCTCTGCCTGCAAAGTCAAGTTTAAAAGGTGACGCTGCTGATAGCAATTCATCCTATCTCAAATCTCTATCACAGCTGCTGAAAAATAAAAAGTCTTGCCTTTTAACTATTTTTTTACTGTCTCTTTATCTTGAGTGTGCTACATTACAGCAAAGACAAGGGGAGTTAGGAGCATCTGAGCACAGCGCAGACTAGTAACCATGTCATTCAAAAAGTGATCTAAATCTTTAAATGCTTTTTTTTGCACACCATCATCATTAAAACGCACTGCCTGCTTTCTGATACTGACTGAAACAAAGGAAAACCGGGAGTACCAGAACCTGCAGTACTCACATCTGCAGGAGAGCAGCGAGCACCGCAACAACAGCAGCAGCAGAAGCAGCAATGGTGAGGGAAAAAACCCTCATTTATAACCAGTGACAACTAAAACCTATGAAGTTTTTAAAAGAATGTGATTGTTGTCAAAAGGAATTGGGTACAACAATGCTGCGTTCAGCTCTGGTTCCACTCAAAGCCGTGGCTGAGGGGCTCTGGGAAAGCTGCTGGAAGGCTGGTGGGCACAGACCAGCAAGAAAGTGAATTTTGCATACTGTACGGATCATCGCTCAGTTCAGGGCAGTCATATTGAATCTGTGATCAACCAATTGTGCTTCATGAAACCGTCAGCCCTCATTTATGTCTAGCTGTTTTCTTCTGTCCTACTGTAAACAAGCTCTGCTCTGAGCTGTCTCCCTACCCTTATCTGCTTAGGAAGATCACACAGACAGACCTCATCAGCAGCCTTAGAGTTAAAGTTAAAGTTACTGCTTCCAGACAGCAGTCCCCATGCAAGCTGGAAGTCAAAAAGAAGAGCAACTTTGGAATGACAGAGTTTTAGTTCCTTTTAGGAAATGCATACCTTAGATTCATACACATACTGGCATGTTATGTCTCTTTCATGAAATTAAATTAGGTGTTCCTAATATGAACAACTGTTTCTAACATCAGCAAACTAGCTCAGCAGATTCATCTACGCTTTTGTTTGTAGGTTGGTTGTCTTGCTGTTGGTTGTTGGAGGTTTTTTGGTGTTGTGGGGTTTTTTTTGTTTGGTTTGGGGTTTTTTTGTTTGTTTTTTTTTCCTTTGAGGTCTTGTTTGAACACAATCAAAAGACAAGTATCTGGAAATATTGTCAATCTGGTAGGGCTCCAAGAACCTAATAATTCCTGAAATGCTCTAAGGAATGTAATGATGGTAAACAGGAACAGGTATGTTGGCTTCTGTTCTCATTCACTTCAGTGAGAGCATTAGCCTTTCAACATAAAGCAGAACACAGTTTTCAAAGAATGATCCTCTTGAATAAAAAGGGATGGAGCCTTACTAATCACATATTCCGCTGTCAACACACTCACACACACACAAATGCGTTAGTTGGTATTTACAGCATTTAATTCTTGCAACCAGCTGCTAAGTCCCTCTTAAGTCTTTCCTTTATGCAGCTGGAGCTGAAACCTCTTCCCTTCTCCTAGACTATTACTTTGTCTACTTAAGGGATGGCAGCCAAAGAGAAACAGCTTGTAATTTGCACCTGTCAGCTTTAAGCACTCCATGTTAGATTTTGCAGAAAGCAAACTCTTCATTGCTAAAGAGAATGAAGCTTCTTAGGGTCAAAAATGGTTTTTAAGCTGACTCTGCAGCAATTAATAAATAAACAAATAAACCCTCACTTTGTTTAAGCCCATTCTAGCTAGACAATAAGGCAAAAGGAAAAACCCTGTCATAAAAGAGCACCTCAGTGTGTAGGTAGAAGATGTAACCCCATGTGTCTAGTCTAATATAATACCAGGCACAGCTAAACATGATTGGACCTGTATGCTGGCCATGCAGGAGCACATGGGAGAGCTTTGGCTTCTTCCCCTGTAAAATTCAGAATTGCTTCAGAAAACAATCAGGTGCAAAGAGTCCTTCTGAATTTCTACAAACTGGGGTGCCTTTTGAGGACTCACAGTAAGCTTTGCCATCTAGAGTGTCAGGTCTGTGAGAAAATTATTTTCATACAACTAAAAAGAAATATAAGCTCCACTCCTGATCCAGAGGTGTGCAAGCATTGCCATGCAGAGTCCCACTAGCTGGAGTGTAAAGCAGTGAAGGTGTACATCAAGGAAGTAACCCACGTATGATCTTTCAGTCATACACAAACTATCTTAGCATGTTTGCTTCTTGCTAGAAAACAAGTGCTTTCAGTCAACTGCAGTATCATTTACAATTGCATTTAAAGAAACAACAGTCTCACTGGTGTATTCATTTAGTTACTGAGAAGTAGGCTTTTCATTGCTTGCTCTTAAAATAGAAAAGCCCTCAAAAAACTCAAGCTGCAGAGCTGATGACAAGAACAAAAATGCCAGGGGTGAAAAAAAACCTAGAAGGGAAATAAAGTAAAACACACAATTTATTAAAGAAAACATTGGTGCTGCATTTTGATTTCATAAATTGTCCCCATTTGTACTTCCTGTTTAAACAATAACTAACATGATGATGGGTTAAATGAAGTTGAGATTGTCACAAACATGGCCTCACTAGTAATTAATGTAGTTTAATATGGTTGTTGGCACACATCTCACATGACAGATAATGTTCCAACATGTCACTGATAGGACCTTTCAGCACAGCTTTAGGAGATCTACCAGGCATTGCCGAGGTTGGTTGGGTCAAAGGGTTGAACCATGTGTAATTCAGAACAGAAGAGGTCCCACGGTCACTCCACAAAAACAATTACACTACTTATTTCACTCCATCCCTTGCCCGAAATTCACAAGCCTCACAGTTTCAGCGCAGTCAATCTCACTCTGCCCTGGGGCTATGAGCCACATGAAAATATGTGGTGCTGTGTTTATAAATCTAATCAAAAATAGAAACAGTAGACAAGCACAATGAGGTCCTACTATGGATCATGGGAATTCTCTAAATTCTGAAGGCACTTTTGTTTAACTTCTCTGGGCCTTCTCCTACCATTACATTGTCTGGTACTCTCGTTAATCATCCCCTTGACTTGTCAATGATATAAAGGAGCCTATACGTCTCCTAACTTCCCTCCCATCACACTACAAATAATATTATGAAATAGCAACGGTAGGAATAGTCCCTTTAACTTTTCCTTTTCAAAGCATGGTTTTTCTTCACTTACCTCTTTCTCCATGCCAGTCTGCCCTTTCTCAGACCTGCAGCAAAAAATGCTTCCTCCTGCAACAAAGGAAAGGCAGTACACCTGAATTTTCAGTCTGCACAGTTATTAATACCACTAGATTTAACAGACAGACTAGCAGAGCACTAGCCTAGAAACCTACCAGGATAGGGAGCGGAGGGGGTCCTTCCTGATGCTGTCCCTACTCTGACCTTGCCAAAGAGCAAAGGGAGGATATAGAGCTGTTTCATCACTTTATCTTTTTGAAAACAAATTTGCATCAGGTCATGAAAAAACAAGCTAACAAATATAAACAAAAAAACCACATAATTTAAGCTCATATGAAGAACTGCCAACAAAAACAAGGTTTTGAGTCAAAGTAGCCCAGAAGTAGATAATTCCTACCCCCAGACAGTAAGTACTAAAATGACTCAGAGTTTGCTGTGGCATACACCTTATCTGAAGACTACAGTACCAAAGCTGTCAGACTCAGGAAGGCTTCTGTGATCTGGTATTTCTGTGGGTCCCATTTGTGCCTCATTCCTTGTGCTGTGATTTCCATTAAAAGGAAGAAAATTGTCCTCTACTTTGAGGTTATAATTAAGCAAACATACAATAACTTTACAAGTTATATATTATATCAGCAAAAATGCCTCAATTTTATACCAGCTACTTTTTTTCTCTATATGGGAATAAAATTTATTAATTCAAAATGGCTGGACAGGTTGCCCCTGCATTCACTGAAATCAATGGCAACTCAGTCTGACTGCACTTGCAGCACCTGAATCACAATGAATAACAAGCTTCTTCCTTTGCCAGCTTTTCCTTTATGCATTTACACAAACATAGATTCAGGTTATTTTGCTGAGCCTGAAAACAAAACAAGATATTGAACAATTAAAAATATCCCTTCAGAGTCACTCAGAAGCTCTAGCTGACCTTCTGGGTCAGAAGATGCCCTGTACAGAGTACATGTTTGGCCCAAGTTGAGGAAACCCTCTCTCCTGAGGGCACCCAGCAAAGAAGTGCCTAATTCTGAGTACATGCTGAAATTTCATTGAAATCAATACAATGGACAGTGGACAGAGCCACAAATACTCCGTGGAAAAAGGCTGCATTGTCACTCTAGCTGTTCAGTAATGAATGAAGATCTGAGCTTTTGCTGACGCTGAGAGCCTGCTGACCTTTGCCATCACTCCTCGATTTTGGTGCCCTTCTTGGGGTGCCAAGGCCATTGAAGCAATGCTGGGGGCTGCAATTCCAGCAGCTCCCATTCTTCCTACAGCCAGCCCTGCCCAAACAGCCCCTGCACCGTAGCCCATGTCTGTCACAAAAAACTTGATCTCTACTCCATGGCATTATGTGATATTGAAAAAAAAGCCCCAGCAAGACCATGCAGGTAGGCTCAGGTCATGTAACTAGTCGTTGTGTCTCTAAAAACAACCCCAGAGTCCCAATTCCAAAATCTGGGATGAGTTTCCAGGACAAGGTAGTATCTGCTTTACTTTTCCAGCTACTGGAACTGTACATCCACTGAATGCAACAGGTAACTAATTTCATGCCCAATGGCATGGCATATTCCTTGTCATGACTCAAACAAGAGCAGGAAAAAAGAAGCACCTGTATGAATCAAAGGCAATAAAAGTTTGAAGGGGCTCCTTCCCTTTTCAAAGGACAATTGCAAGAAGCTGTCAGCAGAAGAGAACTGATCAAGAGATAAGCTATAAATTCAATGTTTTCATCCATGGTCAAACTCTGCTCATTGGAGAGGAGACAAAGATGCAACAACAAGAACTTCCAAAGCAGTAATAGTCAAAGGAATCTAAACATTAATGGAAAGACTTTGAGTTTCATCTTAAAGAATGTGGTTGACCAAACAAGGACAGCACAGACAAAGATAACAGAATCACAGAACCAATCAGACTAGAAAAGACCTCTGAGATCATCAAGTAAGATAGATAAACAATGAGTTCAGAGGAGATATTAGGCACATTAGTTCCTAAACAGTGATTTTCTTAGAGTTTGGGAACTTCCTATTATTTGGGTTTTCTGGGAATTTTTTTTTGTTAGTTTGCTTGGGTGGGGGACACTTTGGTGTGTTTTTTAAATGAGGGTGCTAGACATCGTTTTTTCTTTATTCTTTATAATACCAAACAGTCAACACATTCAACACTGCATTAACTGATTTTGACTGTGGCCTTACTTAACCTCACCAGCCTATTTTCTTTAGCTGGATAACAGCTGAATCATTAGCATTAAACTAGCTTGCAGTCCTGAAAGAGTACAGCAGAAAGAGAGTACATGATTTTTCCATCAATCAAAACACAACATAAAAGATATTTGAGATACCACCAGATATTTTATTTTATACCCAGTTGATGTGTTTTGCATGATTAAGGGATGGACTTCAGTTACTTTTAGGTACATTTGTAGTAAAATGGCAAAGTAAAACTATTACTTAGACATTCTTAAATTGGATACCTTTGCCTTTTTTTTTTTTTTTTTTGCCCAATTATGCTTTATTTTCTACCAGAGGAAAAACTAAGGATGCTAGATTAAGTTGACAAGATATATTAATAACTTTCTGTAGTGAAAGTAATCTATTTTTAAGGCAAAAATGGAGGAATTGGAGAACTGAACAAAAATAACTCTTAGCACCACAACTCCATTAACAAGCTCCCACCGCCAGTCCCACATCCGGAAAAGATCAAAATAACACACCTTTGCACTGGAGCATGCTCAAGTGCATCTTTCTCACAGTAGTGGATATTTTATGCTGTATCAGCTACTAGAAATGACTTGGACTGCATGAAAAGCCAGTATACAATAAGGGTCTTGCAAATGTAGCTGTAAAATATACTGTTTTCACCATGCTGGTATGCAGAGGGGAAAAACTGTCCTGTTTGTAACCATGTACCCAGCATCTCCTTAAAGTACACCCAAATGCACAGGCACATTATCACTGGCCAAGGAAAGCAATGCCAGGCTCAGCTAAGGTGTTGGTGATTGCTGGCAGAGAAATACCAGGTTCATAGCAGGAGCAGCAAAGCAACAGTCTGTCATCGTGGTGGCTGTCTTCACTCCTTTCTCACCTTCACCTGGTACACAATTTATCACATGATAAGAAGCAGTGCTGTGGGATCTCTGTGCTACAATATCAGCAGAAACCACTGAGTAAATGATAACCCTAACAACCTACTTGTAATTCCCTTTGGACTCTCTCATAAATACCAGGTAGCCAGCACTGGTCTTTAAGAAGTATTTCTTCAGGGGAAAATTGCACCTCCAGTGCAGAGAATCCATCAGTCACTTAAATTCAGCAGGACTGACCTTTGAAGCCACAAGCACTGTGCTTATCCTTCTTTCATCATCAATTTTGGGAGCAGGTCCTTCAAAGTAACCTCAGATCCATTCTACACTTTTCCTTTTTTTATTTTTTTTTCAATTTGAAAAGTAAGAAGCTTACTGCAAATATGTCTTTATAAAGATCATTAACACACTTGAAATTAAGATCACATTCAATTACTTGATAGCTTGTGATGTTCCTAGCCTTTTTCTGTGTGCATGAAAAAAATAGATAGATACACGATTTTTCTATTGATAAACCTCAGTAGGCAGCTAAGCATCACTCACCTGCTCACTCACCCTCTCTTCCAGTGGAATAGGGGAGAGAATCAGAAGGGTAAAAGTGCAAAAACTCAGATACAGACAGTTTGGAATCATAAAATGTTTTGAGTTGGAAGGATCTTTAAAGATCCTCTAGTTTCAATCCCCCTGCCATGGACAGGGACACTTTTCCTAGACTAGGTTACTCAGAGCCCCATCTTACCTGGCCTTGAACACTTGCAGGGATGGGGGATCCACAGCTTCTTTGGGCAACCTATTTCAGCGTCTCACCACCCTCACAGTAAAGAATTTCTTTTTAATATCTAATCTAAACCTACTCTCCTTCAGTTTGAAGCCATTCTCATTTGTCCTGTCACTACATGCTCTTGTAAATAGTCTCTCTCCATCTTTCTTCTAGAGTCCCTTCAGGTACTGGAAAGTTGCAGATAGAACACCTTGAAGCCTTCTCTTTTCCAGGCTGAACAAACTCAGTTCTCTCAACCTTTCCTCATAAGAGAGGTACTCCATTGCTCTAATCATCTAATCTCTGAACTTGATCCAACAGGCCAATGTCCTTCCTGTGCTTAGGTCTCCAGAACCGGACGCAGCACTCCAGGTGGGGTCTTATGAGAGCAGAATAGAAGGGTAGAATCACTTCCAATGACCTGCTGGTCATGCCTCTTTTGATGCAGCCCGAGATACAGTTGACATCCTGGGCTGCCAGAATTTATTTTTTTAAAGAAGGAACAACAAAAAAAAAAAGCGAGGGGGGGTGGGAGGTGGGAAAGGAGAGGGAGAGGAATGAAACCACAAGAAAAAAGTGATGCAAAAGAAAACAATTGCTCACCACCAACTGACTGATGTCCAGCCAGTCCCCAAGTGGCTTTCACTCACACCCCTCACTTCAGTTTTATTGCTGGACATGACATCATATGTTATGGAATATTCCTTTGGTCAGCTGGGGTCAGCTGTTCCAACTCTTTCCCCTCCCAGCCTCTTGCATAGCCCCAGCCCACTCGCTGATGGGGTGGTGTGAGAAGCAGAGGAGGTCTTGACACTCTGTAAACATGGCTCAGCAATAGATAAAACATTCCCGTTATCAACACTCCTATCACAAATCCAAAATATAGCCAAAATAAAAGTTACTATAAAAAAATTTAATCTCAGCCAAAGCCAGTACATCACGTCATGCTGGTAGTTCCTGTGGAAGTTGCAAATACCAAATTTTAGTTTCTGTGCCATCATTCCAATATTCCCATTTCCCACCAAATGGAAAGCACCACACACTTCAGAGTCTAGTTTCAGAGCTGCTTATGGATGATCATCTCCTGATGAAGTCACAGGGCTCATGTTTGAGAGTATTGAAATTTTTAGTGATCATCATCTGATAGTACTGGGAGAGGAGTGAAACCAGCCCCAGCCTGGACAAAAGGCTTTCCAGAATGGGATGAGAAACTCCCACTCTTTCTTGCCAGGTTTTTTTTGTTTTCTTTTTTTTTTTTTTGCAGAGATACCCACTGCAAAGCTTGGAAACAGCTCAGATCAAGATGGCAGCAGGCAGCAGGATTGGGGAACTGAGCACACTAAGAAAATCATGCTCCTCATGGTCATTGTCAAGCCTAAATCTCTTTTTCCTCCAGTTTTCCTCTTGCAAAACAGGTGCAATAATGTTCCTCATTTTCTTCCTGACTCTAGCAGTCATGGTGAATTTCTACAGGCCCCTCTGGAAGCAACATCATGATACCAGGAACCTCAGCACTGTCACTGTCCTTGCTTCTCCCTTCCCAACCACATTCCAGTTCTTAACCAGCAAATAAAAATGGTTCTTTTCGTTACAGAAAGTCTTGTGACTTGTAATTCTTAAAAAACATGGCCTTCACATTACAGCAAAATGTTAGATGGAGGTACTGAGCTGTACATGAAATCCTAATATATATATATATACACACATATATATATACATATATATATACACATATATATGCCCTTTAGAGACAAAAACAATGAATGATTTTTCTTGTGCAAAAAACAACATTGTAGTATCTATGGAGACATCATTTGCAAAGGTAAATAAAAAAATCTAAGTAGAAAATACTTACTATCAGTAAATATTTGTGACAACAGCCCCAACGTCTTCTAAAAAGTGTTTTAAAGTTTCCTCCCTAATTTATTTTCAGGGAGCAAATAGTTAATTTTGTGATTGCACTGTTTACTAGCTATAGATTTTAGCACTTCCTCATGAACTTCTACGATTCATTTTCTGGTTTCTACTACTACTACGAAGAAAAGCAAAACAATCAGAAATTAGGGAATCCCTTTGTGGAATCTGCCTACAATTACTGGAGCATAGTTTTCTGAGAAAGTTTCCCTGCAAATAGCTCAGGTGATCTGCACTAGGAAAAATTCGGTTTTGTTGTTTATTAGTCACACATCAAAATTTCAAATATATTTATAAAAGTGTAATGTTATAGGATCTCCTCTCTGAATTAAGCAAGAATATAAGCAGGGATACACTGGAAAATACAAGAAAATGCATCTTGTAAAAGATACACTTGTTACATACATACCACTTCAGATATCAATACTGTTACTGACCAGTAGAGTTTTCTTTCAGTCAAAGAGACAGAAATCATACAGTATGAGCAGTCCCAGAAGGAATACCTCTAGTGGTTTCGCTTGCCTCTGGCATGAGTTTCTGGATTAGTGTCGTATACGTGTCAGCACGAAACAACATAGGCTACTTGTTCATACATTACTCCTCCTTATATCACTCGGCGTGCCAGCTGACATTGACTATACAGATACATCAATATATCCAACCCAGTGAGTGCATTCCTCTGTCAGGTACAAGACATAACCACCCAGTACAAATGAAGGGAAACTGAGGTAATAGTGTTTATAACTGAGAAAGTGACACAAAATAGATACGGACTTAACAGTACTGTTTACATATTACATACTACTAATTAGAAATGGCAGTTCTGTAAAGACATATTTTTACTAATAAGCAAACAGAGTTGCAGCTTGGTTTTTAAGATCTAGTTAGCTGATAAGACTCAGACACACCCAGTCTAAAGTCTGTAGTGGTTTCCATTAGTTTTCAGTCAATAATAGCATGCTTGGCATGTTTTAGCAATTGGAATTCTGACTCTAAGATTTCAATTCTTGGACCAAATCTCCCTTTGAAATAAATGCTAGCAATGTTTCATTTACAACATCTAAAAAACAGCTACCTCAGGACCTTGAGCAAGCAAAGAATAGTCAAACATGACTTCTTCCAAATTCCTGCATTTTGGGATAAACAGTATGTCCAAGAGGCCCACAGCTGGTTTCTAACCAATGGAGTAGCTGTAAAACTGAGACACTCTCTGCATGACTTTCTCTGATAGAGTAGAAGAGTCAGCAGCAATCCCTTGACACGTTCTCCTTGGTGACACAGCAGCTTAATAAGTTTCTGTCCTTTGCCCCCTTCTTCTCTCCAGCCATTCGTTCCTGTCCCTGGGCTGCAGCTTCACTGCCATCTCATTGGGCTGATATTACTGTAGATCTAAGCCAGGTTAAAAATACCTGTCCCCAAAACACTTTCCTTTTTTATTATTTACCTTGAACCACTTCATTGGTCCTGCACATAGCTGTGTCACCACAACCAGGGCACAACAAACTTCATCAAGGAAAAAGATTATCCTTAAGTGAGTTTTCACATTATAGAAATGATATGCTGAAACTAGACCCCCATAACGAAATTAAAGTTCACTGTCAGTCCCATAAACTAAGAGAAATATTTATGCCCCTCCATCAGCAGAACAGTGAAAAACTGCACTGATTGACAGTGTGAGACCTAGAACAGAATGTACTAGCAACTCCCTATTGCAATAGGTATAGCTAATTAAAAAGAAAAAACAAACAAATGAATAAACAACAACAAAAAAAAACTTCACTGAGGTATCATGCAGCAAAGACTTGAGGATTTAGAACCAGAAAGGAGACATACTACCATGTGCAGCAGTCCAGCCTCTCTCCAGAGAGGATGTCCACACATAATGTCTCTTCTCACCCGTTCACTGCCTTGGAGAACAGTTTGTTTCTCATCCACTGGGGTACAACTTGCTGCCCTACAGCAAGTTTGTTCAGTTTTGGACTGGGACAGTCTGAAAGTTAAAAAGCGATGAATTTTCCTTTCCACACAGGGTAATCAAAGGTTTTTTGAGGTTTTAGTGATGTACTTACATTTCGCTAGCTCATCTTGGAAGAGCCAGTTTCACTTGAGAAGTAGGTACACTGAACCAGAAGAAACTGTTTTCTGACCATCGCTTGCTTTGTTAGGAGAATGAGTGACATTTGGATTTCTTGGTTTTTGCTAATTTGGGTCACACCCTATCGAAAAATAGTTTTTAATATTGCATTTTTCACTACTTCAGAAAAGGATTCAAAGCATGTAATTTACTCATTTAAGACACTACAGTCTACAGGTTCATTGATTGCCTAGCTAGGGTTTGGTTTGGACAATTACGAGAATTTAAAAACATATTACATATTAAGTGGCAGACATTAAATGAGAAGATCTGTAATTTATATGTCTCAATCCTGAAAAATACACTTTATTTTCACATTAATTACTTTATTGAACATGATAGAAGAATACATAAACTCACTTCCAAATGAGAACATTTGTAGTAAGAGAATGTGTGAAAATTTCTACAGAACTAAAAGACATGATTGCACTTCATTTTTTCTGATCCCTCATCCTTCCTTCCTCCCTCCCTCACTCCCTTCCTCAAATCTCAAATTAAGGAGGTAAAGAGCTCATTCTAGTATCTCTTCAGTGATTTCAGGTTGGTATAATTTCCCTGACTTGAGAGAACTGTTTCTCATTTGCTGAAGATGAAATCAGCTTCAGATATTTATTTGCTGTAGGTGAAAGCAGTTTCAGATACTTACTTGTTGATCAGTCACACTCTAAAAACTAAAAGCACTGAAATGTACATAAGATAGCTCAAATACTAAGCTCTTTTCCACCAGAAATTTCAGCATGATTTTTTTCTACCCTAAATAGCAGAGGGCTTGCTCATGCAAATGTTAACAGCAGACTTAAGACAAAGTTAAATAGGGTGCTGCTATAGCATGAGATCATATACACTTTCTTGTCACCCTAATTCATTCCTGTTCATTTACTGACTGGGGATTAGCTATTTAACAGAATCAAAAAAATTATAATTGACAGATGAAAAATTCTTACCAGTGGCCATTTGCTACTGCTTTTGCTTCAAGTGAAACCTGTGCTGGCCTGGTTTAATACATACCACAATGGGGGTCACAGATTGCTTAGAGGAGCAGTATTAACATCCAGCTATTAGTAAGTAGCAACTTTTTAGATCAGACTGATTTTGTCAATGCAGACGGTCCTAGCACAGACTATATGGTGCTGTGCAGAAGTCAAATGACGCATGGAGCCCACTGGAATCAATGAGAAGACTACTGTTAGGTCTGAAAAACTTTAGAGTATGCTGTCAATACTACACAAGTCCCAGTCAAAAAGTAGGGACAACTAGAAACCTCAGGAAATCCATAGAAGCTGGTAGAAACTGCAGAAGTGACCCTTGTGAAGTACCAATACTAACACAGAGGATAGGCTGGACAATGATTGACAAGCATTACTTATATAGCATGTTTATTTTAGGTGACACTTTCTTCTGGGATTTTCTCATGATAGCTGAAAATATTAAAATAAACATCTCTGGTTTACTTCCTTCCTTTTAAAGTCAATTCACCTCCTAAACTGTTAACACCAAAACTAAATGACAATTTGTATAAGGTTATGTTAAACTATTGTAGGTTTAATCTCTCCCTCAAACTTCAGAAGATTGTTGAAAGGGTTAACACAGCCATGATCTGCATTTGAGTGGATGATTATGCACAGTGCCACCACACCTCATCAAATCAGAACTTGGAAGAAACCTTGAGCAGATCTTGCATTTCATTCCATTTGACCAAAACCCATGGTTTTCCTCTGTACTTGAGACCTCACAGAGAGGTGGCAGTACTAAAATGCAAAATATAGTGCTTAAAATGCCCCTTTCAGGCCCCGGCTCACTGATGTGCTCTTCCTAGTCAAGACTTAGCATATTGCAAGTGGAAATTGTATTACAAGAGGCTCTTTGTCTCAGAATGGGTGGATTAATTCTTTTTCATTTTTGACTCATGAATCACAAAGGAATGACATTTGATTTTGAAGTTATTGATATGCTCATAGGTTAAGTTTGAGCCTTTGGATAGTTACTTTTAACACTTTACACTTCGGTGAAGGCAATCTTTAAGCTGAAAAAGCAAGGCGTCTCCACTGTTCTTTCTTAAGATTCCTTTTTTCCCTTTTTTTCCCCTTCCCTTCCCTCCTTCCCCCCTTTTCTAATGTCTGAATTAAGAATGTAAAATATTCTCTTTCAAGAGGTTTTGTAGATGCTTCCAGAGCAATGGAGAGCTGTATTAGGAAATATCTGTTGAATGAGTGAAGCTGATGGATCTTTCACATCCATTCTTCCAACTGGTTATTGGGTGTTTCAGTTAATCGAGACCACAGAAAACAAAACAAAGATGATTACAGGGGTTTATGCTGCAGTAAGCTGTGTGTGGGCAAGCCACTCCTCTGGCAAAATCCAGTAGGACTCTGTGAGATCCCAAAAGTCTTCTGCAATAGCATGACTGCAGAACTATGGGCTGAATTTAACATGGAGCCCATCCTCTAACTACCTGGCCATACACAATTCCTTCAACCACACAACTGCATCAGATGAACAGCTTATGAATATCAGTTTATGTGAATAATAAGGTGTCGTGCTTTAACCCCAGCCAGCAACCAAGCCCCAAGCAGCTGCTCACTCACTTCCCCACCAGTAGGATCAGGGAGAGAACTGGAAGGGTAAAAGCCAGAAAACTAATGGGTTGAGATAAAGACAGTTTAATAGGCAAAGCAAAAGCTGCACATACAAGCAAAGAAAAAAGGAGTTCACTGCTTCCCATGGGCAGAAAGGTGTTCAGCCAACTCCAGGAGAGCAAGGCCCATCACACATAATGGTTACTTGGGAAGACAAATACCATCACTCCAAACATCCCCTCCAGCCTCCTTCTTCCCCCCAACTTTACATACTGAGCATGATATCCTATGGCATGGAATATCTCTTTGGTCTGCTGGGATCAGCTGTCCTGGCTGTGTCTCCTCCCAACTTCCCATGCATCCTTAGTCTCCTTGCCAACATGGCAGTATAAAAAGCAAAAAAGGCCTTGGCTCTATGCAAACACCTCTCAGCAATAACAAAATAATCTCTATATTATTATCACTGTGTTCAGCACAAATCCAAACCATAGCCCTATACTAGCCACTGTGAAGAAAATTAACTCTACCACAGCCAAAACCAGCACATAAGGAAAATCTAGGCATTAAAGTTTGCTTTTAAGTTTGAGAGCTTATTTATTTCCCTTATACTGAATCATGACAACTTCTCTGAGACAGCAATAAATATCATACTAGTACTGGCCCTCAGTAGCACACTATAAACTTCCTAGAACTTTATCCTGCCCTAAATGCCAACAAACCAGACCTATCTATGGTATTTGGCTAGAGATGCTGAAGTCCATATTATTGCATGGAAGGAAAGTAAGTCAAGTCTTTAAGGTCATGGTTTTATGATGCTAACAATGACGCTTCACTGTATTGACTCCTTTTTTCCATCAGACATTTACAATAACAGCGGTACAGAAAAACAACAGGACAGCTCAGAAACGAGAGTCTTCTTGGTCATCCCATCAGCAAAAACAGCAGGTATTTGATTTGTCCTCTTACGAGAGTTATAACCACTTTGTAGTCTTTAATAATGAGTTCAAAGATGAGTTCACCTTAACAAAAAGATGGACCCAGATTCACCACCCCATGTATCCCACAACAAAGCATATGCCAATATTCAGTGTGTTAAAAGCCCTAATATTTTGGTTTTCCTCCTCTCCCTTCCCCAGGGAGAAAAATCACAGGAAGGTGGTACATTTCAGGAACTGAGATATTCTACTTGGACCAAATTCACTTCTTACCTTTGATTCAGGTTCACTGCGTAATCTTGGACATGTCCCCAAGTTTAATTGCTAAGATTGGTGGACAGCATGAGTATACAAACTGGAAAAGTCTGGGTCAAGCTATCCAGACTGGGGGACTTGTTTCAAACCCTTAGAGTCTGCCATGCCTGAATCAGAGACTAGATTTTGAAATAGCCACTGGGAATGCATCCTTGCACTAAAGCCATTCCCTGGAGGATAACCTGCTTTGACAGTGCAGGGAAAAGGTGCAGGAAAGAAAAGGAAAGCTCTGCCCCAGCATAATTGGCTTGGCACAGGATCTGAGTTGTCCCTCACAGTGCCATCCTTGCACCTGAGCCCAACTGCTGGAGTCATTGGTTTCCTGTGCTGAGGGAAAGGCATTTTTAGAAATTAAATTTGAGGTGAGAAGGGAAGTAACCTAAAGAGTTTCAGTAATATAAAACCTTTTCTTTAGTTACAATGAAGAGAGAGCCTCTCTGGCATCCTTCAAAAAAATCTCAACCTATAAGCTCCCATCTGGGTGCAAGCTGACCAGGAACATGTAGTCCCTGTTCTCCTGAAACATGCAAGGTAATTACATGAGTCTCAATGTGAAGTCTATACTTCATACCCTATTCATTCACTAAGAAACAGCTTCCTTTGGCACACAGGCAACAGGGACAAGCTGGTTTCATACCAGGGTGTCAAGGAATTTGCTTCAGGTTGGACCATGAATGTTCAGTCTTGACGCCGACAAGATGCCTTGAGAGCAGCTTCCTTCACACCATCTGCAAATCATGCTACTGCATATACTGAATACACTGAATACTTTCCAGCACTGAGCCCAGGGGCACGGTTTGTATCTCAGCATGCCCAAGTGAGGAAAATGTACTGCAGTGTCCTAGACCAACATCACTACAGGTGCAGAAAGTTACTAAACACAAGCAGCTGCTTTATATAACACAAGGATATTTGAAAGGGGCAGTGAAGGAAATTGAGAAATCATGTGTGGGTGTGAAACATGTTGCACGATCATGGATATAAAAAGGGAGGCCATATGAAACCCAATCAGATACGGCTTTGTATCAGCAGTAAATTTTCATGTTCTTACATGAAGCAGTTGTAGGTGACAGGAGGAAAACAAGTGGATGTTGAAAGGGATCTTGTGCCAGGTCTTCAGCCTCCATAGGCTGTTACCCACATTTTTCAGTAGAGCTACTTCATTCCATACTCATAGAGGATAAGTCTCTGATTTGTGGAGAAAACTTTTTGACTTTTTTTTTTAAATGCATTTTCTCCCAGCAATTGTACAATTCAAGAGAGTGTACTTCAAACCCCAAACATCACAGGCTGCTAGTAATGATTATCTCATAACACCATGTTGAGTTAAACCCCTGTTTGCATTTCAAAAAATTATAGAATGTTTTGGGTTGGAAGGGACCTTAAAGATTATCTAGTTCCATCCCCACTACCATGGGCAGGGACACCTTCCGTTAGATCAGGTTGCTCAAAGCACTGTCCAATCTGGCCCTGAACACTCTCACTGACAGAGCATCCACAACTGCTCTGGGAAACCTGTTCCAGTGCCTCACCTCAATCTCAGTAAAGAATTTATTTCTGATATCTAATCTAAATCCACCTTCTTTCAGTTTAAAGCCATTTCCTCTTGTCCTATCACCACAACCCTTTGTAAAAAGTGCCCTCCAGCTCTCCTGTGGGCCTCTTCAGGAACTGGAAGGCTGCTCTAAGGTCTCCCCAGAGCCCTCTCTTCTCCAGGCTGAACTCCAATGCTCTCAGCCTGTCTTCATAGGAGAGGTGCTCCAGCCCTCTGATCGTCTTCATGGCCCTTATCTGGACTCACTCCAACAGGTCCCTTCTTATACTGGGGGGCCCAGAACTGGACACAGTAACCAGGCTGGTGTCATGAGAGCTGAGTAGAGGGGCAGAATCCCCTCCCTTGACCAGCTGGTCACGCTTCTTCTGATGTAGCCCAGGATGCTCTTGGTCTTCCAGGCTGTGAAAATACATTGTTCAGTCATGTTTGAGCTTATTGCCAACAACATCTCTAAGTCCTTCTCCTCAGGGCTGCTCTCGATGCATTTTCCACCCAGCCCATATTTGTGCTTGGGATTGTCCTGATGCAGCTGCAGGACCTGGTACTCAGCCTTGTCGAACTTCACGAGGTTTGCACAGGGCCATCTCTCAAGATTTTCAAGTCAAGGTCACTCTGGACGGCATCCCTTCCCTCCAGCATGTCAACCACACTACAGGGTTTGGTGCCATTGGCAAACTTGCTGAGAGTGCCCTCAATCCCATTATCCATGGGGCTGATAAAAATATTTAACCCTTGAGGAATGCCACTTGTCACTTGTAGAATAAATACTTTGCTCCTACTTGTTCCTGTTGCTATGTATTTGTATTTCAACTAAGAGACTAACAACACAGAGTGTGTTTACAGAGTTATATTTAAATCTTTTTATATACAAAAGTTAACTAAAGCCAAAGTGAAAATGAAGGATAAAGATCTTTCTCTTTCCTTTGTATTGTTGCCATTAATACTGTAAGTTGTTTCACAAATACTAGCCAAAAAATGGACTCATTTGGGAACTAGTCAAACCTGTGCTCCTGGTTTTCCAGTAAAAATTGTCACACGTTAGAAGACTCAAATCTTCTCAGATCCTCCTTCTACCTCTTGTCCATCATTATCCCAGATTAATGCCTGTGCCTTCTTTGTTCTGCAATGGCCATTGTTGGTAGTTTTGAAAAAAAAAGTATTTTACTGTACCACATGTTGAGAAATGCATGCCAGCAACCATCCTTCTCATTTAAATTACCACAGAGCAGTCACATCATGCTGTTTTCTCTGGATCATTTGTGCAATGTCAGGTAAGGCAGGATGTAAATCAGCCATGACTCGGTTCAGAAGTAGGACTCCGAAATCTTCTGGTTTCAATTTACTTTGGGAATTCGTGGGACTGACAGGATAAAGGAACGTGAATAAAGAGAAATTTAATACCTGCTCTAAATCTTGGTGTTATACAATGCCTCTATGTACCCCTTCCTCAGAAGGCATTGATCCCCTAGTCCTCTAAGGGGTAAAGGAGAATAGGGAGACTGATTTTCCCTCCATTTCTATTCCCCTATTTTCACGGCTCCACAGAAGAAATCTCCCTTTCCTCCATCTCCAGGCTGTTTAGCATTAGAAAGCAATCGGTCTGTGAGCAACACCTAGAACAACTCTTCCCAGATGGGAGATCACATCTCCTCTTTCTCTTCTAGCAAGGGTAGCTTAGAAACCACCTTGTCATGAACCATGCCTCAGGTTCCGCTTTGCTTTGAGATAAAAGGTCATTATATTTTGCCTAAGGAAACTCTGCATGTCCTGTGCTCTGAAAGATGGCTTGGGGGCCTTATACTTTAAAAAAAAAAAAGACAACCCTACTTAGAGTTCCTAATCTCAGAGATACACACAAGCATATGATAAAGTCTTGACCAAGGCCATGGACAGATACATCTCTTATATATTTGTAAGTTTAATATAAAACTATAAGATATACCTGTCCACATATCTTTAGCTTAGAAAGTAATTTTTTCATATTAGTTGGATGATATCACAGCCTCTCTTACACAGTGTGGTGAACATCAATGAATTTCATAGCACTAAGTTTCATAAAATTGTACTTATTCTAGCATGACTTGCATATGGATGACAGATACATCCACATTTTAATCCTCTGCTATTCCTGGAAACAAAGAGCATATTCCTTTATTAATTACACTAATCCAAACTAATCTTTTATGGAATACTTGGCATTAACAGAAAATATCTATATCTAAAATAAGCAAGATGATCCATTTCTATTCCCTATATTGTTTTAGCTTACTGGGTCCCTTGCACTAGTTTTTCTTAGATTGACATGACTCACAAATGGCTTTTCAAATACAGTTTTCCCATATGCACCTACGTGCACGAGTGGACCCCCTAGATGATGAAACAACTTCAAAGAGGGGACAGAATGATCAGAGAGGAGAGAAATATTTGAAGAGCTGGGAGCAGATAACCTTTTAGGACTGTTCCCACAATTTTGGCAGGTAAATGTGTCTGATATGAGCACTCCAGTCATGCACAGATAGATGACACATTTGTGTGTGGGCAGAGGATGAAATTGGGTGTGGACTGCGTGCCTCTGCAATGGATACAGTGATAGGTCTAACTCAGCACCAGAGACACTGAGTCATCTGTTCAGAGCTTAGAGTTCTTCATCATTTTCCCTTTATCACATGGAAAAATCCTGGCTGGATTGCCTGCAAATTTATCCTTGCTGGCTGGAGCCCAATCTGAGAGAAAGACCAACAGACAGTGGGGTTTAGACACACTTGGAAAACTCTCCAAAGTCCACTGATTCATGTAAAAAGAGATTGCATACCCTCACGATAACACCAAGCACTCGGAACAGTTATTTTGTCTCTTTCATCCTCTTACAGAATGAGCATAGCTGAAAATAAACAGTCTTGTAAGTGTCTTTGAAGAATTGAACTCAGAGGCAATTGGAAAAACCCAAGCGTATAACCTGTCATATGGAAGTGTGTAGAAAGGAAGTGGTATCTAATTTGGGGCAATAATCACTATGATCACCTTAGATGCTGACAGTGAGTAAACATTTCTATATTCTGAAATCACGCCCAGCATCACTATCACATTATCTTTGGCTTACCTTTTCAACACAAACTGGTAAATTAACTATATGCCAACAAACCCAGTGGCATGATGGTAGACAAGAACTCCCTTATCCTCAAAGCAAAAACACAACTGTAGCCAGTCATAACAGCCTGAGCCAAAGAAAACCTCAGGAAATCTTATGAAGAAGTGAAAATATTGCAGAATAATACCACAAACAGGATAGCTGCTGTTGCTTAACTTCTTGTACTGTCTCGTAAGACTACGATATAAACCTGGTGCATATAAATGTTTCTGCTGTAGGAAGCAAGAAAAAATATGTTGTTACTATATAATTTCCAGATGAAGGTCTTGACCACACATGCTGTCAAGTGAGAAGCGTTATAGGAGGGGTATTATATATAGCAGAGGAATTATATTACCCACACCACTTAGAAGAGCAGGGGAAAAAAGGTGGTGCTTACTAGAATAGGTATTATTTTCAATTCTCCTACCAGCAGATAAAGCATATATGTGTTATGGCAAGAGCAGATTGTAGGGGATGAGCAAACAGAGGAGTGTCTAATTAGCTCCTCTAGTCAAGGAGCAACTGATCGAATATGCCAAGCTCAAGGTTCTAGGCTGGATGTCAAGCCTATCTTTATGTCCAGTCCTTCTCCTCCTGCTGTCACTCAGAAGCGGCTTCATCATCACTAAAACCTTTTGGATCAGATCCCCTAGATAATGCTGGTATCCAACTCCTCTGTTAACATCTGGCTTTGTAATAATCTTAATTGGTAATCAGGTTCTTGGAAAATGCTTTGTCTGTTGAAGAAAGTAAAATTTCTATTAGAGCTTAGAGAGAATAGCAGATTATCTACTTCCTGCCTAACGTAGAATTTCTTTTTCTTTTCTCCGAAACAGCTGGAGACCACCACCATGGGAGACAGGGAACTGAACTGGATGAATTCTGAATCTAACATAATCACAATTTTTATTCTCCCTAAAAGGCATGATCGAACGTTTAATGATGAGAGTGTACCATAACTGAGATATAAGCTGATCCCAGAAAGTGAGTCAAACCTGAAAGTTCACCAGCACAGATTTTCATATTGATACCAAAGATCAATTTGGTCAGAAGGCTCCTAAAACAGAAGTCAAGCTGAATGACTAAAATCTGGGTAGACAGGATTCTGCAGCAGTCATCAGATAAAATCAGTTAAAAATGTAGTTTGTTACAGAAGTCAGCCAGCCAGCTACATGTCACAGCAGTGGTACCCCCAAAAATGCAAACTCCAGTTGCATGTAAATAGACAGTTCAGTTCTTCACATACACCCTAGCTGCCTCTTATTAGTATGAAGCCTATGTGTATTATCATGGTTTGTAGAGGTCTGACAAGAGAAACCCAAGCAATGTTATCTCAAGGATTCCTTGTGCCCCCCAGGCGCTCTCTGTGCCCTCCACTGCCTTTGCACAGCAGCTGGACCATAAGCTGACTGCAAAGGGAGCTGCCTTTTGTTCTGTTTGCAGAAAACGTGTGAGTGACGACAACAATAGGAATAATAAATACAGATGGTATTACGCACACATGCAAACATCCCTGCAGAAAATTCAGCCATAGGGTGAATACCAAAATTTTACTTGTCACTTAGCTATTTATAAAATCAAAGAGACTTAAAAATAGCAAAAATTACTTATCCTTGCCAAAACCATCTCCCAGAGTGGACAGCCCCAGGGGCTGAGATCTGAGCTCTGATCCAAACAGCAGTGGTACCTCCCCAGCGGGGAATTCCCAAAACAGGAAAGATACCCCAGAGCTGACACAAAGCCAATAGATTTGGCTCCCACGCCAGACTTCCTTCAGCTGTCAAGTCAAGCGTATCATGGTTAAAAAATCTGCTGTGCTGTGGCTATTTCCTGCTGGAGCTCTGGTGGGTTGGGCAGAGACAAGAGGAGCTCAAGGGCTCTTTTGATCATCCCTGGCCCAAGATCAGAAACATGCACCCAGCCCCATCCTCTCCAGTGGCATCCAGCACTGCACAGCAGTGCAGACAAGGTCTTTTATCAGTCCCTATAAGCTTTCTACCACCCTTTCTGCAGTAATGCTTATATGGCATTACTCAGCAGTTCATCTGTTGCTCTGCTGGATGAACCACTCTCCTTGCCACCACTCCTCTCAGAGCCATACCTGTGAAGTTATCTTTTGCTTCTAAGGTACAAGAAACATCCTTTTGTGGTCAGCACCCTGCTGGGGATTATAAGCATGCAAACTGAAGCTTAAAACTAGTCCACACATTACTGAGTATATTACCCCATCTGCAAGTGATGGGGTAAGCCCTCAAGAGGTATGATTTTATCTGATATAAGAGTGGGCAGAGAGTGGTCTGCAAGCTGTCCTGGACCAATATAGACCCAGGCTTTACAAGTCCCATGTGATTAAACAATGACTCATGGCTGATCTCTGCCTTGCCTGTCAACACTCACCACTGCTTTACATCCTTAGCATTGCTAGAGCACAACAGAAGATCACAAAAAGGTAATAGAAGATCACAAAAAGGAAACAGAAGTGAACAACATTAGTTTATAACACATCATAGCTCACTCAGCCTCTGTACAGTATAGAAAATCTTGAGGTAGCAAGTATTTTACGGTTTCTTAAAATAAAATATAAACAGAACTCAAGTATCTTTTTACGCCACCTGTAAAAGAAAAATTAATTGGAGGAGCATAAGCAAAACATTAGCAGGCTATTTTAAAAACCTTCATTGGGTTCTTTTGCTCCCAAGTCTATTCAAAAGAGTTCATGTAAACATATGCATATGTAGCAATACTTAGATGCATATATCTACATATGTGTATAAATACGCAGTAGAGCATTCCTCTGCTGTGGCATCCTTTTAATATGGCATCATTTTAAAATCCTTCATGAGTTGAGAGACAGACCCAGCCTTACCTTCTTAATTCCCAGCTTCTCTTCACCTTTTGAAACTGAATCCTCCTTACTGTCTCTATGGTGACAGTGACGTCCACATCCCCCTGATGAGATGGCTGCTGGCACGCACATCAGGTGCCAGAGCAAATCAGTCAGCACTGGAAACCTCTCCAGCTCCTCCATGGGACATAATGCTCTTCTCCAGAACTCAGTCTGACAAACAATCTGGTAAAGAAAACAGTGTTAAGCCACTATCTCACACCTAAAAGAGTGGGAAAATGGGTCTAAATATGAGCTCTAAAACCTTTTTTCATTTTTCTCTTCAATCATAATTACTGCTACTTGGGAAATAAATGTGATAGCACAGCTATTAAAGAGTGTATCTGGATAACCTACACAGAATGAACTAATTAAAGGTAATTTCTCCCAGAGGGTTTGAGAATGAGAAGATATTTGTGTCATGAAGTAGAAGTAGCTGATAAGCAGTATGATGAAAATCTCCTGCAATGTCCATCCACCTGGCACATGGAACCAGCAGTGACAGAAGAATGCTTCTTGGCTCATGGTTAGTGGAGAGAGGAGCAAGAGAAGAGATTTTTATCAAGTGCTAAGTGACGAGCAGCAGGTAGGACCTGCAAAGGTGTGCCTTTCAGGCAGCCACAGAAGGTGGCTCCAATGACTTTCTCTTCTTAGGAAAGAAACAGTGAGTCACTGGGGTTACAAAATACCAACTATTATACACAGTCCTTGTTATATTTTATGATTTATATACCTAGCTGTTGAAACACACCCCCACTGTAACATGCTTTCTTGTAGCAACTTATAGGCACAGTGAAGGATGTTCAATTCCCACTAGCTCTTTCCCTCTGGGTACCCAAACTGGGGAAGATGTGTGCCAGGGAAGCAGCTTTGACTTTCTGCCACAGTCCATTGCCAGCACCAGCTAATACTGCACACACTGTGTATATGCTCTAGATTGCCTTTATATTCCATTGATCTTTGTAAATTTGTAGCTGAAGGTGTCTGTCACAGCTCTGTGTCACTGCAAACCTCACTCCCCAATCCAAAGGAGGAGTTAAAGGTGTTTGTGGCAGCAGGTCCTGCCCGAAGGATTTAACTGTGCAAGATATTCTGTTGCAATCAGCTCATTTACAATTCTTCTGTGCTGCAATCCACTCACAATTAACTCTGATAAAGTCATTCACTCAAACTTTAAGGGTCCTATTCGATCCAGATAAATATTTGGAAAATGAAATAAAGACAACGATTAGTCCTGTATTTCCTTAAGTTTCCGTGTCCTTCTTCACTGGTCAGAAAAAAAAAGATACAGTCCATCATCTTAAAGATGAAGATTTTAATGGCCCAGCACACATTAGGTAAAATCTAAAAAAACAACAATAGGGAAAAAAGCAATAATAGCAATAATATATTACTAAAACTTGCACTGCTGTAATGCACATTAAAAATCTAGTCCCAGATCGAGTTACTGATGAGTTACCTACTCTGTTGAGATTTTTTTCTCTGTGTTTTCTTGGTCTTTTTTTATCTATCACCTCTTTTCTAATACTTGTTCTGTAAATGCTTAGGATTAGGAAATGCTTCCTGCTCTGTGTACTGCCCTTCTCATTCTGGGTTGCTGGACCCTGCCTGAGACTTTAGATGTTACAATAATATAAAAGCAAAGCAGTTTGAGACGAAATGCAAGTCCAAAATGAGATAGTATTACAGGACTTAGTCACATATTTAAACCCTGAAAAGTGAGAATTGCATTCCAATGCCTCAGTCTGCATAGTTGGTAAGCACTGAGATCATCTTTTCATCCAAAGCTATAGAGTTTCCTATGTATTTTCCTCCTTGGGGAAGCACCAGTCATAGTGCGCTGCAGAAGCCAATAGATTTACCTTTAAACAATCACAACAGAAGCACAGAAAGAGCTATCTCTCCTAGTTCACACAGGATTAATTTCGATTTCACACAGATAACAAGATATAAAAAGCATCTCAGTCAAATCACAGGATGCCTAAGTCATTGGACTAAGAAGGATTGTATATCCTGATGTCAACGGAGTTGCAAAAGTGCTTGTAAGTCGCTTTCCATCAGGGACCTACAGTGAGCCCCAGCAATGCAAGAGAGTGAAGCAGAGGTGATTTTGGCAAGACCATCAGCCAAGGAGTACTGGGAAGACCCAGAAAATTAAGGTATAATTTAAAACATTCCTTCTTCAGTCTCGAGAGATATCTAACAGCAGAAGGTGACCACAGGATGCAGCAGCATCAACGTGACAGCACACAGAGCAACTCCTCAGCAACTCTGACTGAAGGTCAGAGTATCACAGAGTGCTACAGATGAGAGATCACTCTCCAAGGTCTAATCTGTAGTTCACACTAAACTTTTGCAGGAAAAGTAGCACCAGAAGCAGACCAGGCCTTAAAGTAGCAAACATGAAAGGTAAACAGAAGTTTTAAACAGAGCACAACAACTGATACCTGTGCATGTAAACCATAAATAGAAAAGGAAATTTCAAGGGGTTTTATATTTAGGCTCATTGAAGCAACAAAGTGATCTTTCAAATGGGCTTTTTTCTTCCCACTCCACACTGTATAGAATTCCATCAGCTCCCTAAAGACAGCATATACTCCCTTCTCAATCTGCATCCATGTATTATATTTCACAGGTATTTAACATTATGCTATCTAGACTTCATATATCCAAGGAATATAGATCACATAACACCAATAATGCACATGGTTAAGTATGACATATTTCATACTGCAACCATTTACACCTTCAAAAGTAATATTTTTATTCTGTGGTCACATCTGTGACTGTGTGACTTCCAGGATTTTCTTGTCTAGGAAAAATAAAGCCACCGACCTCCCTTTCCCTCCACCCCCTCTTCCAAAAAAAAGAAAAACAAAAAAGGGGGGTGTAGACGAAGGACGTAGGAATCCCTGTTGCTCTTGGTGCTACTGAGCCAAGCCAGGATGAGTTTTTTACAGCACAAATTCTCCAGACTTTTGTTGTTTTCATACTTTTAAGCTTCTAATGGCAACTGCTTAATGCATTTCTAATTAGAAATGCACAATAATAATTAAAATAGTTTTTTTTATAAAAAAAGGCTATAATTATGTCTTTTGCTTTGTTTGACAAAACTATGATTTCTACCAAAGCACATGACCAGCCCTCGGGTGGTCTATTCACAGCAAACAATGTATTGTCCTGGGCACACAAGACAGAAAGATGTTGTTTAATTGAGCTTCAGACTTCATTTACTTAACTTTTATGGAAATTACCCATAATAACTTCTAGAGGGCACACCATTATTTCTTCTTTCCTCAACTCAATATGATTGAAAGTTGACATTATCGGCTTCTTCTTTCTTATGCACTCAGTTACATTCATCACTGAAACACTACAGTCCTCTTTTTAAAAGGGTTAAAAAACCAGAGGGAAGAAGTTGTTTCCTCATTACATCAGACATACAGACATACACAAAATCCATTGCCAAGTTCCCAAGAGATTTCTTTCCTGAAGTCCACTTTTAATTCTTAAGTCAGTAAAAGCTTGCTTGCTCTGTTCCTTGAACCCTGAAGCCAGATGTATAATCAAAAGATGGCCAACTCCTTTCCTATAACAGGTAAAAATTCCATCTCTATAATCAGAGAGCAGTACTTCATCATTTCTTGACAACTTTGATAGCAGGCATAATATTATGAAGCTAATGAATTATTTTCACCATTCTCAGGGTCAGAAATCTTTTTAAGTACCCATCAAAAGCTGCTTAGACCACTCTGGCACAAAGTCACTTCAAAGCGGTTAACACTGAAAACATCATTTCCAGAAGAGGAGTGTCTGAATACTCGTGTTGTTGAGCTTATCTGTTTGAAAAAGTCCTGGAGGTTTTTATGCTGGGTTGCACGACTGCACAGAAAACTGGTCAAGATACACAAACAGGAGTCTCTCAGCTTTTTAGTGAATAGTCCATTTTCATGGAACTTAAGAGCCAAGTGAGATGGGGTGAGTGGTGATGAGTTGGCATGCCAAAGGGAGCAGCTCACCAAGAAGGCCATCAAAATCTGTTTGCTCCATTTCTCTGGAGACTCTATCAGTTCCTGGAATCACTCTAAAACTGTGCTCACATCCTCCACCTGCCCACCATCTTTATTCTTGCAAACTTATTGTGCAATCATTGTGTTCTGTACCTGGACAGGTAGATTGCACATCATGTCTCCCTTGAGCAGAAGACGAGTTGGGTGCATCCATCTCATCCAACAGCCGTGTCCCCCTCAGTTTGAGTCTGCAGAGCCAGGACACCCAAGACAGCCTGTGTTCATCCCACCTCCAGCAACACAAGTCCACTTTGATGTGCTCTCTCCAGCAATGCCTGTGTCTTTCTGTCAATAAAGTACATTTGCTCACTTTAGCCAGGAGTTGGCATGAAAACCGGCATGTAACCAAGATGGATATTCAGAGACTTAGCGGCTCAAGCCTATGCTCCAGTTCTGAGCCAATATGATGACATGGATCGTCCACAGCTTCCAGCGTCATGATCACTGTCGTTGTTCACTAGTGGTTTGATATCTGTCAAGTGTGTCTGTATTTCATAGAACAAACTCAGAACAAGCACATGTAACCACATAATTATGCCTGCCCATAAGGATTCAGATGTAACACATTTTCCCATTCCACTATTATTGAAGAAACATTTCATTTTCAGTTGTGTTTTCAGAAGGCTAACAAGGGACTCATGAATACATCAAAGCAAAGTCATATTATTCATTTACAACAAATGTTTCTGATTACATTTCCTCTGACCATTCAGAAAACACTTCAGTAAAAAGCTAGAAAAAACAAAAAAAAAACCTGAGTGTTTTTCATGACTACCTCTCATAACCCTAGGTCCTGATCTATTTGCACAACACAATTTGCAGAACATCCACAGGACGTGAAATGAAGCCCAGGTACCAGCTCAGCAAACCTGAGGTCTACCAGAAAACCATCTTCCAGCTGAGATGGAGCCATCTCCAGCAAATGCAATCAGCTATGAAAACAGTGGGAAGTACACTCTTGTACATGAATTGAAAATATGTTCCCTTAAGGGTCTCACACAAACTACACCTTTGGTTGATTTCTGAATGGAGTCTCCAGGTGGTTAAAGCACTGATATTGCATTATTTATGGTGATTGAAATGCATCTAGGTAGTGCTTAGCAATAGAATTTGCACAAAGACACTTGATGGAAAAAATACAGGGTGGGGGGAGAAGGTTGTTTACAAAACAAGTTACAGTAATAAAGCTGCTAGGCTGAGTCAAGAGACCTCTTAGTAAATCATTTATTCCTCGGTTTGACAATATTTACAAAGGTTTTTACATGAATTATTTACTCAAGCTTTTATAACTTGTAACGTACTGTACACAAAACAGAAAAAACACATTAGAGCTACAAACCTGGGAACACACAGTTATGCAATGACAGATGGTGGAAAGGGCTCTGACAAAGAGAAGTTTACAACTAACACAAGCAACAGCCTTTTCTATCTGTCATCAATAAAAGGCTGAGTACTAGCAGGAAAATGTGATTCAAGGAAACAACATTTTTTTCAAAAGCTACATTCTTTGTGATTGCTGGATTTGGTTACTTTAAAATGAGCCTTTTGTTCTGAGTGACTAATTCTAAGAATTACCATTTCAGTGAGTTACCACCAACCAATGAAAAGCTGTATAGCACAAAAGCCAGAGTTTACTTGAAGGAAATCCTGAATTTCTGCTGCTTACCCTGTTAGCTTTAGGTCAATTCAAGTGATATTGTGTATGTACCTAACAAGTCTGCCCAGAGACACCATATGTATTAGAGCCTATGCCAAGAACTTTTGTGCACAACACTCTGGAAGAGACATTCATTTACCAAAACATTTATAAGTGAGCTAAAAGAAGGAGGGTAGAAGAGTGTGTAAAGTTTCCAGACCCCCTATGGCAGCTGGAGAACAGACACACAATACCTGAGGTGCAGCAAAGACCCCTCAGCACAGGCTCTTGGAGCTGTATATATAGAACTGTCTCCTCCATCCCCATCTCTTACTGCCTAGCATCAGTGAACAGAAAAATGGCTGCCAACCTCAGTCACTTTTCATGCGATGAAAAGGTATATTTAGATTAGATATTAGGAAGAGACTCTTTACTGTGAGGGTGGTGAGGCACTGGAACAGGTTTCCCAAAGCAGCTGTGGATGCCCCATCCCTGGAAGTGCTCAAGTCCCTGTTGGATGGGGCTTTGAGCAACATGGTCTAGTGGAAGGTGTCCCTGCCCATGGCAGGGAGGTTGAAACTAGGTGATCTTTGAGGTTCCTTTGAAAACCAAGCATTATATGATTCTATGATTATTCGGCCTGGTCTCCTGACAAAAAATTAACAGTAAGGGACTCCTCCTCACACTAAGCGAGGCACAGCATTCACTGGCACCATCACAGTACATTCAGTCTTTCTTCCTCAACTTTCAACCTCATGCAACACACCACCACCTCCATGCTACTCCCTGATGGAAAGCAAAGGCTGTCCCCATACTTGATTTTATAGCATAGGAAGTTGTAGAGCTATAACAAAAAACTGTCCCGAGAGAAAACTTTGAAGCCTGTAGGGACAGAGCATCATCCCACATCCTCTTCCCAGCTGCCATTCAGGTGGAATCTAACATACAAGGAAGCTTTTCCTTCTTGTTGACTTGAGAACTAACAGATGTTTAAGATGAGATGCAGGCCATGAAGAAGAGCTCTGTACAGCTGGGATTAGCAAGACCACAGCATGAAGTGTAAAAGCCGGGACTCTAACAGACCCAAAGGAAGTCTTTAACCATGAAGACAATACAGACAAAGCTACAGCTATTAAGATTTAGGAACCTGGTGTATGTAACAGAATACACCAGGACATTCCAATATCAAGCAAAACCAACAGATACAGGTGGAAGAGTAAGATGATAGAAAACACCAAACTACAGTTACAACTGTAGTAGAAATGCAAATGACTCTTTGTCTAGATGAATTACAAAACCAGCCTGCATATAACACAGCCTGTGCCATACACTGTATAGCAGAGGTTGTGATTAGGCATTCTGATAACCTATTGCCAATTACTACAGAGACAACAGCCACTGGTTCGTTCTGCCCTGTCAAACCAACCTTTGATGCACAGCTAGAATAGCAAGCATGAGCACAGACATAGGTACAATAAAACTAGAAAAATTATGTAAGAAGGAAGAAAGAAGATCAAAGATATTGAGTAGTTTCTGTCTAAGAAACAATTACATAGTCTAAAATTCTTTGCCTGCAATGCAGATCTGAGGGGGCACCCGACAGATTTATAAAACAGGAAGAGGTTTGGAGAAAACAGCATTGTTCATTGATTCTTGTAATGCAAGAACTACTGGTCACCCAATTAACAGGTAGTTGGTCTGAAATAAAGAGGAGTACTTCCTGCATGTTGTGTAGTTAAGTATTCCGGTCATAAGATATCGTGGATGATACAAGTTTACATAGGCTTAAAAGCAGGCAGAATCCTTCCTGGAAGAGAAGCCCAGCAAAGCCTTTGAACACACACATATCACCACTTGCTCAGGGAGTCCCTTAATTTGGAAAAACACATCAAGGAAAAAGTTTGGAGATACTAGTCACTATTAGTAATTTTGCACAATAAGAAACCAAGGAGCAGTGCTGATTGTGGGACTAACTTTATTTTCTTGAATGTTCACTTCAGTCTTCAGTACTTTTCAAAGTGAAGATGAAATGAGTAGGAGAAGCTGCATGATCCATACAAGTCCAGATCAAAGAAGGTGAGAGAGCACACTTCTCCAAGTTGGCCACCTAAATCAGGAAAATTAACATGACTTCTAGAACCATGGCTGTGTTTGGAGAAAGACTATAAAGATATTCAAATGCATTGTAACTAGAGCAGGTAAGAAAAAGGCAAAATGCAGAAGATAACAGCCGCTAGATCCCCATTTTTGTAACAACACAGGCTTGACTGAGAGAGTCAGGTAAATGACAGAACTCTCCAGTCACTAGTCAAAGTTCCCAACCTTCACTTAACTTTCCTTCAGGTCTTAGCATGCTGTAGGTCTAATAGAAGTGGATTATTTATTTTTAATTTTTTTCCCTCCCTTTTTTGACATTCCAATTAGGTTTTCCTCCTGCTAGTTTCTGAGGATGATTCCCTGGAGGCAGACGTTCATCCTTGCCCTTATTAACTTCTTTTGAAATATTGCCACTACTGTCAGAAGCTATGCTATTGACTGAACTGCTCCAGAGTCCATTCATGATATCTGGTGGACACGGGTCCCTCAGAGAAGTTACTGTTCCTGAGTACTGCTCATCTACATGATGGAGAGAGATATTACTATATTTGTGTCTAGTCAAAGCATGCAAAGCATTCCCATCACAAGACAGTAGAAGGACCTGAAACTTTATATTGCTTTCAATGGAAGCTGCAGATGGTCACCACTGGCTTCTCCTAAGTGAGGTAAGTCAGTCAGGTAGATTCACACATCACATGCAACACCAGAGTTCTCTAAATGCTCCTTCAGGCTGAAGGTGTCAAGATAAACTTCAGATCACTGGTTTTTAGTATATGAGTGCTTCAGAAAATTGAGGATATCTGTGAAAGTAGGGTATTTTCAGGGTAAGTTTTAAAACAGTGGACGCATGAGAAACATGGTACAAGTTTAACTAATATCACATCAACTGGTGTCAAAAATCTCCTAATCTGAAACTGCATTTGCACAAAATGAAATTCTTACCCAGTGAGTGCCACAGGCTGTAAACACAGTCAGAGACCCAATAAGATATTCTTTTTTTCACTATAAGTAAACATCTCTTCATGTATTTATATCAGATAAAGCCCTTAATAGTACCATCTAACACTCCCACAAGGTTGGTTACAAGGACATCCCTCATGACTTACTATTATAAATGCAGGGGCCAAAGTCCCTATTTTGGCAGGAGTACCCAAGTACTTCTATGTTCAAATAATTACGTATTACAAGGACTGTTCCTAGGACAACATAGGATCAAATCAAATAATAACAGTTTGCAGCAGCAGGCTATTCTTAATTGATCTAGAGTGGGAGTTGGTAAACTGCATTTCTGATTGTTGACATTTTAGAGATTATGCATTTAAGGAAATCAGAATTAAGTGTTGTACCCCACAAAAAGCCCTTTTTTATTCCAAGATGGACTGCAAGCATGTGTTAATCTCAGTGCAGTCAGAAGAAAAGGAATTTGCCAAGAGATTTTAATCCTGTAAATAATGGTTTCATTAAGAACCATACACGACTCCACAGGGAACTCTAAATATTAAGATTGGTAATAAAATCATTAGTTGTTCCAAGCTATTCAGCATATCATGGAGCCCTAAAAAGTTAATTGCAGTTAGTTAAGAGACAGCTACAGATGGACCAAACATTAGCTGGTTCATTTAAAACTGGGTTGAAAACAGCACTTCACACTGTGGGAGAACAATCCTCAACAAACGTGCAGTACAGAAATGAGCCTTTTTGATCCCTAACTTCTAGTCACAGACATAAAACTTTTCATGGGATCTAAGAGTTAAGTCATTGCATAACAATTACTCATAAAACCCTTACAAGAGCACTGCAATTATTAAGAGTAAAGCAAATGGTTTGGCCTCCAGATTTCAAACCCTCCAAATTTCCTAGAAAACAGTCCATATAACTTGAAAGTTTAAAGCAATCACTCTTTTCTCCTAGTGAGTCTGAGACAAGATTTAATTCATATATGCATGTGTTGTATATACTTACATGTGTGTCTATGTTTGCACACATTTAAATGCGTCAATCAAAATTGTCTAGATCCCAGAACTTCCAGACACCTTGACTACTATCCAAAGCATTATCGTAGCACATCTTCAGATGCACACACAGGTTTCTAAATCACTCGCTAAATTTAGCCCTTAACAGCAAAACCATCCTGGTTGTGGCATCTGGCTCCAGAGGTACACATAGGTCTGCACACACCGCAGCGTTGTCATCAAGGCACAAGTAGCTGTTCGGTACCTGTTTTCAGGCTGACTCTACCCACTGCTCCAGGAGGACTAGGAGCTGCACCAACAGGCTGGGGTCACAGCAGCAGTTCCCTGACAAGCATCACATGTCGTGGGGTGGGTGGGCAGCAAGCCAGCACAGCTGCTGCCCTGTATCTTGCTGCCCCTGGGCACCTCAGGTCCTCTTGACACCTGCCACCCACTGTTACCAGTTACCCCACTGCCAGCAGGGACAGGCACCCACCAGCACAGGAGCTGGCCAGTTGCCCTAAGTTGTCACAGCCCCATGGGGCTTGGTGGATGAGAGCAAGGAGCGCTAGTGAGTTCCTGCAAACACCAGAGTAACTAGAACTAACTGGGATACAGATGTTTTCTTGTAGCAGTGCAGGTTCACACCAAATAAGCCAGAGATCTTGTGGTTGGTAGATGAGGGAGGGTAAGAAGGTCACCTGGTAGGCCTTCCTCACCTGGTTGGAGAAATTCTGCAATTAAAGAAGAAAAAAAAAACAAACACACAAACAAACAAACAAAAACCACCACACTGCTCCTATTGAGCAGCTCATGGACATTCCTGTCCACAAAACCAAGAGAAGGGATTTTTCCTATTTTTATGTAGAACAAAACCATGTTCAGACCCTGATAGCTGTAGGGGCTGTTCTGCCCCTCTAACAAGCACTTTGTTCAAGTGTAACACATCCAGCACAAGCTGCTACTGCAGTAGTCCTGCTACAATATTCTTTCAAATACCGTAAGAAACCAGTGAGGCAGCATTAGTCCCAGAGCAAAAACACACTATCAATATTTTATGCTCCTGAACTTTTCTGTAGTTTTTAATACTTTTGACAGTTTAATAAGACAAGTAAATAGCACATTTTATCTGTAGACGTTTTTCACACTTTTATGAAGAGCTTCTTTTATAGGAGCACATTGAGTGTCTCAAGGCACAGGGCTCCTTTACTTTCACATCTGTTTTCTTCAAGGCTTCTGAATTTTCCTCAGAAAAACTCATAATTTTTTAATTTGGTCTTCACAAAGCAAAATATTGGTACAACTTCTACTTAAATCAGTGAAAGAACAAATTACAGCGACAAAAAAAATGGTATTTTGGACACTAATACTTCATCTATTTAACAAAAAATGCTCATTAAAACTCCAGTCCCAAAATTATACAGAAGGTTTATGTCAACTCTGCTAGACCACATTATCTAAGAACCCTGATCCAAAAAAACAGATAACATTTTCATTTCTACTTTTGCATACATCCATGTATTAATGTATCCATTCTAACAATTAGGCTATAAAAAAATCTTCCCTGCTATTCTGCTAACAAGCCTCAGAAGTGTAGTGACAGTGCTGCTAAATTAAGTATACTTTGGGCTAATTTTATGTTTTTATCACAATACTGGAGAAGTATTAGGAAGCTATTATTTTGTCAGCTTTCTCATTTAGCAAAGCAGCTTCAATTTATTAACAGTGTGGAGTGTGAATGAATCAATATGTTTCATTGGGCAATGTGTCATTTGTTAATCGGATATTGATGAGATTATTGACGCGCAGCTAATTAATCTCAAACCCTGTGCTAGCCTTCATATGTTTCCTTAATTATGTTCTTCATCTTAGTCTTCCAACTTTGGCATGCAGACGCCAGCTTGTAGACAGTGAGTGAAGTAAGCTGTCAGAGTGTTTTTTCACACATTTACAATCCCTTGGCAGCAAAATTATTTTCCTACTTGTAAATAGGTATCAAACAAATATTTAATAATATCTGCCAGAAGACTGATATTGATTTGGCAGGGAGTCACTCCAAATAAGCTTAGCAAGAGATCTTGCATCAGAAGAACGGTACTTAAATAGATATATCTAACAAGCATTAAATAATTATGAAACTATAAACCTGTAATCATTGGGAAGTACTAAAATTGCTTCTCTGCAGTCATTATCATTGGACTCCTGGCTAAAGAGACATTCTATAACACAGTTTATTTTTTTTCCTTCCTGCTGCAAGATGACAAATATTTTTTGCGCTATTATTTTCTTTTACCAAACGGTCAAGTTTAGCAAAAGGAAAACTGCCTTTTTCATGAGGTATAAAAGACAGGAATAATTTCACAGGGTGTGACAGGGGTCACACCCCCTAATTTCATGGGGTGCCAACAGAGGTCTGGCTAAGGAGGGGGCAGAGTGGGTTAGTTAATTTTTGAGCATCCCCTTCTGGCTGCAGGCACAGCCCTGCAGTGGGACATGAAGACTTGCCAAGAGCTGTTTTGCCCATTTCAGCTGGAGTCAGCTGAGGACACCAGCATCCCAGGCGCCACGGACAAAGAGAGCTGCAACAACACAGCTCAGTGGGGTAGCACCCAGCTGGAAACCCTTTGTGCTACCTACTCTGGCACAATAGCTTTAATGAAGACACAATTTGCATCAAGCTTATTATTTTCATATTTTTAACCCCACAAAAACACAAACAGTGGGTCTAGGAAGTAAAGTAAATCCCAGTAAGGCCTCTGCTAAGTAAAATACAATGAATCTATTCAACCCAGGAAAGGGTCCTCTCCAAAGAGCAGAAAGGAAGATACTGAATACATTTTGATTTATGAAAAATACCATTTAATGGGTCTACTTCACCTCTACAATAGTTCCAGAACAATATTTTTTTTTAAACTAAGGAATCTGGAGCACTCTAGAGTAAAACTGTCAGTTGTCAGCTGCAAACAAATGAGAGGGCAAAGGCAGGTTTATTCCCCTCCTCTATTTCATGCCTAGCTTGATTTTTGAGAAAGAAGAAGAAAAGAGATTTCACAGGTGGAGACAAGGTGGACTGGTGCTCCTAGTGTTATTAAAAATCTTCAGGGTGACTGCCTGGTATGTTCTTCTCACACAGGACTAACCTTATCACCAAGTAATTCCCTTAGGTCCATTTGACAATGACTGGGGAGGGTGGTAATTTTTGTCCCTGCCTGTAACCACCAGGATAACCTACCTTTGAATATCCACTGCTACTGCAGGGACCTAGGTCACTGATGAGAACACCTATATTACAGGGCATCTTCCTGGTCTTTATAGCTTTCAAGATAGGTATGGTACAGCATCTCAGTACTCCATAACTACAGGCACTTGGAAACAGCATTTTTGTCTGCATTAGCTGTGTGCTGTCTGCGATTACTAAGGTCTCATTTGGAAACCTGGAATGCTGTTTCCAGTCCCTCTCCAGGTAATCCTAAGCTTTAGGCCTCCTACTGGCTATTTCCATGAAAGTCACGAGGAGGTTAAGAGAGCAGGGCATCTGGTACCCTGGGCCATGATTTTGGGCAGAAAGGGAAGGTCAAGCTAACTAACAGACAATGAAGAAAAGGTGAGTTGTTTTCAAAGTTAGTTCAGAATTTGGCTTTCCAAGTTGAAAAGATAATTTGAAATAAACTGTGAGGTAAAAAGGGGCTTTAAAGAACCATGGAGATATTTCAGTATGTTTTCAAAAGTCCAGACAACAGAATTATAAGTGATCCTTAGCTTTGAAAACAAAATCATTCCAGTAATATGTGATGCCACTGGGGAAATCTATGTTACCTGTGCATGCCTCATGTGTGAGAACATGACTCCTATGTTTTCAGCTAGTAATGTTTCATCTTATTTTAGAAAAGCAGCCTTTAACAATGCTGTCACAGAGCTCCCAGTTTGTATATATTGAAAGAAAGTCAAGAATATACACATAGTGACTGTACAGCTCACTGTGTCTTGCAAGCTTAATCAAATACACGAATATATATTTTATCTTACAGTACAAGGGTACCTCCCCCCAAAAAAGGAAATCCATGTCAATTTTATTCCATATTTATAGAGATCCTCCTAAAGGATCTCTATAATGGGCTTCTAGATCTTAGATAACCAGCACTGACTTTGTCAGTAACCTTCAGCATTACACCAGTATTCACAGTTGTTCAGTTCATTTTTTTCAAACTGTTGACCAACAGGTTTGCATTGTGCTTCATTTCAGAAAAAGCAAGAATGATAAAAACTTCATTTGATTTGACTCTACAGCAGTAATCGTCCTAATTGGCCTTTGCTTCTGTTTGTCATCTATAATTATTCTCTGCATAAATTATCTCGTTTGACTACAGCATTTATGATCAGTGAGTTCCTTAATATGCCATTATCAAAACCTTTATAGTAATACATTTACTGAGTAAGTTGAAAATGCAACCTAAATGTAAGACATAAGTATATTTTCTTAAAAGCTTCTAGAACTAATGAAAGGAATAAAAATACCTATGCTTTTCCTGAGCATCATATAATGGCCAATTAAGATCTGTACAACACTCTACTCACAAGAGAATTCACAGTATCCCAAAAAAACACAATTACCTACTAAATGTCAAATTACCCAGCCCATGCCAAACCTAATCAGACTCTGCCCATTTACCTTTAGAAGAAAAAAAATTCAAAATCACAATGTGAAAGTAAAACAAAAATTTCACAATTTTTTAAAAAATATAGGTTCTCCTATCGATATTCACCTCTCAGCCAAACCAAAACAATGGCATTATTTGCATCACTGTATGGGAAAACACTTTTCTCTAAATAGAGGTGAGTGTACTGATGATGGTGTTGGTGTTTCCTGTGGACATAGCAGCCCTGGGAGAGACATCCCACCCAATGCCCCTTCCCAGCTATCTGAGCTGTGTCAAAAACATGACTCTTCCAGTGCATTGTCTACTCTGCTCCATCACAAGTCAGACACAGGGCTTTATTCCATTTATAAGCCTTAAGGTATTTCTGACATCTTTTAATGTTGTTACACTTCAAAAAAATTATTGTAATTTTACACAAATATCTCACACTGTTTCTACTTCCGGGGTCTAGTATCAGTTTTTTCCCAAATGCTAGTTCTTGCTTGAATCTGACTTTCTATTTGTAGAATGCTTTAAGGCAGTTGAAAGCAGTTATTTATTTTATTCCTAAAACTCTATATACACATGACCATTCTGTATCGTGTCTAAGCACTTATTCCCTTTCTAATTCTCCATTAATGCAAATTTATTTCAGATTTACATCAGGGACAAAACAGAGGGTCTGTAGTTGGATTGTGTGACTTATCACTGAAATAGGAAGCTTTCTTATAGCAGGAATACACATTGCCTTCTAAACAAATATCATTTTACATCTGATCAGAGGATTTAAAAATCAGTCACAACTCAAGGCCAGGCTGTGTTTTCATTTTTACACCTCGGTCAGTGTGTTGCTTATTTTGCCACAGAGCTGCTCCAAAAGCAGGGTGACAGTCATGATGCACCGACATGGTTTTTCTACAAACAAAGCTCTCTAATACCCATTCTCTGAATTTCCCTACATGCTGCACATTCTACCCAGTAAACCCTACATTTTCAAAGTCTATTCTACATTTTCTTAATTCTAATTAAACAAATCTTAATCTTGACTTTAATGGCTGCAATTATGATACTTCATTATGTTAAATGTTAGTTGCAACATAAGAATAAATTGTATAAACAGTTTAGCTGCAATTGCATGGAGTCTAACTGTACATTACTCATTAACAAGATGTGGGTAGCAGCAATTATAACATTTCCTCCTAATGTCCCTATTTATTGAGTCTCAGCAGCAAGCCCCCTTTTCACAACACACACTGATTGACGATAGCAGCTTTTGTACTTGTGAAGAACAGGCACAGTAACCTGCTGTGTGCCAGTAACTCAGATCGATGGAAGTACACATCAGCTCTTAGCCTCACAGATCGGAGTTCCTGAAGGTCAAAATAGCCATCAGCATCACTGTAGGGTACAGAAATCATTTCACAAATTGTGAACAAAAACAACACAACTTGCTTTGCAGTTTGATTATTGTTTATAGATACAGCAAGCCAAAAATTAAAGCATAGCCTTGAGGCAGCGTAATTATTTACAGCTGAAGACTCATATCATTATTAGCATGCTCCTAATTGCTTGAAGTTATATCAATGTTAGCTGATTTAACACATTTTTGATAAGAGGCATGAAAATTGTTTTCTCTGCATATGGAATGTTGGATCTCTTCTTTATTTTTTAAAGTCTTCCCTCCTCTCCTTTTTTTTCAAACTGTCCCTTGTTTGCCATTGAAAAAAAGCCCAATACCCATAAATTCTCCTTTATTTTATATGTCTGTAGCTATCACTGCAGTGCTTTGTCATATTTCTATGGAACCATATATTTGAATTTAGCTGGACTAAAATCGTGCCAGGTTTTGGCTTTCGCTAACAATGGACTTGATAATTTCACGTCAATATCAACTAACTAGAGAATAAATCACACTTTGCTTTGGGTGGCACATCCTAATCTTTTACTTTTCCCCACAGTACTTGAGCTGAAAGCCAGATGAAGAAAAGCAGTACTACCTTCCTCATGAGAGGCAGCAGGGAAAATCTCATGGTCTGAAGCGACCTCTGCATCACATATCACCTCACATACACTTATTTTGAAGAGTGAAAAGAGTTATCTACTGCAACATCACTGTATTCAGTTCCCCTGAATTAGGTTTGCCACTAATAAACCAGAGCAACAAATAATTTGAAAACTTTTCGTTTTAATCAACATGTAATTTGTCACCTCAACCTGTTCCTCTCATTCAAACCAGGAGAGCAGTTAAGCACTGTCAGGGGCAAAGCCTTGAGCCACTGCTGGCCAGACACCTGGAAAGGCAAGTCAGTACTGGTGAGGGCAGGAAGCCAGGACACTCTGGGAGGTGGGTTGGGGATGCCACCAACAAAAATGACAGTTTATGGGGAAAGCTCCCCTTTCTGGTACTGAGCAAAGGGTGTATAGAAAACTCTTAAATTTAACATTCCTGAAGTTGGGCGCACTTGGCTTTGTGACCAAAAACATATTGCTTCAACAGTGTCCATAATGTAGCACAGACTTCTCAAGGCAAAACAAATACAAATGTGATCTCGTTTCCCTTCTGTAACATCCTTCACGCACTTATGTAAAGTACTTCAGTTTTAATCTCCACATCAGGTGCTTCTACTCCTTGAGTTAGACTGACTGGCAGCAGAAAGAGGCTGTTATTTTGTGATGGGAGCCTGGGAAAAGCAGCGGGTATTGCCCATGGACCTACAATGGTCTTAATCTCGCTCTGAACAGCAGTGTGGAGACCTTAGCCCAGTAGGGTAAGCTCAGTCCAAAATGGAGGAGCAGTGGCAGATAGCAAGGGGTCTTATAAGTTGTGCTTTCCTCAGCAAAGTGAAGGCTGTCAGGGACAGGGTTGGCACCAGGGGTGGGCATAAACATAGGAAATAGGGGCACTTTATTTCTATCTGTGTTATATACAGACCTCAGCTCCTGTGATGCAAGCAGCAGGGATGCTGAGGATCCCAAGTATTTCTCCACTTCTCACCTAAGCACAGGTTTAATTTTATGTGCAGAATTCAAAGTAGTTAATCACATCCTTCCATAAATTTTGGCTCTGCTACGTGAAGATTCATTTAATTGGCCTAACTGTTCTATTGCAGTGTAACAAAGAACAGGTCAAATAATTACAGACAGGGCTATTTTAAAATAATGGTCCAACTGCTGAAATTTGCAGCATCTGGCTACTGAGAAGGATGATGTTAGCTGAATTAAATATTCAGCTTCCAATGAGGAAAATCTTCCATTTTTGTCTGTGAATAGGGAAATAAAAGACTGCAATAGCATGCAAAATTGTCATAACAGCTTTTCAAAGTTATCACACAATAAATTACCAGCAATCAATATCCTGAGAAAAACTTAAAAGAAATAGATTTTCTAGGAAGGAATAAAGAAGTGCACCCAGTTTTAACTGGGAGCTTTAGTTTGCCCAGCACTAAAGAAGTGGTAACAGCTGCATGGATTTAAGCTGAAACATGAAAAAAAGCCCAAACCTACCAACTTCACAGGGGACTTTGGCTGGAAATAAAAGGATGCAGCTTTCAGGAATTAACTTTCTTACACACGGCATTCAGAGAAACAAAAGGCAAGAGAAGCTTATGTAGGGCAAGTAAGAGCATGTCTTGAGGCTGCAGAAGACCACCTCTTTGCTATTCCTCTGCCATATGATTAAAAATTGAATTGCTGCCTGTTGTTCCTCACTACGTGCTTGGTACTCTTGGCATCTTATAAATGGATCTTCTGCAACTCAGCCCAATTGCCTGAGCTGACAAGTTATGGATCCTGCGATGACACATGGGTTTTCTGCTGTGTGACTCATGTGCCTAGTACTTCTTAACCGTTTTTGTTTTCTGAGTCTAGCTGGAGTCACATGGCACTAATAGTCAAAGAAAGCTAATACAGTAAGTGGAAACTGCTGTCAGTATGAACCAGATTAGTCAATCCCTATAGCACAAGTGAATTTCAGATAGCAGCTCAAGCATGACCACTATGATCACAGCCTAGTGTTTATGTATACACAAAAACAATGAAGTGGCCTGGCAATTACTGGAAATACATTCCTCAAGCTTTCAGGCTATGCCAAGCTTAAAATTGTGGTCAGCTCATGTGGGAGAAACTAGATCAACTTGGATTGCATTGCAGCAGTTGTAATTGAATTGTATATTTTGCCTCTCTATAAAACTTTCAGTGCTAAGTGCACAGCAGTTTAAATGATCATGACATGTAGCACTTTCTGTGCCTTCAAATCTCGCAGGTACACAGCCGTGCCACCTCTGCTCATCTCCTGCACGCTATGTGGGTGTAGTCAAACACCACATGTCACCCTTCCTCTCCAAAAGCAGAAGGGAGCCAGAACCAAGTCCAAAGCAGTCGGTGGTGGAGTCCCTGGGATTTGCTGTGACCAGTGCTGGAAAAAACACTGCCCCAGTCAACAGGAGCTCTGCTGTTCCCTTCAGCTGGGCTAGGGTCACAGCCTGCAAGTTTGCACAAACAGCTCAGAGTTTGGTGATTATAACATCCACCTACAACAGTGAAGTTTGCAAAATAAGACACAAAATGCCAGCTTTTTTCCTTTTATTTTCCTGCTCTCCTAACTACTCTTTCACCATTTTCTTCTATTGTAAGTTCTTGATCTTTTCCAACCTAAATGATTCTATGATTCTGGCCTTTATCACTCCCTTTCTCTTTATTTTAGTATTTCAAATAATTCAGCTAAATTTAAAATTTATGTATTTTTAGATATGACATATACATATATTAAGTCATATCCTTTTCTCATGTACTACACTGACCCATGGTCGCTCTGGCTGCTGCCAAAGCTTGGCCACCCTCATCTTTTTCTCAACACCTGGCTGGTGTCCCAAAACACTGAACCCTGCTCCTTGAGCCACTCACTTACCCCAGCCTTCCTCAGGATGCTCCACTGGACTCTGTCAGGCAATGAACTCATGTCTACCTTCATAATATTTTAAACTTTTTGATTCCTGTTGAAAATACTGAGTTTTCCTAATTTTGCCTCTTATTTTGACATGTCAAAATATTTCTGCAGAAAGTAATTCGGTTAAGGTTCAGTTCAAAAGCAAGTTTTCTATATAAAGCACTTTTGAAGAGAATTTTTAACTCAACACAAGTTTAGTTTGTTAAAACTTTTCTCTCTGCAGCTTCCTCACCTGCTATACCAGAGCAAGAAAAAAAGAGAAGCAAACCCTTCCTCACCTCTCCCTGACAAACCCAAAACAAAACGCATTCATTTATGTTCAGGATTAGCAGATTATATGATTTTTTTAAGTAGAATTATATAACTGGACTTATGAAGGAACTCCTACCTCTTCCATTCCTGTTTTATAGTATCTGCTATGTTTGCTAGGTATAAAGAGGTCTCATTTCTCTTATTTAAAATTCAGTTATGCTTCCCAGTATTTAGGCAGCACCATCTGAAAGTGACAATTGGGCTAGAAAAAACAAAGGATAAGCTATAATTTAAACAAAAACCTCCATTAATATAAATCTACTGTACAAAACTAGTATTCCACTTAATACTTGGCTAGGCTTCTTAAATACTGAAAATCATGTTGGAGAGAACATGGGGAACAATATAAAAATTCTACTTGCTCAAGGGAACAGGGCAATATTTATCCAGACATTTTAGGACATTCCAACATGCTTTAACTGGAGTAAAGCTTTCAGTTAAATAGTTCACTTCTCAGAAAATACAACATTTCTAATTACAAACCTATGCAGGGAAGAACATTTATCTTACATACCAAAGCTGAGGTGGCTTCTGCTGGGGAAAGGGAAATGATATTTCAGAAGTTGACTTTTCTTGTACTCTATCATTTGGCCCCCAGATCAGAACAAATAAAACATTTTCACTGAAGCTGCTTCCTCTGGCCACTTTTTCTCGTAGAAATTTGTTCTAAGGCGTTTCCTGTCAGTGCTTCCCATCGTTCTCCAAAGTTTGCATTTTTTTAATGTATATAAATTTTACTGTCCATGGCAATAAATATCATTTCTGTCATCTGCAGCTATCAATATGTCACAGAGACTGCTTTTCCATTTCATGTGGTTGTGACGAGCTTTCAAATTTGGCTCCCAGCACTCATCCCTTCTTGGCTCAAGAGCTAAGTAAATCTGCAGTAGCCATTAACTATTACTTTAACCAAATCTGAGGCTTCAAGTACCCTATTGCAGTGTCTTAGCTACGAATGTTGCACAAAGAGCTACAAATGCCAAAACAATGACAACATCAAATAAAAATCATATTTCCTGAAAGGTCCAGGTGTAATTGTCAAAATCCTTCCCATAACACTGGACCTGAATCTCACAGGTATGAGAATGATGTTGAAGTTATAGAAAGAAACCCAGAGATGGAGCAATATATAGTACTATGATGCATTTCTGATGGGACCGAGATAAATTTCCCAGCCCACTGTCGTAGGGAGATGCTCAGCTGGAGCCAGGACCCACGGCAGAATGGGACTCTGGGCAGCCAGAAGACAGGCATACACCCAAGGTGGAAACTCACATGGATAGAGCAGAAACATAGGCAGAGCATAGCATGCATCTTGAGCTGGACATCAAAGTGGAGGGGTACATACCTTCTACGAAACACCTCTCAATAGTAACAAAAACACTCATTTAAGAGAAATCTTGGATTTATATGATTAAGCAAGTGAAAGCCAGAGGAAAAATACCCTACAGTTTAAACTCTCTCTTCTTTTATGTACTAATAAGACGCATATATATATATATATATAATATATTATATATATAATTATATATATATATACACTATAGACCTCTCACATTATTCAGCCAGTGGTGTGTAATTAGAGATCAAAAAGCATTCCCACAGCACAAGATACACGCAGGCACAGTATTCTGTGTGTTGCAATGCCCAAAAAGATCGCGTCTTCTGTCATATTACAGAAAAAAAACAGTGCACATTTGCTAGAAACATACAATATTTCTAGCTAGAACACTAGGTCTTCTTTACCCTGTCTAAAGTAAAATTAGCTTTATACCTGTGACACTTCTTAACTCCAGCTTCACTCTGAGTTCTGGTAGAGAAGTGAGATAGTCAATGTATGTGCCCCTCTGGTGACACCTATGGCTTAAGACAGACTCTTTGAAACAGAATCAAAAATCTCCTTTCTTCTTCTGAACCAAATTTTTAACTTCCCTCACATTTTCATGCTGGCTTCATTTTGAAACAGTATACAGCAATGTTATTTTTATCACGGGACACAGGTTTCTAATTTCCAAAAAAATATTTTTAGGAGGACACCCAGGCAGAGTGAAGCCTTCCTGCTTGTGTTGCCCAGCCTGCTGCAGCAGCTGCTCTGCTCGACAGCTGAAAACTGCATTTTCAATCGCCAGTCCTTGCAACTTTTCAGAGCTCTTGCGTCAGCTACTACAGCCTCTGGAAACTGGTGCCGGGGAAATTTGTGCAACGTCTGAGAAATGGAAAACTCTAAGCAGCCATGTAGAACACACATCTGGGGCTACAGCTTGTCATTATGAACATGGATGTGTCTCAGCCTCTGTCTCCATCAGCTCAAGGACCATAGGTAGCCTCTCTCCCACAGAGCTTATTCCAACCAGATGCTTGAATAGAAAGTAGGTACAGATAAATGTCAGCGTCACTTAAGCAATGTTTAAACATGTGTTTATTCACACTGCAGACATCTCACCACTGCAATGCTGTGTCTGTCCCCAACACTTCAAAGAGGCTCTCGGAAGCCAGCGCTTTGTGTGGTATGGTGGAGGCAGCATTGTTCTCATTACCACTCACAGAACTCGTATCCAACCATTAAATTATATAGCTTTCATCTGTTTCTAAAGAGGACAAGGCTAATGCAATCATGCTGAGTACATGCATGTGTGTGTCCATCCATATATCTCCCAGCAATTTCTGAGCATCTGCCTGACTTTGATCACAACTGGCAGAAGGTCAGAGACCTTGACAACACAAGTTCATGAAAGTTCTCAGGAAAATGAGTACCTGGTCTGAAGTGAGGAAGACCTACTTATGGTGCTGAAGAAGAAAAGGCTTCCCAGTTCACTCTTGGACTCTAAAGGATCCAACACAAGTCCCAACACCAAGAGAAACCAGGCTCTGCCAGTGCTGCAGCTTGTTGAAGCACCATGGCACAGCAGCAAGAGACACTATGGGCTGTGGTGTCCCACGAGGTACCCCGCTCCCCCAGGTCCCACTATCCCACCACTCTGCCTTCAGCCAAGGGCTTAAACAGCCCTTGGTCAATGCAGTTACCTCACACAGGTTTTATTATTCCAGAGAGAGAGAGAGAAAGAGAGAGAGACAGAGAGCGCAACATCACGACATTTCCCAACCATATCACTTCTGCAAGTACTTCTCTGCTTACCTCAACATGCCAGCTGAACCATTGAGGATTCATACCATAACTCTCATGAACCACAAGGAAACTCTGATCTTGAAGTCAACAGCACTTGAAAACAGAACTGTAAAAGGCATATGTATTGGAGAGGAAATATTACTAAAAAAATTGCTGGTAAAGAAAGTGTATACTTTCTAGCAGACCAAAAGAAAGGACAAGGAATACCTTTCCTTGAAATCAACTGTAAAAATGAATAACTAAATAACACTGCAGCTCCTCTGGACTCAAACTTCTAAATTCACACAGTAAATAATTCAGATTTTTTTTTTCTCCTGTTCCCTGACTGGATGCACAGCGACCCAGGAGGTCATCATACAGGAAGAGTTGTGGTTTCAAGTAACCAATCACATCAATGGGGGCTACATTCTGTTTGGTGGTCTGCATGGCTGCTGCTTGGGCACATGCATTTAAGTCCTAGCACAAATCTGAAGATTTTTAACCCCCCAACCTCCCCTAGCTCTTGCCCATTTTTTATTTTTTTTTTATCATCTTGTTAATATTTCCGTAAAAACAAGTCAAGTATCCCTGCACCGCATCCCTCCACCACTTCAGCTGCAAACTCTGTTCTCTTCAGACATTGAACTGAACACTTCCTTGACTGGTTTAAAGGCCAATTTGAAAAGAATTTTACCTACACTCTTTTTTTTTTAAACTTCATATGTAAAATATTGTTTAATTTGTTCAACAAAATATTGAAAGGCAAAAAAATACTTATGCTTGCTATCTATATAAGTTGCCACAAAACTGGTTCAAAGAAAATTTCACAGAAGGTTGTTTAAGTCCCAGCAAAATCCATCCATACCTTTGGTTCTTGATAAGCCAGGCCACTCTAACGAATAGTTAGTTCCTAGCCAGTCTCCAAATACAGATGCAGCCACAATACCTGCTAGTGTACTGTTGGGGTGCTGCTATTTCCATGTGCAACTGGGGTGTCTTTCCATGTAATTTTAGCATTTCAAGGCTTAAATCAAGGTATTTCAAGCCAAAGATGGCTATTTCATCAGTCCCAAAATGATCCATTCAAATTTTTAGTGCAAGTTAAGTCATCTCTCATATATCACACATACATCAAAGAACAGGTCTTTTGATACCACCTCTGTAGTATATCCCAGATATATCAGCAAGCTGAAATCCATTAGTATAAACTTATTGTTGAAAAACATTTTGAAATTCTTTGCAAAAGGCCAGACTTGAATTTTAATTTAAATTATTCAATATTACTGAAACATTTTAAATTCCTTGTGCTATACCCAGAAACCACATACATAGGACACAGATCTCGTAGTCCATCTGGTCCAATGCTTTCTTCAACAACGCATCATGTGTAGAAATGGAGGGGCAAGTACCAGTCTCTTCACTCTCTTGATCAGCGACAGAACTCGAGAAAATGGCATGAAGGTGAGTCAGGGTTAAGGTTGGATACCAGGAAAACTTTTTTCACCCATAGCGTGGTTGAACACTGGAACAGCCTCCCCAAGGAAGTGGCCGCAGCATCAAGCCTGCATGAGTTCAAGATGCATTTGGACAACTCTTTCAGGCACATAGTGTAACTCTTGGGGTGTCCTGTGCTGGGGCAGGAACTGGACTCAGTGATCCTGATCCTAAGGGGTCCCTTTCGACTCAGTATATTTACAATTCTATGATTCTATGCAACAATTGGAAAGAGAAGCTTGGAAAAGAGAAGACTCCAGAAAGACCTTATAGCCACCTTCCAGTTTCTAACAGGGGTCTGCAAAAAAGATGGGGAGGGATTTTTTACAAAGCCGTGTTGAGATACGACAGCGGGGGATGGCTTTAAACTGACAGAGGGAAGGTTTAGACTAGATATTAGAAAGAAACTCTTTACTGTGAGGGTGATGAGACACTGAAACAAGTTGCCCAGAAAAGCTGTAGATGCCCCAGCTCTGGAAATGTTCAAGGCCAGGTTGGAGGGGCTTTGAGCAACCTGGTCTAGTGGAAGGTGCTCCTGCCCATGGCAGTGGGAGTGGAACTAGATAATCTTTAAGCTCCCTTCCAGCCCAAACCATTCTATGATTACGGTCTTGGTTAGCTTAAGTGAAAAAAAATCAAGAGATTAGTCATAAAAAAGGTTTACTTCTTTAGAGCTGGTCACATGAGAGAATAAGTGGAGTGAAAAGATCCATCTGGCTTAAAATGAATTAAAATAAAGGTGTGAAGCATCAGATAGGTTTCAATGAGCATTTTAAGTCAGAAATCTATTCAATATATTATATGAGCAAAAGCAACACCTTTTTGGATTTTTTTTCTCTGCTTTTATTTGCAAGTTGTTAAACAAGTAGAAAACACCTATATGCGTGCATGTGGTTTCATTCATCAATGTGATGCACCATAAACTGAGGAAAACAAAATTTTCACTTACCTTCTGCTCTAGTGAAAGTGCAGTGTACAAGTTGTAGCCAATGCGCCCAATCTCCTAGGTAAAATTACATTGACTGAAATTCCTTTGTCACATTATCTCTCTCTAAATTCATTTGAAGCTCTGTAATTAAAAACAGTTTTTAAGTTCCAAAGAAAAGCAAAGGTTTTGGACTGTCTGGTAGAAGCGAAATATCAAACAACCCAAAAAAAAAAGCAATTCTTGGAAGATGTAAGGATTATAGTTGTTGGTTTTTTGATTTCTTTTTTAGAGTGGTAAGTTTTGCCAGAACAAATGAGACCGGCTGCTGCTAATATCACAGGGCTTCCGGTGATACCAGCTACAGAGCAAGCAAGGCAGATGAAAACAAATACAGCTTGTTTGGATAGATACTAGAATACTTTCACTTTGTGGAAAAGTCTCTTTTAAGAGATTTAAAGTTGCTAACTTTTAACTTAGCTGACTTTTCTGGGGAAGGATGTAGAAGGGAAGTCTGGCCAGGCTGCTGTATGCAGGTGAGTGGCGGGCATGCCTATCCTACCTACACCAGAACTGGACCTACATGACTCAGGAAAGCAAAGTGCACTCACCTCACTCATACCTGAGAATATAAGCCCTTCACATCACACACACACACACACACCCTAAAGCCTAATTTTCACTCAGAAGGGGTGGACAGCAAGGGTGAATTTGTCTTCTGGATTTTATTTTCTTGTCCTATTCCTGTGTCCAAGCACAGCCAAGCAGCTATGCCAACACATGACTTCTATTACGTTCAGGGGGTTGCTGCCACAGCTATGTGAGCCCTGGGGCAAGATAAAACAGCATATTGCCCTTCTGGTGAGTATTTCCAGCTTAACATTAATGAAAGCTCTGGACAAAAATAAGAGATGCATCTTTGCAACTACTGGGACTACTGGATTTTCTCCTCCATGTTCACTTGGTGGTTTTGAATTAAATCAAATCAGAGGGCTGGGAACGAGCGCTCTCCCAAAATAGCGCAGTTCAGTCTCATTGCAGGGAAATCGTGGGTCTCCAATTTCTGCTGCGGACATGGCCTCTGACTCGGGGGTGCCAGGCTGAAGTCTCCCGGCACAATTTCGTCAAAACCTCTTCAAGTCAAGACAAAAGTAAAGCCATGAGTGCTCCTTATTGCATGCGTCTCTGCTGAATAGCTTGGTATTGCCCTATTCCCTATGACAATAGAGTTAAGGGAATGAAACATGTTGTTTGGAAACAGTAAAAAGCTGTCAGCAGTAACCACTGTCAATACTCATGCTGGGCTAAGCTTGGTACTCCTGCTTGTCATTTATTTATTTACTTATTAAAAAACATGTTTGATATAAAGCAGTTCTGTACATAAGCAACAATGCCAAACTAATAAAGCAGTGATTAATTTTGTTCTTGTCCTAGGTTTGTTTTCTTCTTAATAATCTACATAAATACATTGGAGAAAACATTAATTTGCCTAGACTTTATGTGGTATGAAGCAAACCCAGAAGCATTTTGCAAAGGCAGCTAGTTGTTACAGAAGAACTGGGCGGGCAAGCAAAAAAGACTTGAAAACATGTTTAGAGAGCTGCATGCAAGCTGTAGAAAGGAACAAGAGACATTACAATTAAAAAAAGAAAGAAAGAAAGAAGGAAGTTGCTCAGCATTTTTAAAGATGCTGCCAATTTAAGAAGTGGTCTTACAAATTTCAGATGGTAAGAAATAGCCAGATGGGGAAAAGCAAAAAGAAAAGCCAGAAAGTCTTCACTGGGCACTTTGTGTAGATAGTGGTGGTTAAGATTTTAAATACATTAAATATACGTTTTCACTTTAACAGCCAGCAAAAGGCATAACTTGTATAGACAAATCTGATACTTGTCACAGAGACATTGTTTTTATTTCTGTGCCTGGGCTGTAACAGAACAGGGCTAATAGCAAGTTTTCTTGGGGTTTTTTTTGGTGCCACCAACTGCCTTGTTCCAAAACAGTAAAGGGTATACTCCTCGCCAAGAGCATGGAAGAAAGCCATGGAGTGCAAGAGGGCTGTTGATGCTGTACTAGTCAGAACACTCTAGATCTCAGAATGTTCTGCATATTTCTCGTGGTAACTGTTTTACAAAGAAGAGGAGAACTCACTTTGCCAGATTGAATCCCCCTTCATAAAAATTCTTCAAACTGCAGCAAAGCTTGAGAAACAGAGAACAACATCACATTCTATCTCCCTTTGGGGTGGTGGCAGCAGAGGACCCATGCCCCTCAGTTATTTTCAACTCCAGTGGCAGTTTGGGTCATGCAAAGAATACAGGAACAGAAAGATAAAATGATCGTGTTCCTCGTGCTTGGATGGTGGGAGATAAGCAGTCCCTGAGAAAAAGTTGAGAGCAATAGCATCGCTTGCAAGAGGTGCAACCTCCATGCACCAGGAAGTCATTTAAAAAAAAAAGCCTACAAAACATTTATACCCTATTATACTTGTATGTATTCTATTGTGCAATGGAAAAAATACTGTGCATTTCATTTTTTGCCACATAGTATTGGAAAGCTATTTTAAAAATGCTTTGAAGAACACTCCAAAACATTGCCGGTATTGTTTTCATAATTCCAACTTAGCAGGCTACAGAGAAGAAAATGTTAATGAATAAATTAAAGAAACTTCTAATAAAAATGCCTTAACAAGTAATCTTTCTGAAAAATATATAAACAATGTCAGCCAGTCAAGCCAGATTTTTGTATGGCCACCTAGGCCACACTGTGGAAAAGCCTCCCCATTTAAGAAAATAGATCCATAACATCAAGGTACATTAAAGCTTCCAAGCCTATTAGAAAAATATAATGGGCAATGACAAGCAAACTTACTCTATTTTACACTGTGCACATGGATTAATGTACAAGATGCTGGCAAACTACAGTCAGATTCAAAGGCAAGACCTTTGCATTTCATTCTAGATAAGGCATAGGGCTATCTTATCCCTGGAAAAAGATGATTTAACAGCCCAGCACCATCTCCCACCCTAGGAGTCTCCCTATACTGCTTGCACAGCTTCTGGTTCCACCGAAGTATAACCAGTGTTGGTAGGAAGTTATTCCCAAGGTTATCTCTAGTAACTAAATCCAGCCTTTATGTGGTTTTAACAGACAATTTGAGATGAAGACAGACAATTTCTTCAAGGGAGAGTCAAATAACTGACTTCCAGGGTGATGTAATCCTGGAAGGTCATTGCAAAGTAAATGTTAACTGTCACAATCTTTATTGTTGGGGTTTCCTCCCCCGCCCCCTCCTGCCTCCAGAACATGGGATACAGGAGTGAAAGTCTTCAAGCACACAGAGACCAAAGTGCAGCCTGATAGCTCCAGGTATACTGATACTCAAAACAAACAACAGAAGAGAGCTTCCCTTCCAAATAACATAGTATTTCCAGCTCTCACTGAGCACTGATACAGGAATGACTCCTCCCATCACAGTCCTGATTCGCTGTCCTGTAGACCAAGAGTTCTGTGCAAGGGAATTCCGGATACAGATGAAATGGCACTCAGTGTAAACACAACCAGAGGCAGCCCTGGGGAACCACCAGCAGCCACATTTGCCCTCCCCTCACTTGCCTCACTTTGCAGCAGTCAAAAAGAGAGTGATGGGAAGCCACCCTGCAAGGGCACTAGTCCAAGTGCTTTGAGATGCCCTAACTCATCCACAGTTGAGCATGAAGAGCTGCAGTGTAGAAATGCAGATGAAGTTTGATTTTCAAGTCATAGTGGCAAACCAGGTATCAATGCCCGCTCTTTCTATGGGTTTGTGTTGAGAACATTTCTGACATAACATTGGTAGACAAGCAAATCCAGTATACACATAAGCAATTAAAGGAGTCCTATGAATTACTGTTACTTGAATTTTCACCGGTTCCCCTGAAATCTCTAAGAATATATTAAAAAATTTTAAATCTTTCTTGGCTTGCTTTTTTCCCCATTTTAACTTACAATTTTACAGTCTGTACTAAATAATCAATATTAGTTAAAGCCTTCAATTCCCTCTAGAGGACAATGCCTTCCAGGTTTTACAATAAAATACCATGATGCTCAACCAGCCTTGTATATCATAGACATATGTTGTAAAATAAACATCTGAGAGCAGCCATGATTGAATCTCAACTCTGTAGAGCCAAGAATTTTTGAAAACAGTTGATATTTATTCTTTCCTAAAGTTTGTGTCTTGTGAACAATACTTCTTTCACACATTCTTCCCAGGATTAGTATTCATTTCTTGATAGCCCTCCATGGTGCCTTATCTGAGTTTGCATGACATGCAATCATTCAAAATTGCAAACTGAATTTAATTGCCATAGACAAGTGTTAATAGATTTTAATAATGCTTTATTAGACTTTATGCAAATTGGACTGCACTGAAAAATCTGAATAAAATCCCAGCTTTAGCAGCCATTTCCCACCCTATGTTGTCTTGAATCACAGAACAGGAAGAGGAAGCTTTAATTAGTAGTTTCTGATGAAATCTGATGATGAAAACCTTCTTGTGAATAGATATAGGTGACAAATATTATCTTTAAACTTACGAGTTTCATGATTCATTAATTAGCACTGAGGGTTTTCCCCAGGGGGTGATTTAATACTAATACCAGCCAACAGAGTTTTTTTTTTACATTAGGATTTTTATCTTGATAAATGTGTAGATGATGTCTCAGAACAGTATCATGCTGATTACACTTCAGAGTATTCAGCTGACACACATTTTGGTACATGAGCAGCTAGAATCAAACAGGTAGAGGAAAGAAGAAAAGCAATACATTGAGATTTTTGAAGAACTAATATAAAAATGGTTCAAAATCATCTATTCTAGTAACTAAATCAAAGTTAAAATTATGATATAAAATGTATTCAAGACTAATAAGTGTTACTTTATTCTTAGTTTCCTTTTGTTATTGCTTTTCCTTCAGGACAAAATCTTAAGACATCCTGAAGTTTTCTGTCTGCAGGATAACTTCTTGATGTCCATGGGAGAGGTACACAAATCAAAAACCTCAAATATCCTACATATATTTTAATTTTTTAAACTCATGAAAGAATATTTACTATAATTATATGATCGAATGGAGCACATTGATTAAAATATTTTTAGTTCTGCCGTTATTAATACCAGTGAGCAAATAATTCAAAAAGGTTGTTCCTTTTCTGCTTACCCATATTCGTAGACATTGTAATTTGCACACCAGGAAATGTATAAATATACCATACACACCATAGTTAGGGAATCTTTACACGGTAGAGTTTCTTTGGAAACATTGCTTCTTCGTGTTACTGACAAAGCTGTGCTATTTATTTCCTCCTGAATCTATAAAGAAACACAAGAAAAGCCTAATGTCATAACGAGCCAAAGTGATATAATATTACTTCAGGTCTTAGAAACAGCCAACCCAAATATTTTCTGTTGACAAGCTCCACTGAACAGCACAGGAGCCAGGCAAGGCATTACATATGCCAGATAACGCTTCCAATCCTGGATTACAAAAATCTGCCAGAAGAGTATTAATAGTTGCTCCATTTAGAGATAAGGAGATCAAATTACCAAAATCTTACAGTGGTTTACTCAGAAGGAGTGAGAGCCTGGCTACGTTTAAGTTGGTGGCAAAACTTCAACAGAAGTAGGATTCCACTCATATATTTACTAAGCCAGCTCAAATCCTTTCTCTTCCAGTCCTTATTATTCACCATAAACCTACTACTAGGCATAAAACAGGCCTTTTCCTACGAACACAATACAAATCAATACAACTTTAAAATTCGCATACAGGGTAAACAAAGATCATTTGTATCAGATATACAGTGCTGTGACATGCAGCAGCTGTAATTCAGAACGTAAGAGAGCATTTAAAATAAAAACAAACAGAAACCAACCCTACCACAAAACAAAGCTGCAAAGCAAACCTGGAGTTTGATTTTTAAATTAAAACAGATTGAGCCCATTTGTGGGAGAACACTAATTTTAATCATTTTAAAGGAGTTACAAAAGAGCACAAAGGAGTATGACTCTTACCACTGAAACTATGCGGATACCTAGCATTTTTCTCTGCTTTTGAAAGTCTCCACCCACGTACCTCACCTGCTATTTACAGGCTCTTTCTGAGCCAGCTGAGGTAGTCCTGCCACTGCAGCCAGGCCAGATGTAGGGTGTGAGCAAGGCCTTCACACAGCTCAGATTATTATTATAGCTTTTATTATTAGTGCAAACCGATGGCCTGTCACTGAAGTTAAGCCCCACAGAGCCAGGAACACCATGGGTCTGAGACAGGGAAAGGCTGCTCTCTCGGAGCTTTTAAAGGGGTACTGATGACATGTGTGATTCAGTTGCTTTGAGGGTTCTTTAACTGCATAGAAGCCGACAACACATAAAGCTAAAAATAAAAAATATAGGTTTTTCAAATGGAAATGATGAGTAGCCCTTAATGATAATTAATTCCAGGTATTCTCAAAGACCCTTTTTCACCTACAAATGAAACTAATTACTAGAACTTCTAGCTTATAGTTTGCTGTGTTACAGACCAGCAGCAGCTGGGCTGTCTTTTTTATTTACTCTTGAAGAGTTTTTCAATAAATCTGTTTCAAATTTTGTTAACCCTACTCAACCTCCACACCCTCCCCTTTCTACTCCCCTCCACCCCCAATACTCATTCATGAGTTACAGCTGAGTAAAGTGATTTATAATAGTGCAATGAAGTGCAAAACATGCTCTGGCAAAGGAGCAAATTCCTCCACCTTTCCTCAGATACCATCAGGTGTAACTGCAAATTCTGCCATACCCTTAGTAGTAAGAGAGAAGATAAGCAAGACAGTGACTTTTCCTCCACAAACTTGTCTGCTGGAGCAGGATGCAATGGAATTACACCCTCCACCCCAGCACTAGCCCCATCATGCCCAGCCATAGTGCATAAATGGAGGAGGGTCAGCTAATCCATGGGTTTCTTTGAAATCTCTTGGATACAGTGAAAGCAAGAGGAAGAAAGTCTGTTACCCTAAGTGGAGGTTACATTTTGCAACTAAGAAATGCTGGTTAAAAAGTGGTCCTACGGGTCCTCAAATCTGAGTCTGCTTGGTTTCCTCAAACTACCCAACGTAATGCATCTGTTTTACTGTCTAAAGCTTTTTTTTTTTCCCTCTCTGCAATATTATCATGTAGTAAGTATCTGGACTGAAATAAAGTCATCCCACAGGAGTACAGAAACAGCTCTACAGGGTGTATGATTTTATTGCACACCTGATACTTCATTTTATTTTATGTCTTGACTCCTGAAGCTAGGTCAAATTCCCAGCTTTCCTCAAATGGAAATAAGCTTTGAATTCAACTAGTTTTGAAGAACATTTTGTAAATGGGAACTACAAATACAAAAAGAAAAAAATAGGACAACTAATTACTTTTAAACTCTGTCAAAGCAGTACTGAAATATACAGTTGTTCCCACAGTGGACAGCACAGTTTGACTATTTTAGCCACAGAAAGTCTTGAAGAAACTATTAGATTGTACAAGAAATTGATCAGCCATTCTAGGTGGGAATAAATAAGGTGGAGACTATGTTGGTATAGTTAGTGTTATGTTACACAAGAGTGGACTGTGTTAAGATGTATGGATTTACTATTGGAAATATATTTTCTTTTTGTTTGCCTTTTTATAAATGGCCACAAATCTCTTTTTCTGTTAGATATCTATGGATGGTGAAGGGCAGCTTTGAAGGTAAGTTTTGAGAAGCAGTTTGAAGGCAAGCATCAGCAGTGATTTGGAAATTCTCCTGAAGAAGGATCCAGACCATAGACAGCTTGTGCCACACCTAAAGATGGCAACCCTTGCTTTTATCAACATCTGAAAAAAAATATGCAGAGTTTGCCTACTACTGACAACAAGGGAAGAGGCAGAAACTGCTTCTATCAGCACATCTGAACAAAAATTGTCATGTTCACTCCAAATGAAGCTGAACACATTTAACTGGGTGGTCAGTCATTTGTGTATTTTATTTTATTTATCATTAACTTGTTAAATAAAAGGGAATCAAGAAAACCTTGCTTGGGTTCTTGATGAGACATTTCATCAACTCATATAAAAATAGAGGAAAGTTTTCCAGAAATGTTCGTTAAAAACTTAGGGTACTCAGTTGACTGGAAAATGGGGGAAATCTTCTAAGTGACAATCACACAAAAAATAGGACTGTTTTGATCTTGCAGGCTTTTTTAAAACCCTTTTTGATGATCTCTCCAGGTGGTACTTGCTGCTCAAGAAATCACTTTTCAGTAACTCCCTTATGATAGCTTCAATCAAAACCAAGAGAACCAATACACAATCGGGACTACACAGTAAGGCTACCCAAGCCATTATCATGAGTTTCCATTTCTATTTTTCTAGTAGCTGCTGTCATGACATACTTGCAGTAAACCTCAGCAATAGTCCTTTGAGTATGATTGAGCCCGTCTGATAACTCCAGCATTACTGCACACACTCATTCTTGCAGAACAAGCTTTAGCCCTTGTGTATTTAAAGTTGTCTTATAGCTTGATCAGCTCAGGAAAATACATCAAGAGAAAAAAAATCATTGTAAAGCAGATCTGTCACCATGTTCCTGAAACACCGCCCATGTTCTCACTATTAGGATGGGATTTTTACAGCATGGTCTTCAGCCAAGATTGTGTTAGATCTGTTCATAAACTCAAACTCTGACCTAACAAATGACTCTAAAGGATCTGGGCTCTGCTTGGAGACAAAGTACTTGGGGCTCCACACATGCAGAAGGGCCTGTGTCCACACGCAGCAGTCTCCAAGTCAGACATCCTCATCTATTGAGAGTGTTACAAAGAGTTCACCTCTGCATCACCCAAACACACAGCAACACTGTTCAGCAGCACCTCAGTAAAACCAAGGTGGCACATTTATGCTACAGTTTAAAGGGTGGTTTGTGCTTTGGGAAGTAATTCCATTGGGGAAAAAAAAAATACTACAGCATAGTTTTGCTCTGTGGCTCAAGCATCACAACTTTTCCGTCAGCTCCACGGAGCCAACACAAATAAGCAGTGCCAAGCTGGAGTGAGATCTACTTGTGCAGTGCCAACACAAGTTCTTCCTCTCTTGCAACCCCTTGTCCCCATGCAAGCACACTGAAGGATGGAGCAACAGCAGCACCACCTAGAAAAAAGAAGGCCTTATGAAAAGCCAGGCTATGAAAGATGGTCTGAAACTTGCCCAACACCTGAAAGTACGGCTGCATTTTCATAGTAGGAAACAGGAGCTCAGCTTTTCTGCTCACTCATGAGAGGTGCAAAGCAGTTGTTCTATTAAAGCAAATGATGTTCTTCATGATTTTCAATGGTTTAGGTGACAGACACTCAGATCAAAGGTCTCTTCATTAAAAAACTGAGCACGAGCTTCAGATTAAGCACACTTGGAGTAACAAGAAGTGTTTATCATTCTTACTTTAAGGCGTATGAAAGTCTAGGTGAAAAAATACCTAGAAGATATCAGTCACTCAGCATGAATGGCCAGTCAGAAATAAGCTTTTCTCATTTCTCACTTTCACATCTGAGCAAAACGCTGGTGTAAAAACACATGACAAACATGCATACCCTATTAGACAAACTCTAAAATGCTCTGTGCTCCACAAGTACTGAAGCTCTTGCCCCTTTTCCGTCTGTGCAACATATACCCACACAAACTAAAACACAGGATCCCTAGACATGAAGCAAAGATCCTCAGCTTCATAAATGAGCAAGAAAAAGAAGTTTGCTGACACATTCGAAGTTGTATCCATCATTTCCCTACTTGTTTATAAAGTGATGTTTTACTCTACTTGAGGTGAGATGTAGAATTCCTTATGAAAAATAATCTAAGTACCAGACCCTGAAATGCATTTTGAGTGTTTTATCCTGTTTTTATCTGTAAGCAAAGTAGAAACAGCAAGGAAACACTTATTTCCCTTCCAACCACCACATCTACCTTGTTGTCAAACAGCAGCCCCCAACTGACAACCTCAGGACCAAATATGTTTCCTGTACCAACACTTTGATCTCCAATTGCAACTAACCTAGAAGGGTAATAGTTACATTCGAGGTCACTAGGAGGTCTCGACCTCAGTTATTTCACCCTTCTCCAAAGAAACTTCTACTTTAATCATCAACTTCCGGGTAATCTATCAGTTACTGGCACAAATCATACATCAAAATGGGCTTAAGCATTGTCACAAGAGCTAGAAAATTATCTATTAAGCTCTTCCTCCTCTCTCCAAACAAACACTGGATTTTGACTTTTCAAAAATAAAAAAAAAGTAATCAAGGATGTGTCTTATACTCACAGCTCCCAAGCGTATTTATTCTTCTTGAAAATAAGTAGGAGACAGGGGGGTGGGAAAGAGCAACCAAAGACAGCACTGTCCTGCAGTGCTATTCGGTGTGATAAGTCAACATGTCAAAAAGCACATTTGCGCCCCCTCTCACCCATGTTTTCTCCTCACTGCCATCCCAAAGATACACAAAACTGAAGACTGAAATAGTTCAGGGAAAAAAAAATGGTGAGACTTGGCACATGTAAATTTTGCTGCCTGACTTCACCATCACTGATTACAGCTGACGGAGAGTTAATAAAAGAGCAAAGCTGGCTGTCAGAGCAGATTAGTGTGTGCAAAGGACAAGACAAAAGAATAATGCCATCATTATTATTTATGGTCATTAACTGGGTTGAGTTCACTACTACAGTACCCTACCTGAGCAGTAAAAATTATCATCTAAACATGAAATACTACATTTAGAGTTAAAACACTGTAATTTTGCCTGCGTGTTGGCTTGATCTCTTTTATAAGATGTATTTGATCCTGGAATTAGCCAGAGTGGGTAACACAGATTTAGCTAATGGGAGTAAGAAACCCATCAGACTTTTGACCTTACAAAGAACGGTGCTTTTCTAGTGAGGGAGCGGATAAAAGCTCACTGCCTCCTTGTCAAGAACAATTGAAAGACAGGCACTGTGGGAGAGACAGGGGAAACTGTGGAGAGCACAATGGAGGTAGAACAATCTAACACAAGAGAGGAAAGGGCAACCAAGAGGCAGTAAAAATGGGAGCATGTAAGGAGTCAGATTCTTAGTGAAAGAATCCAGTGCAGGGACCTGAGAAAAAATGAGATGATGGAGATAAGACAGGGGACTGCTTCGAGCAACAGATGAACTCAAAGTAAAGACTGATACAGTGGAGCTAGTATTCTGGATGGAAGAGAGGACAAAGATGACTGAGGGACAGGAGGAAGATCAGAGGAGCAGAAGCCTAAAGTCTGGGGGAAAGCATGGTGCAATATCTGACAGAAAGCATCATTGAGAGGTATCATAAGAAAACCTATCCTTCAGGAGCCTGTGTCCAGAGGAAAGGGAGGTAGTGTCAAATGCTACCAGTGTAGCAGCTGCTCTGTATATCTATGGTCAGAGCCTCTGTGGTAACTCAGCTTACTTACAATACTCAGGAAAGTCTGACTTCCCTGACCTGGTACTCTGGTAGCACTCAAAATCCCTGAGATGGTTGAAAACTACATCAGCACTTGCTGTCTGTCCTTATCTGTTACCTCTGCTTATCCCATTTGTTAGTTTTTATTTCTTTCAAGTAAGGTCCCAGGGATTGTCTTTGTAGAAGACCTGAGCTGAAAATACTGACAAACTCTTTTTTTGTCCTTGTCTTGCAGGGTGATTCAGTCAGCCATGACTTATTGTCAGCAAGAATGTCCATCAGACACATGCAGACTATGGGCCATGCGATAGGACAACCTCTTGTGCACACCTTGAAACCCCTTCTCATCACAGTCCATATTGGTATTCACCATGTGACTGAAGCCACTGTTTCCTCATTTTATTCATATAGTTCATGGGACAGGGATGGATCAGGGTACAACTCATCCACTGCTGACCTTTAATTTTTAATCTATATGTAAGCATAGTTATTAAAACAAAAAAGCCCAGAATAATGATTTTGAGAAAGAAAAGTTTTTTAAGGGGTTTTGATGTGCAGTCTATCCTTATTATTATACATACCACTATGCTATAATTCAGAGGTTGCCTACTTTCTGTTATCCCTGAAGAAAAATGTGGGTTTTTTCAGTTTTTAAACTAGAGAAAATGTGATTTTTCAACACTCATTTCACTGTTGCAATTTGTTAGACCTGAACTACAGGCTTAAGCAGAGAAACTGTAGTGGCTGATAAATGGAGCAGCACTTCAAAAGTTCTCAATACCAGAACCCTGTGTTGATCTGGTAATTTATTAATTTCCAAGAGAATGAACTGTTTGTTTAGACCTAGAAGTCTATATGGCTCTGTGTGCGTGAAACTGTCTTTATCCTGCGCAGCTACTATTGCTGTGGGAGAGCAATCAGATTCACATTACACTCTTCCTAATGCCAGAGAGGAAGATGACATCTCACCTTCATCAACAGGCTCTAGATTTTCAGATTGCACCCTTCTAAGTAGATTCTGAGTAGAAGAATGAAGAGATAACTTCATTATTCATGTAAGCAGAATTACTCACTGTACTTTTCTTATACCTTTGTCCTTTAGGATAAAGAAATTCTTTGCTTGGCAGAATTAGTTTGGATGATATTTCTGTACTGGTGTCTAATCAGCTTATAATCATAACATATTTTACTTTCTTATCTATTTTCTTTCTACATGCTTTTAAATAACAATGACACCATGAATTAACATCCCTTATATTACAGTCTCAAACATGATGCAGTTACAGAAGCTTAGTCAGTGACAGAAAAAGCTCAGCAGGGGCATTCATTACCACTCCAGGAGCAGTAAAGGGAGACAGCAAGACACTATAAAATACCAATATCTACAAATACTCTTTCCCAAAACTGCCTCCTCACTGAATAGCTAAAAGGACAATACAGCTGTGGAACATCTTCACAAAGTATGGAGTAATTTCAGTCTTTGTGACAAAGGCACCTCAGAAGAATAGACTAGATGGTTATGAGGAGTGTAGAGATATTCTTATGAAAGATGCTCAAATTGAAACCTGGATTCTTATATCCTTCCCTAATTATTTTCATCCTTACCTTCTAGGTTTTAATTCAGAAAAACATCCAAAACTTGAAGAGCAATCCATTGAACTTAAAATTTAGGGGTTTAAATCTAAAAGTCCTACAAGAGCAAACCTTAGTATACTGCTGATACCAAGCACCAAACCTAACTTCATTCCAGTCCTGTCTTCCCATACAGCATTGGTCAAATTCCCTACACTGAGTCACAGCGGTCACTCTAAGGTTTGCTTAGGTCACCTAAGGATGAAGTCAGTAAAGGAAATACTCAGTTATGTCTTCAGATACATTGGGCAATCTGCCTAAACAACTTGCCCCTTGTGCTGGAAAGTGGGGAAATAGGTTTTACAGTTTCATGTATCTAAACAGCTTTGCAAATCTGACAACAGATGAAGGTGGCACCCAAACCCGTGAACAGGAATTTCACTTTTTTTTTTGATGTCTTAGAACTGTAATTTAGCAAGCCAAAAGACTGAATGTATTAAGAATTAGTTTTTCATAATTTTACTACAACTTTTGCTGGGCTTTTTAGTGAAATGTGCCAATTTCCAATACGTATCTACTGCCATAGAAATAAAATGGAATGGCCAAGAGACAATTCTTTTTATAGATAAAATGTGTCTTTATAAAGTGTGACTGTACCTTTTAAAAAATGCTCAGCAAGACATTATTCAAAGGTAGTTAAAGGCCATTGAACACGATTTTGGCAGACCAGTGATGGCATTCTAAGATCTATCTGAAAGGAACAGTATGCCTAGAGGACTTAAACACACATATGGCTAAGCACATATTATAAGACACCTTCGCAGAAACGGAATGCTATAAAGTGTGAATTCAGTGTTAGTATTATGTAGGCACAGTTCAATACACACAGGCACTAAACCTCTTTAGATCCTCTGGTAAAAGCAAATCCAGCATTCTTTCATCCTATGGCAATAACACATTTCTGTCTTTTCAAAGGAAAACTTTCATAACCCAACAACTAGCAGACTGAATGGACATCAGCTGAGTCACTGTGGCATTCATCTCTTGGTCGCTTATATTCTTCAGCTATATTTTACAGAGCAGTTCAAACTTTTTTAAAAAAAAAAAAAACACAACAGAGGGAAATGTAATCAACTCATAGTTTTACAAACACATCTCAAGGCTTTTCAGGAAAATTTGGCTCCTGTGCAAGTTCCCAGTACAATGACTAGATGGAGTTCTTCTTTTGAAGTTTTGTTTAAGAAAATTCTCCCAGGCTAAGACCCGGTAAGTTACAGTTTAGCCTGGAGCAAATTTTTACAACCAAGTTATAAACCCCTGAAATAGGAGTTCATAATGGAAACAGCTGCTCAACCCTAACTATAGCGGGTACAAGTATAATAAAATCTGCAGGAGTTCACATTAACAATGGCGTCCCCTTACACTCTTTCCTGTTACCCATCCATTAAACGAGCAACACTACTTAATAGAAGGAAGGGCAACAGGCTTTCTCTTTTCCCCTAGAACCCTGTTTCTTCCCCTCAATAACAAGCTAAGCAATTTATAGGTGACAAAGAGTACACTCCTCAACATCCAGATCGCTTTCAGCAGGGTACGCTTAGGGTAGGCTCTCCAACATCAGCATTACACACAAGTGACACAACACTGGGGTTCATTCTGGGCAAGTATTTCTTGTTAGAGGATGCACAAGTATTGCCTGTGACACATATTTGACAGCCTGATACTTCTGCTAAGCAGTTCCTACTAAATCTCACCACCAGCTTAGCTCTTCATAGAGTCATAGTTTGGGTTGGAAGACACCATAAAGATCGTCTGGTTCCAATTTTCCTGCTATGGGCATTGACACCTTCCACTGGATCAGATTGATCTAAGCCCCTTCCAACCTGGCCTTGAACACTTCCAGGGATGGGGTATCCATAGCTTCTCTGGGCAACCTGTTCCAGTGCGTCACTGCCCTCATAATGAAGAATTTCTTCCTAATATCTAATCTAAACCTACTCTCTGTCAATTTAAAGCCATTGCCTCTTGTCCTCTTTTTCCATTTTGCATGTTGCCTCAGTGAACTATAAAAGCCAAAGAAGTGCTTTGCAGACTACATGTGTAGGTATGTAATGTGATCTCTGCACTATGATCAGATTGCTTCCTTTCCCTAAGATGGCCCTTAATTTTCAATATGTTTCTTTCTCTACCTTGTCTGATTTTCAGCAGGTTACAAAAAGAATTGTACTTGAGTTCCTATACTCCTTAGGGACACTGGTTACCCAAGATGCAGGTTCTGAGTATGAAGTACAGTAACAGTTGAGGGACAACTCCTGACCTGCCCCCAGCTGGGATAACATGAGGCTATAAGGCTACACTACCAGGTATCAAAAATGGACCAGGAGTTCACAATGACAGCAGCATCCCTTTAGCATCCCTTTTTTTCTTTTCCAATAACTAATGGGATTTTTTTGCATAATAGTTACCAACGAGTAGTATATTAAGCATATTCTGGCTCTCAATGACACAGTAGACTGTCTCCCATCTATCCAAACAGTTCCTTCTATGGCCAGGGCACCTGCGCAGCCAGGTATTGGAATCTGTAGAAACCCAAAGTTTTCTACAGAAGCTTACTTTTTTAATGCAGCTAGGCTCAGGAGAGAGCTATCAATAATATTGATTTGCAACAGAAATGTTAGAAAGTGAGCAACTTAGAAAGTGAGCAACTTGAAAGAAAGCAAAGGCACTGCCTCCACAAGAAAGTAGAAGGGAGAGATCAAAGCTTGGGATGCCAGGCATAACTTGGAAAAAGCACATCATGTTTGCTTCCGTTTCCTTTTGCTCTGTGGGTTTATGTTGGGACTGTCACAGAAAAGGATGTCAATCTTTTCCCCATAGCCACAGTCCATCTGTAAATAGGCACCTCATACAGCCCAGTTACAGGTAAGAATGGCTATAGATTTTTTAAAATATTTCTTCTTGTCATAAAAAACCCTTATCTTCTGACTCACAAGTCAGCAACCTTCCAGACTCCCATTTGCTATCTGCAGAAGTCACAGATAGAACCTGTTTGAACAGTATTTTTTCCATAAATAAGAAAACTATAAATTCTCAATCTTGGTACTGGTAATAGTGTCATGTTTACATACGACATCAGCAGAGCTAACAGATTCTCTTCTCAAGCAAGAAATAAAGTATAGTTCTTAAATATTGGCTACGTAGTTAAGAAATAAGTTCAGCTTTGGAGCCCAGTGAATGTAAGAAAGAAATACTATGGAAAGTGGGTTTGCTATCATGTACTCTCACAAAAAGCCTGAACATACAAATATATTAAGAGTACATGTTAAGAGGATGGGGTCAGACTCTCTTCAGTGGTGTGCAGTGACAGGACAAGGGGCAACAGGCACAAACTAAAACATGGGAAGTTTCATCTGAATATGAGGAAAAATTTCTTTGAGGGTAACAGAGCGCTGGAACAGGTTGCTCAGAGAGGTTGTGGAGTCTCCTTCTTTGGAAATACTCAGAACCCAACAGGATGTGATCCTGTGCAACCTGCTCTGGGTGAACCTCCTTTAGCATAGGGGCTGGACTAGGTGAACTCCAGAAGTCCCTTCCAGTCCTGACCATTCTTTGATTCTGAACAAGAGCCTGTAACACTTATTTAAACACAAGCAGAGGAAGATCATGCTGGACAAAATTCTCAGATTTATAAAGCTAAATGATTCACCTCCCTAAATGCGAGCAAGCTGCAGTGTTTATGATTATCTAAATTATGGTGGAGCCATAAGTCTCTGGCAGAGACAAAAGTAGCTCTTGCACTGAAGAGTTAAGAAGGCCAGCCAGCAACACTCCTTCACATTGCATAACATAAAAATCTTGTTTCTCATGCGAGACTTTGTCAGTACTGTCACCATATTATACAATCTATTAATACAGCAGATGCCAGCAGATAATGCTTCTGTTGTATGCTAAATACTAACCTTGCTGGTTTTGGTAACTGGTGCTGGCTGTGCAGCTCACTACAACACGCTTGTTTCCGCCTGATGACCTCAAGCACCCATATCTGGGCACCATCTTCAAAATTAAGGTAAAACAAAGACTGTATTTTCAAAAAGGGAAACAAGGGATGCCCTCCCCAGCAGAAACATGGAGGCAGGAGCTCCTCTGACTTCTCCTAGGCAGCCAAGGTCAAGTCATGATCCTGATGCTGATGTTCTTCTCTGGTCTTGTGGATCCCTCCCAGCTCAGGGTGGGGCACTAGAATAGGGAGGACTTGCCTGCAATGCTGGGAGCATGCATTGTCCCTAGCTTGTCATGAACATCGAGGTTATTTATCCCATTTCTTCGTTTTCATCAGCCTTGCTTTCCATTCCTTGTAAGTGGTGGTGCATACTAGTAGGAAAACACAAGACTCATCACAGCTTTTACGTCAGTCTGACCACAGGCAAAACATTTCTAAACTAGGATAGAAAACCGTGGCTTTTTATAGTTGATGGGTCACTGCGTAAATTACACTGAAATCTACCAGAGTAAATTACTGACTGCAATTATTAATGGTAAAGTATTCAACACCGAAAGACTTTATCACCTTGAATTAATACTACAAGTAAATATTTTTAAATGTAGCACATTTCATACATAGATATGACCATTTTATCTAGATGGACATCTATGAAGGAGGTGCTTGGATCCTTCTACAGCTAAAATGAGGCCCTACTATAAAGCTTGATAAAAGTCCTACTTTTGAGCCTGCATCTACTCAGGAAGTCTCACAAAAACCTCTTTTTGATAGGAATTATAGTTTCTAGGTAAAAGCCCATGGGGCCCAGGAAGAAAAGCTGAAATTCTCTCAAGCTGGGTTTTTACAGGATGTATATGCAAGCTGGCCACATCAGCTCCCTGGCAACTTTGCCAATACAAGTAGATGTCCCTGACTTTAAAAGACAATTTTCTCAAGAATAAGCTTTTTTATCTTTTAATTTAAGTAGTAATAAACATAAAGCATGAAAAGGCATGCTTGCCCTTCAATCTAGACACATCATTCATAAGAAAAAAAGGCTCTTGCAATTTCCAAGTGACAAAAGAAACAAAAAGAGAATAATCTAAGGAAATGGATAAAATCTGACAGCTAGGTGGCAAGTTAGGCTCAAAATGCCCACAAATCCTGCCAGATAAGCAACTTATGCAATTACTCAAAATGAGCATAAGGCTGTACCTCCATCCCTCTTCCTAAGACCCCCAAACTCTGATGATCCCATCAGCCATCTTGCTGGTTAATAACAGAAACACTCCTGTCAGGAGAAATGCTGTGCAGCTTGTCTGATCAGACCTCATGCAGCCACACAACTTAACTGTCAAAGACTGAGCACTTACAGTAAACCAGTGGTAATTAACTCACAGAGTAAAGGAGAAATTAAACTGCCATAAAATCCAACAGTACAAATGCGGGAGAAAACCTCATCGCAGATGCTCTATTGGCCAGTAAGGACTCTGCATTTGCCCAGATGTGTTATTCAATCAGACTACTGCTTTAAATAATAATTATATATTCTCTATTATAATGCAACACATCTCAAGAGGACATGATTTAGAGTGATGCTGAGGGTTTGGTCCCCAGCTACTCTCAATGGAAGCTGGGTGAACACAGTATCTCTCATATTGTCCAGTGATAGGAACATGCTGAGGCATACAGCACAAGACAAAGAACTGGATTCTTTTCTAAAGAAGAAAAAGGAAAAGAAAAAAAGGGGATTTTTTTTTTTTTGGCAAACCAATAGCTAAGAGGGCTCCAGTAGGACGGTTTTTTAAATGCTGCCATAGGTGTTTTGGTGCATCATTCAGCGTACAATGGCACTCTAAACCCTATATAACCATATTCTTCATATTGCTATTTAAAGCACAAGCAAACACAGGCATACACCTACACCTTCTCCAGACAGTACATTACTGCAGAATCTTTGTGTCTACTAGACCAAATGTAAAGACTCCTTCCAGGACTTAGAGGTTTACCCAAGTTTTAATACTTAATCTAAAACACTTGCAGCCTAGTATTCAAAAAGAGAGTAAAGTTCCTCTGAAAGTCTCAATGAGACAGTAAAAGATTACAAACATAAACTCCAACCCTTTGTATAATACAGGAATTTCCTCTACAGTCTCAGGTATAGAATTGATTTCCAGGGTCTGTTTGTTTAAGGAAAATTTTGAGGAAAAACTTCATTTGTTTGACAGTGTGGTAAACCACAACTACGCTTTTTGCAAATTATTTTGAAAACCTGCATTAGTAGCTCACATATTACCAAATTCAGACAATTAGAAACAATATCTAGCAGTTTTGATAATCCCCCAGCCAGTTTAAAATAAAATGGCTCAATCGGTATGATTTGCTCTTTGATTTTTTTCTAAAACATAAGGTGTTCCATAGAAAACTGAGAAGGCATAAAGCACCCTAAGAAGACAGTCAGATGGCAACTCAAAATTACAATATCTACAGTTTGCCTAAACCTCTGAAATCATAACATTTCACTGTAGTGCACGAAATACAAACATACATGTTTAAAGACACCATCTTTCCCCAGCATTTTCTAAAAAACCTATTATCCACAAGCTATCACTGATGGTGTCTTGTCAGCTTGTGTCTCACTAAGAAGGAGCAACATTTAAGTTCTGCACATACCTTATTTTTAAGTGTTTGTTTACAGTCCAGTTACGCGAAAGCTTACTCTTTGGTATTTTATTCCATACTGGTTCCTGAAAACTCTGTTTGTTTCTTAGGCAATATTTTACTCCCATAAGAAGTACAGCTAGCCAGTGGACTTCTACAGGTGAAGCAAGCGGGTGCAACACTTAGTGGCAGTTTTGTTGGTATGTAAGAACTCTAAATACATGTAAGTTATATGTTATGGGTGCTCAACTTAAAGAATTACTAAACTCATAATGTCATTTCTTCTTAGCAGCTCGCTCTGGAGAAAAACTCTCTGCATTTCTCCTTACCAAACACATCATTATCATAATGAATTCATGTCCTAAAGACATTGCATTAAAGGAGCAGCTTGTGCTGAATTCGCAGATTTTACACAGTACTAATCCACTTGTAAGACTCAACCTTATATTCAAAATATTCATTTTAAATGATGAGGAGAGGTGTTATTCCTGGCTCAAACCACTGCTTCTCCCATTTCTATCCTCTCCTCAGGACATCTACTGTGCTTCAGGGTCACTGCTCAGTTGCAGCTTACTGAAGGTCTTAAGACATCCCAGGTACATTTCCAGTGTCTGAAATTAACTGTTTAGGCCTTCCCAGGCACAGTTTGATAGAGGTAACAGCTGAAACAGCACACAAGCAATGCCTTATGATGCAAGTATCTCAAAGTCCTACAAGAGAAATACAAACTCACAGTGCCATATGATAAAGTGCATACATCACAGGTTGAACCTGTAGTATGACACCAAGGATTTCCACACCTAAATCACCTTACTTAGTAAACATCCTTCACAGTCTCAAACTATGTCTGACATATGGCTGTAATGTGCTTGAAAAAGGCTGCCAAAACCGAGGGTGTTCAGAAAGCAGGTCACCATCCTCTGCATTATGCTGTCTCAGCAACATCGGTGTCACTCACAACCCAGGCCACAGGGATTTACACTGGTTGAGTAAAAAACTGCCCAGAACAACCTGCTCACCATGAGATTTATGCGCCAATAAGCACAGAAATCTACAGAAAGAAATTCCGGACGTTCCCCCGCACCTCTGTGTAAGATGACATGCTCTTTCAAATCTTTTGCTGGGCGACTGCGCATCCTCAGATTTTCCTACTGGGTTCACTTCCATCCACCTCTCTGGTTCATCAGCCGCTGCAGGGCATCTACAAAGCGGTACATGCTGCACTGCCATCAGTGCACTGATGACACCCAGCTCTCTATCTCCTTCCCTCCTGACCCAGACACGGCTGCTGGCAACCTCAAACAATGTCTGGCAGAAATTGGTTTCTGGAATACGGCCAGCTGGCTGCTGCTCAACCTGGACAAGGCAGAAATAATGTTAATCAGCAGGGGGAAATGCTTCGAGGACCTGGTGAAATTCATAACTGCTCCATCAGTTGAGGGCATTTATCTGGCCAGCATCCTAAGTGGTGTGCAAATGCAAGCACTAGCTCAGGAATTAACTTCCTCACAAACTCACCAAGAAACTCATTTACTATTTTTTAGATGCCTGTTTCAATTTGGAAGACTTCATCACCTTTCCTTTGACTGTGAAAACTGCACCAGGATTCCAGATAGATGGCCAAGAGTGCCACTTCTGGCCCTCTTCTGGATGGCACACCAAAAAAATTGCAAGCCTGTTCCCTGGTGTCTGGAACATCCATCACTATATGGCATATGATCATCTGGAAAAATGACAGACACTTCTAGAAGTGACATTCACTGATGCTTTAGATAAAACTTTACAGAAAGGTAATTTACATCCTACCTCTGCAAAGCAGCAACTTGGTTATCTTAAAAATCAAGCAATGTAACCAGATATATTTTTCTGGGTCAAATCCAAGGATTTTAGATAAATGATGAGCTGCATGCATTGAGATAGATGATCTTTTATCTACTGAAACATTTCATGCTTCTCAGTTCTATCCTTATAAGGGACACATAAGTCTGCATTAAAATTCCCAGCATTTTGCAAGGGATAATAACTCAGTGACTTAATTTACTGATTCAGTAGCAAGACATGAAAATTTTGGAACCCTAGAAGCAAGAACAGATGCAACACCTTAGTCTGTTACCAGAAAATGAAGACCAGAATTAACAGTATTGTATTTTATCTTTGAATTGCACTTCTGAGGTAGGGTCTTGGGGTATCTTTGAAAGCCATTCTGATCACCCAAGTGCTATTAGAAGCTATTATTTCTCTTTCATAGAATCACAGAATGGTTCAAGTTGGAACAGACCACAGTGGATCATCTGGTCCAACCTCCCTGCTCAAGTAAGGTGATCCTAGAGCACATGGCACAGGATTGTGTCTCCAGTGAGGGAGACTCCACAGGCCTCTCTGGGTAATCTGTTCCAGAGCATGGTCACCCACACAGTAAAGAAGTTCTTCCCTATATTCATGTGGAACTTCCTATGCATCAGTTTCTGCCCATTGCCTCTTGTCCTCTCTCTCGGTATCACCAAGAAGAGCCTGGCTCCATTCTCTTGACACTGTCCCTTCAGATACTTATAGACATTGATGAGGTCCCCTCTCAGTAGTCTCTTCTCAAGACTGAACAGGCCCAGCTTCCTCAGCCTTTCCTTGTAAGAGAGATGCTCCAGTCCCCTAATCATCTCTGTTCCCCTCTCCTAGACCCACTCATATCTTTAAAGGTCAACCTGCACGCTCTTTTGCCACCTAATACTGGACTTGAATTGCACAATGCCATGTGCTTTTCCTGGCCTGGCCACTGACTTTAAGAGTATGTTATGTCTTTCCACTGTGCCTCAATTTTGTACAAATAAATGGGAACCATGATAATTATTTCCTTTTGAAGAACTAACCCCTGGTAAGTGCTGAGAAAAAACAGGATACAAAAGAACAGTTGTGGCAGACACCCCACACCTATCTAGCATCAACAGGTCAGCCTTTACAGACATTTTGACACCTTGGACTCAGCTGATCTCAAAACAGCCAGGAACATCAGTGGCATAAAGTGGGCACACCACTATGTGGTTTATTCACAAACTGCTTTTGTTTGCAATGATACAAGCTAAATTATGGGTTCACAGCAGAGGGTAATACAAGTGAAGTGTGCTGCATTCAAGCAGGAAGCAGATTTTCTACAAATACTCACAAAAACTCAGCATCTTCAACATTCAGAAAGGGAGTTTATAAAAGTCCAAGACACCCAACACTCAGGTTGCCATATTACTGTGGATCAGTCAAGACATTTTCTAAAAAGGAGCTTTTGCATAGCTTTTGCATAGCTTTTGTAAGATTTACCAGTGGTCTGAATTTAAATGAGATGTGTGGGCAGGAGGATGGATTTCTCAATTCTCCTTTGTCCACTGGCTCAGTTGCCCCTTTATCAGACACATCTTTTTAACTCTCCTCATTAAAATAACGACACAGGTAAAGAAACAAAAGTGAGACCAGGGCTTGGCTTTACACTAGAGGTACCCGACTCAACCTCTCCATTTAAGATAACTACACATTAAACCAGTCTTGCTTAATCCATTTCCAGACCAGAGTAAAGGCAGTAAAACTGTAAGAGGAGGATCTTTCCTAATGAGCAGTATTAATAGATGGTAAAGCTGCTTAGGACAATGCATTTTGTGAGCATGAGGGAAGAGAATGTAGTTTTATGAATATCTTTTTTTCCTTTCTATAGGTATCTTCTGTTAAACAATCAGACTGATCAATTTTACTTGTGTTTGTTGTCTTCTTCAAACAGATATTTGACAGCACAGTAAACCAATGTTAAATTTGGAGGTCGGTTTTTGACCAAATTTGTTCTGATCGTATCCTTTTAACGCCAAGCAGAGGTGATGAAGTTGGTAAGAGCAGGCAGGTTATGCAAGGCTCAGCAGGTATCTTCAGTACAGTGCGTATGGGATAGCAGTTCTCCAGGGTAACAGACAATAGCTTCACTTAAAAAGAAAAAAAAAAAAAGTTGGGGGAGAGAGAAAAAACATACAAGGGAAAAAAGCTGTGGAAACAAATTAATTTGGAATATGTGAAAAAGGATTAAGAAAGAAAGCACAAACTTCCTTCTCTGCCAAAAGAAGTGATTTACTGTGTGTACATCTTTGCCTTGTTACAGTTTATTATGCAGTTCGGTAGCTAAAAGAGAAAGAATTCAAATAAGGAGAGGCTACAAAAAGGCTGACTCCTACTGTGAGCACAGGGGTGAGGAGAACATGGAATAATACATGAAAAAAGCAGCTCATTGCAACAAAGTGTCTTATTAAGCCTTCAAAATGTGTCACCAGTGCTCCTCCAAGCAGTGTAACTGATTGCACAGGACAGAGTAGGGGTTCAATGATATATATTTCCGACTTCCTTTTTCTAAAAAGGAACACTATACAGCCAAAATACAACAACCTTCCACATGCACCTACATGCTGCGAACACCAAAAAGCAAATCAAGTTGCCGAGCATGGTACATGGCACAATAACAAGGGGTCATGGGATAAAAGCAAGAAAGAGAACATTTTAGGCTGAACATCAGGGGAAAAAAAGACTTCTGTTGAACTGTGAAAACACTACATGCCCAAGTTAAAAATTAACTAGACAAAGCACGAGAAATTACTTTGTATACTACAACTCTGCACTGGCAGAGAGATGGAGCAGAACTAATTGGCCTCTGCAAACCCTAACTTCTTATGATCCTTCGTAGAAACAGTCTACAACAGTTACTAGATATAACAAAGGCTTGCACTTAGAAGAGAAAATGAAATTGGGAAAGCAGAACATCTCCTGCAAGCCTATTTCCACTCAGAGTAGCACAGCGTGGGAGGTGCAGTTGTTCAAGTGCATTATGTCCTGACTTAAGCCAAGAGAATCATTTACAGTAAATAAACAGGAGTGATAGTTTTTTAACATTTTTATCATTGTGACTTTCTTAGCACACCACTGCTTGGGGAAAACAACAAAAAAACCTCAATCTGAACATTTGCTTTCAGAAGATAAAGAAGTCACTTTGCCTGTTCAATAAATATTTTCTTATTTCCCCACCTATACATTAACTCAGACCCAGCTTCGCCAAATCCAAAAGAAGAGCTGATGTGTCAGGGATCATTGCATTCCAATACATTTCATAAAATACAGCTGGACAGGAGAGAAAGATACAGGTTAATGATTCCATTCAGTCATAATTCACTCTTTCTGACAACCACTGCCAAACTGGTAAGCTGGTGCACCCTGGCCAGTAGGTCCAGGTAATGTAGCTCTAGGTTAGCATCCACACCTCTTATCCAGTGGTACTGATCTGGGAAGGCTTAAGAGGGACTTTGGAGAGAAAAAGACCTGCTCACACCCACAATTCCCAGAACATATAGTGCAAACATATGTATGCTCTTCATATTGACAATGTTTGCTTTGTGGATGTTCCCTGTAACAAACAGGGAACAAATTCTTGCGTTCCATTCATTGCAACTTGTCACAAATATGGCATGTAGATGTCATTGCTATGCAACTGAAGCCACATATTACATTAGGAAATAGGGCCTGAATATCTATAACAGAGGTCATAAATAAAATGAACTAGAACATATGAGATGAAATTCCTTTCCCTGGTCTTGATATAGGCATGTGATTTCCATTAGTTAAAGGACCACTGTAAAATTTACTGTAGAGGAGCTGATTTTCTCTTGGTAGTCAGTCTTCTTCACTATAGATCTTCAGAATTTGTTTGCATTTTGGTTTATGTTTGTTTGTTTGCATTTGGTTTATGTTTAAATATATATATATATATATATATAAAAATACATGAGTGGTTCCAACTCTGTAGAACTGGTTCTTTTAGCTCCTTATGTGCAGCTAGAAAGATGTGCTCCATCTTATAAAAATATCAGCTTGAAACTCAATTTTTCAAAATTATACAGAACAACAAAACTCAGTCTGCCTAATTCTCACAAACATGTGCAACAAAGTTTTACTTTTAATCTGAGTAAATATTCTGGCTCATCTCTGTTCTTGTCAGTAGTATATGCCATGTAATTACCCCACCAAATAAAGCTTTTAGCTTGTGCACTTTGCAAGTATTTAAATAATACAAGAGATGAAAGAAATATGAATTATGCCTTAATAACTGCTGTTTGTAGATGATAAAAAAAGCATACTGTTGGCACCGTTCCCTTGAAATCTTAAACCCAATCCCAGGAAAGCACTAGAGAAAAAGTTGTGCTTCGAGTACCTCTGTGCCCATGTTAAATTTAAGAATTGGTTTAAGTATCTTCCCTAGACCAAGGCCCTGAGTAAGTGAAATATGATTTTTCTATTTCAAATATTAAAATGATACAGGGTGCCCAAGCGTTTTACATTTCTTTTTCCTTCTTGACTTCTAATTCATTTCTGACATACTGTTTCCTTTCAGTCTCTTGTCTGTACCATAAATCTATCTGTAATAATTTGGTACAAGTCACACACTTTACATGAAAATGGATCTTGTACCCTTCCCAGTCACAGGCTTTGAGGGACTATGTCCATAATAAGTCATGTAACAAGTATAGTTTCAGTAACCAAAATCTCTCATTCAGGCATTACAACCCATTGTGTATTCCAATGTATCACATAGACAGCTGGAATTAATTCTGCTACTATTTACTCCAGAGTAAATCAGCAACCTCCTCGGAATGTAAGCAGCCTAACATCAGGAGTAAATGAGATCAAAATTAGGCCATATTACATGAACCTTGCCTTGTAGAAACATGAATGGTATTTATGGTCTTAGGGCCCCCATTATTAATTAATTAACTGCAATCACATACATGCATCTTACAAACTGGAAGAAAACATTTGAAATCCATTTTCAGAAAAAAATACCTTCCAGTTCGACTTTCCTTTTCTTTCAAAGCTTGTACAGAACTATCCAGCCACTATGCAAATCTGATCCAAAAATTTGCTGGGGAAAGCAGGAAGATGCTAACTAGGCACCGGATCAGGCAATAACCCAGCAGTTGACATACAGTTTCACAGCACTATCTCAGTTCTGCCTGATTGCACATTATGTCTCTCATCAGACACCTTGACACACAGGCGTAAACATATCCATTAAATTTTTCAGGAATTACAGCTTAAGAAGATGGGATGGACATCTTCAGGTGCAGAAAATGTTTGTAGAGTAACACCCAGGAAGTTCACCCTTATTTTCTGTAACAGAGATAAAAAGAAACAAAAACTGAAAGAGTGGTTTCTCCAGATCTTGATCCTAAGACCCTTGGCATACATATGGTATGTTCGCTGCATACTACTGTACAGGGCCCTTCATATTCTGTGCAGCGGGATAGCAAGCTTTGACTATTCAGAAAACACTGATGAGCAGATACTGACCTGTCAAAAGGCAGTTTTACTTAGTTAAGATCATAATCCTTTTATCACATCATTAGGAACTTCTGGGGAACACAAAAGCTGAGACTTAGGGCAGTGCCTTCCTCTTCCGAACTCATTATATTACTTATTATGGTTTTTTAATAATGCTGGGTTTTGGTTTGGTTTTTGAGGGTTCGTTTGTTTGTTGGTTTACAGCATTTCTTGTCAAATTTGCACAATGGTAACAATATGAAGAAAAGCCAGAGAAGCAAACCCTAACTAATTGATAGCATGACCATGTTTCACATAAACATTCATTATACATACTGTTACTGCTGAAGCTACTGCACTGGCCACAGAGCCTGCAGTTTAGTATCACTGACCTTAATAGCAGGCAGATAAAGAGCAAAACTGACATGTCAAGCATAAAGCTAGAGTAATTTGCACTCTTATGACCAGAACCTGAGCTAGCACACAGTGACCATAGCTTCCCCAACATCAACAGTATGAGGTCAATTTTTTTTCTACCTCAGTCAACAATTTTTAATCTGAGCACTGCCAGGAAATCAGAGAGAACATTCAGCATTTGTTAAACTGCTGAATTAAAACTTCTGAGTTGTAGTTTCTGTCATCTTGATAACCATGTTTAAATACACATTTCATATTACTAGAGCCCCACGAAATTAAATTATTTCAGATCACAGTTATTTGGAGAATCTTCTCCCCTCCCTGTTACTGACTTAGAAGGAGTCTCCTGAAACTTCCCCATGGAGTATGCATGTAGGGTTCATATAAACCTATATATTCAATGCCTGTTTTACCCATACGGAATAATACATCCTTTTCTGAGTGAAGACATGGTGAAAATCATTTCCTTTTCCTCATGAATTTTCTGGAAAGGACATTGGGGTACCTTGTACCCCATGATACCCTTGTCTTCCCTAGAGAAGAGAGGCTGTGCTATAGTAAGCAAGGTAAAGTCTGCTTTACACAGAAGCCAAATGAATCAGTGAAAGCACATCAGCAAGATGGGTGTTTGCCCCATGTTAAAAGCACACTGTCTTGTCTTCACTCTGAGGTAGGTGCTGTGTCAGCAAATGCTGAATTAAGAACACACGACATGTAAGACTTCTCCATTTACCTAAATATTCCTCTCCATCATTGTGAGCTGCTTCATAGTTCCCTGTCTTTCCACAAGTGTTCCAGTTCATCTTTCAGCATCTCTTTGTAGTTCCATGATAGACCTTTGGATTTCTGTCCCACAGCAGTTCTCTAGCATGCTGCCCTGCTTGTCTCCTCCTCTTTTATATTGCTACAGGTGATCTCATCCATTCAAAGGGCTTCATTCAGCTATCACACAGCCAGAAAGTCACCTCTCCATAAGTTACCTGTCACTCCGCTTCTATTTATCAGCACTTGTTAAATACACTAATGATATATATATGTAACAGATGCAAATTGAAAGTTTGCAACAAGACATAACATATGTAGGGCAGTGAAACCTCTCATTTCTTCTACATGGAATCACATCAAAAGGCTGAAATTTCTTTGGATTAAATTCACAGAGACTATAAAATCCACAAGATTCAGAAAACTAATAAGGACAGAGACAGGTCTCAGTAGAGAGACTAAACCTGCAAGCAGAAAATTTGCAAGATGAAATTCAACTTGAAAAAAAAAATACAATACAGCTGTGTTTTTACTTAATAAAAAGAAAAAAACTCCAGACCACACAGACCTAGAAAGCAGCAATGGGTAGGAGAGACTGAGGGTCAGTAGCAGATAGTAAATTAGACATGACTCCACAATGCAGTCTGACAGCAAAAAAGGTCACCACAATTTTAGGCTGCATATGCAGAGACAGTAAGTAACAGGGAAGTAATGGTTTTTATCTATATTGATCGGGTGCAGTCTACTATGGAAAAAACATGCTCAATTCTGTGTTTTGTGTAAACAAAAACTAATGGCAGTTTGGAGGGAGTTCATACAAAACAGCCACAGAATAGCTTGGAGGGCTAGCAGAACCAACCAAGGAAGATGAAAAGCTGACAAAAAGGAAAAAAAAGAAAAAAAAAAAATGAAAAAACCAAACCAGACATTCTCTTACAAAGAAGTTAGCACAATTCAAGAAGCTGACACAAAATAATTGATTGCTGAGGGTAGGCTAGGCAAACCTGCTCACTTTTGCACCCAAAGCAGTCAAGCCTTACTTTGAGAATTATCAAGTCTAACTTGGAAGGGTGTTAACATTGATGGGGCAATTATTTCCAGAATTGCTCTCCTGTGTTAGTGTCCAGCTGCCCCCTGGGAATTGTTTCTGGCTCACACAATAGCTAAGAAAAGCACAACAACGTGAAAGTCAAAAAGCAAATGCACCAAAGAGTGAGAAAACTTATTTAGCATTGCAAAACAGAAATTTAGTAAAATTTGTGGAAGAAAAATTAAAGAGTAGGTGTGGGCTAAACTGTTGGGCAACATTTCTCAATGCTGAGATCAGACAGTCAGGATGACCTTGTATCGCCTTTCCGCCAAACTTCAACCTGACACAGTGGGGTTTATAGGTTTGAAGCTGCATAACAAGGCACATTATTGAGGTGGACAACCAAGGCCAGTGTATTCTGAATGAGTGCCTCAAGATGACTGGTGCAAGCTCCTCCTCATAACATTCTTAGAGGTAAGATAGTCCTAACATTAAAACCCACAGGAAAGAGATGATTCCTGGTAGTATTAAAAGGCTTGACAACACTGTTTCTGCTGCCAGGTTTCTGAGAACATATTGATCACTTCTTGCTCTCTGCTGATCAGGAAGCAGTAAAAGTCATTAGAGCACCTAGGCCAAGCTAATAAGCTCCTGCAAGAACCAAAGCATATGAGCCTGGGCTCTGCTTTGCACTGTCCTTATGGCCCCTGGATGGGACCAGGGTATGGGCTGAGCCTGCTCCTGTCTGCAAATCCAGCACCTCACAAAGCAACAAAATCAGTAAGCATCCACACAACAAAGCATCTGTGTGAAGAGGGAAGGCAAGACAGGAAGAAAAAAAAAATCAATGCCTCAAGAAAACACTGGCATCTCAGTATGCCATTCACAAGGAAACCCAGCCTGATGCAGTGTAAGATAGCCAATGGAAGTAAAAGGACTGCTCTTTCTCAATATCCTATGCCATTTACAATCCATTTAGGCAGTCAGTATATTTCGACACTCCTTTTAAATCCAAGTAGGAAGTGCTTAGTATTAAATTGGCACAAGTTTAAAAGAGAAAAAAAAAAAAGAAAAAAGCAAAAGTAGCACAATAACAAAAGAAATCCCAATCCATCTTTTCACTGAGGTGCATTGCCTTGCTAATTTTGCTGTAGAAAAACAAACCAGTTCTGGACAGCTGGTTAAAAGAATCTGTTAATTTAAAATAACCTGTTTGTTAATTGCTTTCAACCTTGATCAGTTGGTTTCTGCACTCTGAACCCTAAAAGTAGCTTGAAAAGAATGCATCGAGGGAGTGAGGAGTAATTAATGCAAGCAGGCAGGCATGGCTGGAAGACAAAGGTTACAGTGAAGGGAGGAAAGGTCTAAACGTGTGCGTGCACTCTTAGGAGTTGGCCCTGATGCTCTCTCCCCCCAACCCCCTCCTTTTCCCTTCTGCTGCAGAGCTGCAGCTACAGCTGGAGACCTCTGCCAAAGCAGGGGTGTCCCACTGCCCCTCAGGCACTCTGCCATCATCAGTAGAAAAAACTTTGCAGGCAGCAGTTGGAGCAATGGCAGAAGCAGCAAAGCAACTGCTGCGGTCATGCACATGCGCTCATACTGAGTGCCCTCCTTCCCTCCTTACTCTGTCCCTCTCCTCACTGAGAGCCATAGTGGACACCTCACCAGGAGTCACAGCACGAGTTCCCCTTCCAGAAAGCTTCCCTGGCCAAAAGATGCAGAAGGCTCCCACCAGCTTGTGGGTACTGGGGGAAATAACCCCACATGCCCCAGAACCCCCAAACACAACCCATGCAGACATACAGCCTCCACCAGGCCTGCACAGGCAGAAACAATGATTTTCTGTTTCCCCAGTTTGTTGATCTCCAGTCACCAGGGCAAGACTGCCCCATGACCACCTTCAGGGAGACAGGCTGCAAGAAGAGTGGAAAGAAAAGAACCCTGGAAATTAGTCACTCGTTTTACAAGCTGCCTCAGCCTGGTTTGCCGCGCGCTCAAAATAGAAAAACAACTGACCTGTGAGTTATTTAAACATGAGTGTAACATTTAGAGGCACAAGGCAGGGCATACACAGATTTTATCCAACTGATGTCTGCCTGACCCCTGTGAGTCCTCAGGTGACCCAGGCACACATGGCCACTGCAGCCAGCAGTTCTCCTCCACTCTCCCCACTGCCTCCCTAGATGCCAAGCAAGAGTTTGACTCTGGTTCACACTGTCTGAGGGGAAAAAAATATCACACAGAAGAGCAAGCAAGGCTAACAGGAGCCAGGCTTGTTTCTTTATAACAAACATGGCATCATCCTCAATAGATTTTCGTTCTGGCAACAGACTAGTGCATTTTCCTGCAACAGTGAAGCAGTTGCACAATATTTAGAGGGAGATGGGAGCCACACCTCTGAAGCAGATCTTCCAGCAAGCTCTATATGCCAGGATCCACTGTGCTTCCAACTTGCAAGAGACACTAAAGAAAGCTGTGTTAAGGAAGGAGTTTGGCAATACAGTCTCTCCCTTCCTCAACTCCATCTCTTCAATGGTTACCATTATGTTCTGACTTTTAGTCCTCATTAAAATCACATAACCATTAAGGTTGGAAAAGACCTTCAAGACCACAGAGTCCACTCTGTGACCAAACACCACCACGTCAACTAAACCACAGCACTAAGTGCCATGTGCAGTCGTTTCTTGAACACTTCCAGGGATGATGACTCCACCATCTCCCTGCGTAGCCCATTCCAATGCTTAACCACCCTTTCAGTGAAAAAACTCCTCCTGATCTCCAACCTGAACCTCCCCTGGTGCAAATTGAGACTATGTCCTCTTCTCCTGTTGCTAATTGCCTGGGAGAAGAGGCAGACCCCTACCTCACCACTGCCTCCTTCCAGGTAGCTGTAGAGAGTGATAAGGGCTCCCCCGAGCCTCCTTTTATCCAGGCTAAACAACCCCAGATGCCTCAGTTGCTTCTCATAGGACTTACTCTCTAGACCATTCACCAGCCTTGACTTTGTGATTTGTATTGTAACAACAGATGCCGAAAACTACATTTGGAAAGAAAGAAAGAAAAAAAAAAAGAAAAGAAAAGCCTTAACAAAAGCTGATCTCAAGCTTCTATCATTACCTAAGTATAAAATCATCCCAATATATAGAGATGGGATGCTTAATGTGCCTAAGGAAATCTGTATGGCTCTACTGTTTGCAAAGAGGATTTAAGCATGACTTAATTTGGGGCTTAAGGTTTCTGAGTAACTCCATGTACCACACTGACCTTTACAGTACACACATATCTTATTCTGTTGAACACTCCCACAAGTTTAGCAGCTACATAGGTTCTTACTTGTACCTGAGACCTCCAAGCCAGGTATCATCTCAACAGCAGATTGCATGATGCTGCCTAAACACTTCCTATTAAAACACTTCACTAAAGACTAATAGTATCGGAGCTATGGTTTAAAATATGGCAGTAATTCCCAACCACATTTCTAAACTTAATAATGTGAAGGCTGAAAAGGCAAGCATTATAGATGCAGAAGAGACCATGAGGATAGTTTGGTCGCAGCTCTGCCCTAGTAGGACTCTACTCTGAAATATGTCATCTTCGTGAGATTATAATTTGTCAGCAATAGCAGTACATCACAAAACACCAGCAGAGAGATACTGTTATGCATATATATGCACATATATATATTCTTCAGTCAGCATCATATCCAGTTCCTCAGCAGCAGGAGTATAAAATTTTTTCTTTTTTTTCCTAAACATAGCATAGCTCCAGGTTATTGCTCCTCCGGGGACAAGCACATTCCTGTTCTCCCCACACTGGTAAATCCAGCAGTACCCTAAGAGGCTTTGTCTTAATAATTTTCATCACCATTATTGATAGGTGTATTGATACAGGAGGTGGCTAGGTCAGGTTGTAATGACTCTCTGAATGCGTGAGTTATTTATGAGCATCTGCTAATCCGCATCACTTGGAAAAGCTCAGTTAGGTAACACACACCATCTTGTAACCTCCATATTCTCTCATGAAGAGTACAGGCTGCTCCCACTCAAAAGTAGTCCAATACATGCATTGTCTACAGTGAAATCCCAACTTTTACTGTGACAACATTGGCCGGTCACAAGCCAGCACTTCACATTTGCCCCTTCACTGCTAACGCCCTGAAACACCCTTTGTAAGGTGTTCTCCAGACAGTTTTTGGTCACACAACCATATGGAAAAAAACCAGGGCAAGGTGCAGGAAAGTTGTATTTTTCCACTGCTGAACATGTTTTCTTAGCAAAAAATATTCCTGAAAAACTTATACATAACCCTAAAAGGAGCTTCCCATATCTTTGCATCAACATTGTGAGAGAGCAGCCACCTCTAGCTCTTTTTGTGAGCTTCCAGGCCTAAGGGAGCTAAGGTGAACTTCCATTTTAGAGGGGAGGTAAGCACCAGTCACATGATTCCCGTGACAACTGCAAACTCTCAACACATCTTCCAATTTGCTTGCTGTTTTTTCTGTCTCTTAAGCTAACAAGAAGCTAACTCTAGCAGCAAAATTATCATGCAAAGGCATGTGGTCCATTAAAAATATGAGTCACAGAGTTGCAGGGTGATGTCACATCAGCTGCCCCCATTGATAACTATCAAAATTTAGCACAAGCTTCCAAATCACAAACGCCTTGGCTCTGATCCTATTTTAATGAATCTTCTTTTACGATTAAACCATCACTGTAATTGGCACTGGAAGAGCGCTGGCAGTCTGCTGTGGTCGCCTTCCCTGCAAAGCATGTTTGTGGTGCTCATCTCCGAATGATGCATAGTGTCTGCCTGTCTTCAAACGAAAAAAAAATAAATGAAAAAATTGTATGAACAGCGGCTGGCAGGCAGACTGGTCAGCAATGATTCATTCCCTGGCAGCCATGATGAAAGCACCATGAGCTAAATTCAGCCTTGGTGGAGGTGGGTATTTCTCCGTTTCCTTTCAAAGCATTGCATCCATGTTACATCAAGTATGAAGTTTGGCCTTGTATATTTAATAAAGTATAGTAACCGCCTTTTACTTACTACCAGCTTTTTACAAGCGCTACACTCTAGTTTGGGCAACAGCTTGTTAGTGTAGCTGGAATTGCACTGTACTCCATAGAAAGATGGTGAGGAGCAGTCAGAGAAGGGAAAGAGACATAGGGAGCAATGTATCTTGTGTACTTAAATAGCTGGGTTATCAAAGGAAAGAAAACCACACGCAGCAGCAAAAACACACCAATGCCTAGGAGCAGGGGAGAAGAATTTACACATTTTACATTTTCTAATTTCCCTCTGGATAAGAATCATATAGTTTATCTAGCCTTCCAGGCTGTGGAAAAGGGGGCAATATGAGTTTTTGAACATGCTGCCATGCATATGCCTGCATTACAAAACCTGTCTTTTTTCTTCCCTCAAGCACAAATGGTAGATAAAATTAAAAAAATTAACCTGGCATTGAGTATTGTGGCACACAGGGTACTAAACATTTGGGAATTTGATGAATTTCCCAAATAGATTAGAAGTTAGCATGAGGCAAATGAAAATAACCTTCCCCTTCCCCTCACCACTAGATAGAGAACAGAAGGCAGAAGGGAGGGCAATCTTAAAGGTTTCTCCTCCCATTTTGTTGTCCCACTCCCCTTTCCTGATATTGATATTGCTCGGCTTTTTGATCTCTGCACTTCTTTGTTTTGGCTTCACAGGTATCAAGGGAAAATGGCTAGCAGTGAGTTCTGTAGCTTTTCCTGCACTACAGCCCCTCTGGCTTAGCCAGCTGGATCACACTGAATTAGTCAAGTACTTCATTATCTCCCTTCTCTGCACATTTAGCTCCAGGTAATAAAATGCCCAAACAAGAGAGCCAATGCCTTCTGCTGCACTGTCTGTGAAGTTTTGTTGTTTTGGCCAATTCTGCATATCAGCATTGTGCTATGGGAGGGCATCACTTTTCATCCCTTGCCTGCAGTGCTTCCCAATCTCCATTTAGTCACAGCAGTTAGCTAACCATGTAGCTGTTGATAACATAGCACAGTTTTGGAGCCCCTCAGCCCTCAGGAGGTCTGGGATTTCTCTTCCCAGTGTGGGCCTACAGGAGGAGCGGCAGCTAGCTGGGAGAGCCAGACCAATTACATGGTGAGGATGGATGCAGTGTTACGGATGTGAGAATTGCTCTTATTAGCAGCCAGTGGGGTAGGAGTTTTGCAGTAGGGCATTTTCTGCAGTGGTGAACTGCTAGCCAGATATCTAGGTCAGGTAGAGAAAGCTGTAGATCGAAATCTAGGCAACTGTTTTGCGCACCCTTCTGTCATGAGGCACTGTGCTGTGCAGAGCAAGAGTTTATTATTATTATTGGTGGGTTTATTTTTTTCCCTTGACTCATTGCAATATAAAGGCAACTTCTCTTTTTCATTCAGATTCTTCAGAATGAATGCTTAAAATCCATTTTAATGTATTTTTTTTAAAATACGTTTGTCTCCTCCCCCTGCTCCATGGGATATTTTTCCCCCCCTAAGATGACCTTTAGTTAAAGCCATAAACCAGCTTGAGGCAATCTCTGGCAGCTCTGTCATGTGATGGGCAAAATGGGCCATATTTAAATCACATGGAAGAGAACAGGAAGAAAGAATCTAGTTCACCTCTTCAGTATTTAGCCTTATTCACAATGGCCAGTGCTGAAAATCTTTAAAATGTTATTTATTTGGGGAAGGCATGTGAAAAATACACGCTGGAAAAAAGTCTAAGTTGAAATCTAATTTGCAAGAAATCAGTTTTCCCTGTGTGAACAAAAACAAAGGAACTGAAAAATAAGGGAAGATATGCATTTCTTTTGGTAGTCACCTTTCCCTCAACCTTGTTCCATCAAGTTCTCCAAATTTCTTGCCTGGGACATTCAGCCCACGGGGAAGTGGAGAAGGAAGAAACATCTGAACCAAATTCCATGCTAAGGCACACAATATTAAAGAAATACAAATTCAGAACACTATAAAAGCAGGGAAAAGAGGCTATATATGCATATTATAAATTTGATTCCCAGCCTGCTGAAGTAAACAGCTGAGTCCTATTGATTTCAGTGATCTGTGGATCACTGTCCTTAGCGACAAAGAGAAGGCTCTCACGACAAAGGTCCAGACTGTAGCATTTAGATAAAAATATTAACAGCAAAATACTGCTAAATTAATCCAGCTTCTTTTGATTATTGATGTCCTACTGTTTTCTGCCTGAAACAACATACACGATGCATCAGTCATTTATAAATTATTCATTCACAGTTATTTTGGCAGCAGCTTCTTTCCATTTATCAACTGATAAATGTACAGGAGATAAGAAGGGTAATTTTATAGCCCCTTGACATTTACCTTTGACATGATTTCCATATATAATAAGGTAAAATACAAATGGCATTTTGGGGATTCCAAAGTCCATATATAATAAGGTAAAATACAAATGGCATTTTGGGGATTCCAAAGTCCATATTATAAAGCTTTGCTGTAACTTCTGTATCCATGTCACTCGAGATGAGTGAACCAGGCACATACAAACCTCACATACCCACAAGTCCCTCCGAGCTTCCTTCCCAAGTATGATTTCAGCAGCCCTGAAATGTGCTCATTGTGCCACCAAATTGCAGGGCCTTTTCACGGCTGCAGTGGGAAAGATTATGGTTGACTTCTGAGGCTTGGATAACATCCAAAGAGCCACAGCTCTGGGGACTGTTGAAACCACGAGACATAGGCAGGTTAAGAATTACTGTTGCCTGGCCTTGTTTCTAAAGATCTCATCCATATTCCCACACACACAGTTCTTGGGTTTTCAGATTTTTGCCCAATATGAGCAAAAGTGTAATTCCATACACTCAGTGAAATCACATTTTATGCATCCTGAGGTTAAAGGTGGGGAAAATCAGGTACCAGACATTCAAAGATCACATCTATCTCTCTATTCATATTCATACTCATCTGGACTTTTGTTGGGTCTGCACCCCCCTGGGCTATGGTACCACAGCACAGTACATGCTGTTGCCACACACCACCAGAAGTGTGAGCCACTCCAAGCAAAAAAAAAAAACAAAGGGAATCACTTCCATCCTAGCAAAGAATAAGAGAGCCTTTGAACACATCTGTCCTATTTTTAACTCTAGCCTTTGAAAAAAATTAAAGACAGACCTATTTTATTTTTTTTAATTTAAGAGGAAAATAAAAAGAAAAAGCTACATACTATTTTAAAATAGCAGAGTAGGAATAAATTATAACAGTACCATTAATCCCAAGACCTACAGAGACTACCAAAATCCTCCACACATGATAAAGTACCAAGAGACCACTGTGAAATTTGTATGCCACTTCTACAGGTCCTATAAGTATTGCACATTATGCATCTAGAAGTAATTACAGCACAGCCAATTAACTGTTGACTTGCTCTTGCCCTGTAATTCCAGACAGTATTCTTTGTGGAGTTGTACTTTCAGGAGTAATATTATACAAGACACATTAGCCACTGGTTCATACCTGCACGTACTTCAATAAAACCCATTACTGTTCATTTGCAAGACACTAGGCACTGCACAATACCTAAAGGACACAAGATGGGGAAATTTCAACTGAGAGATTAAATTGGCTGGGACACTTTTCAGAAACAAAAAGAAATTTTTGGCTTCCAGGGTTATAGCGTAGCTTAATCACCAACAACATCCATGCGTGGCATCAAGGGATACTTATTAAGTGGTCACATACACTCCAGCCAATTCCCCCACACCAGGTGGTTTTCTCCACACTGTCTTTGAAAAGTCAAGCTCAACAGTCTCAAGCTACTTGATGGATTCTAGCTGAGTTATGGTATAATTATTTTTTTATAAGTGCCAACAGATTAATGTATTCTACACTTAGGAAAACAGTTCAACAACAACAGCCCACTCTCAGAGACACATATAGCTTTCACATTCATGTCTAGGATGGAGGAAACAGTGAAGCAAAGGTGGTGAGATGTGCTTTCTGTCATCAAGCCATTACATATATAATTCAAGTTTTATTACTACTATTTATTCTGAAGCAAAACTAACATAAAGCAAAACTCCAGAGGTTTGGGTGAAGTGTTAAGGGTTATTCAAACTCAAATTCTTACTTAAGGCTTTACATTTGGGGAGATTTCTTACCACAATTTTTGTGCTGGTGAAAGCTGCTGGACTGACAACTCTGGAGGTAAAAGCCTCCTCTCTCCCTGAGAAAAAGGGAAGTACAGACAGAGCTGTGCACCTTTTCTGCAGCAGGGCAGTGAGAAACTCAGGTCTATATACACGGATTACTTTGCAGGACTGGAAGCAGTAACTTAGGGCTGGAAGGTACCACCTGGGTCATCAGACCCAGAGATGCAAAGGTTAGACGTATCCCGCTATGAGAAGCACAATATCCCAGGCACACCACATGCTACACAACAGCTGCAACACCTATCCTCCCTGTATCCCATAGTTAACCTCAGAGATCAACTACAAATGACCAGGTGCCTCAGAACAAAAGTACCTTTTGCTGAAGTCCTT